>NW_027490117.1:616537-1233074 GCF_050948175.1 Xylocopa sonorina
GAAGTAAATACGAGGTTTACATGACACTTCGCAATGAATGTTATATCTTATCATGAAACATAGATTTGAAATTCGATATCGTGTTTTATGAAGCATTAGAACTCTATTGCTACGATACGTAGACATCTGCAAACGCTATTTCTTTGCAAGGAACTGTCGCATTTACACTCTTTTGAAGTGAATACGTGGTTTACATGACACTTCGCAATGAATGTTATATCTTATCATGAAACACAGAAGTGAAATGCGATATCGCGTTTTAAGAAGCATTAGAACTCTATTGCTACGATACGAAGACATCTGCAAACGCTATTTCCTTGAAAGGAAGTGTCGCATTTACATTCATTCGAAGTAAATACGAGATTTACATGAAACTTCGCAACGAATGTTATATCTTATTATGAAACATAGAAATTAGATGCGATATCGCGTTTCAAGAAGCATTAGAACTCTATTGCTACGATACGTAGACATCTGCAAACGCTATTTCCTTGAAAGGAAGTGTCGCATTTACATTCATTTGAAGTAAATACGAGGTTTACGTGACACTTCGCAATGAATGTTATATCTTATCATGAAACATAGATGTGAAATTCGATATCGCGTTTCAAGAAGCATTAGAACTCTATTGCTACGATACGTAGACATCTGCAAACGCTATTTCCTTGAAAGGAAGTGTCGCATTTGCAATCTTTTGAAGTGAATACGAGGTTTACATGACACTTCGCAATGAATGTTATATCTTATCATGAAACTCAGAAAGGAGATGCGATATCGCGTTTCAAGAAGCATTAGAACTCTATTGCTACGATACGTAGACATCTGCAAACGCTATTTCCTTGAAAGGAAGTGTCGCATTTAAACTCTTTTGAAGTGAATACGAGGTTTACATGACACTTCGCAATGACTATTATATCTTATCATGAAACTCAGAAAAGAGATGCGATATCGCATTTCAAGAAGCATTAGAACTCTATTGCTACGATACGTAGACATCTGCAAACGCTATTTCCTTGAAAGGAAGTGTCGCATTTACATTCATTTGAAGTTAATACGAGGTTTACATGACACTTCGCAATGAATGTTATATCTCATCAAGATACATAGAAGTGAAATGCGATATCGCGTTTTGAGAAGCATGAGAACTCTATTGCTACGATACGTAGACATCTGCAAACGCTATTTCCTTGCAAGGAAGTGTCGCATTTACACTCTTTTGAAGTGAATACGAGGTTTACATGACACTTCGCAATGAATATTATATCTTATCATGAAACTCAGAAAAGAGATGCGATATCGCGTTTCAGGAAGCATTAGAACTCTATTGCTACGATACGTAGACATCTGCAAACGCTATTTCCTTGAAAGGAAGTGTCGCATTTACATTCACTTGAAGTAAATACGAGGTTTACATGACACTTCGCAATGAATGTTATATCTTATCATGATACATAGAAGTGAAATGCGATATCGCGTTTCAAGAAGCATTAGAACTCTATTGCTACGATACGTAGACATCTGCAAACGCTATTTCCTTGCAAGGAACTGTCGCATTTACACTCTTTTGAAGTGAATACGTGGTTTACATGACACTTCGCAATGACTATTATGTCTTATCATGAAACTCAGAAAAGGGATGCGATATCGCGTTTCAAGAAGCATTAGAACTCTATTGCTACGATACGTAGACATCTGCGAACGCTATTTCCTTGCAAGGAATTGTCGCATTTACACTCTTTTGAAGTGAATACGAGGTTTACATGACACTTCGCAATGACTATTACATCTTATCATGAAACTCAGAAAAGAGATGCGATATCGCGTTTCAAGAAACATTAGACCTCTATTGCTATGATACGTAGACATCTGCAAACGCTATTTCCTTGCAAGGAACTGTCGCATTTACACTCTTTTGAAGTGAATACGTGGTTTACATGTGTCACGTCGCGAGGGTGGAAAATTTCCGTTTTATTCGCGGATGACACGCAGCCAGAAAACGGACTCGGCACGCTTAATTGCGACGGGTTCCGGGTTCCTTTCGTGGGACAACGAACACTTTCAAAACGCGATCGCGGTAAATAGGAAAGATCCTACCCTTGCTGTCTTGAATCGTTGTTAATTTAGTATCCCTTCCTGAGATACTGTTGCTGTCGAGGATCGCTTTCCGGAATCGTCCCTGCGTAAGGGCTGCGAGGCTGGATCGTAAGAGGGATGAGTCTCCAACGTAGCGGGTTTCCTGTGCTGATCGGCTTGCCTTGGCCGGAAGAAGGCGACGGAGCAGGTTGTTGAAGAGCCACTGGAACGGTGGTGTTCGAACGAAGAGACGAAAGGGCTTCGATGCCCAAGTAATCGCGCATAAGTCGGCGTAGGTAATTCTTCCGTCCCGCACGTCGAGCTTTACGTTTCGGATTGAGACACATTCGCGTCTAGTTCCAGCAATCCGGATACGAATCGGATAAGCGGCGGTCCGCTCTAACCTATCGGTCCAGAAGGGTGAAACGTCGACTATATCCGCACGTAGTTTCCGCTGTGGATCGGCGAAGTTAAGCGGCGGTCCGCTCTAACCAGCCGGTTACCAAGGTCAACTAGCGATTGGATTCGAATGATGGATATCCACGCGATAGCTCGTGGAAGAATTCGTAGATAATAATGAAATTAGAGGATAATAATCAAATTTAAACTTGTACATGTAAGGTAAAATAAAATATATTCTAATATAAACCTAAGCTTACACTGACTTCCCTAAGGCTAAGTTAAAGATAGACTTAACGTTTAGAATTGGAATGAATTGACTTGAACTAGAATTGAAGTAGAATTAGAAACACCTCCGATTGAGGCATTGAGAGCGAGATTGGAACTCCTCGGTTCGAAGGACTGATCGGAACTGATCTTCAGCTCGCGTGTCCGCGACCTCCTCGAGTCGCGTGGCGTGCGAGTCGCTGGACCCCGGAGTGGGGTGGCCGCTCGGCCCGCGAAGTGGGGCGGCCGGTCGGAGTGGGGCGCGGCTCGCGTTAAGCGTGAGCCGCGCGCGTCGGACGGTTGCTTGGGCGTATCGAAACTTATGACTATGAGAATTCGCAGATATATTAGGAACTATGTGTGTGTTGTTTGCGTATGTACATTAGTTGTGTCGTGTACTTAATTCTAGGACGTTCTTATGAATACACATTATCAAAATAAGAATAATGGGAGGATGGCGTAGGCGAATCGGTGAGATGCTCGGTGATCTGTTCGTGCGGCTGAAGGCTGCATGTCTCCCAACTCTGGCGATAGCGCGCATCGTCGCGCGGTCGTACGGTCGATCTCCTGGGTGCTCGTGGATATCTGGCTGCCTTAGCTCGGCGTTCGGTCTGCTTTCCCGTGTATGAAGGCGCTCTTTCCACGCATTTGGATGCGGCTGGCGGTAGATGCGTCGCTGCCGGATGCTGTGGGCGGCGCTGGGGGGTGGAAGGCGGCACGCCGGACGTTACACCTCCCCCCATACAAAAGGAATCTTGGCAATGCCAAGATCTCCTGTCTGGTACGTGCGGATTGTTTGAGGGTTGCAGATTCGTCGTCCTGCCGGTTGGCTGCCGATGTACATAGGAGTGCCGGCCGGATGAACTATGGCGGGCTCGCTTCACCTCTGCGGAGTAACCTTCCAAATGATGTTTGATGCCACTAGATTCACCGGCACTTAAACTTTCACTGTTTTCACTTGAGTTTGTGGAAGTTGTCTCACTTTGCACTATTTTGCATTCAGTCTTTGTTTCTCTCACTCCACTCATCCTTTTACATAACTTTAACTTATTACTATGAACTATTTTATAACGATCCTTAATTGCTAACTTGACATTATTATTACTCAAAATTTCGACGATCCTGTATGGGCCTACGTATTGGGACTCAAACTTATGTCTGTTGGGTTCCCTAAGTAGGAAGACCCATTGCCCAGCTTCGAATTTTTGAGTATTGGTCTTTTTATCGTAATAATATTTTGCTCGACGTTTCGCATTGTCGAGGTTTTCTCGCGCAATTCGCTGGGATCTGGTGATTTTCTCGTTTAACATGATTAAGTAGTCGGAATATGTTTCGTTTTCGGTACTGTCTTGGAACGGTGTTTCGGATGGTGTCCTAGCTATTCGACCGAAGACGAGTTCGTGCGGTGTGTAAAGGGTGCCTTCGTGTACACTGGTGTTGTAAGAAAACATGGCATAAGGAAGCCATCTTTTCCAATCGCCACTGGTGTCGATGTAATGTTTTAAATACTCAGCAAGAACATGGTGTGATCTCTCCACCGAACCATTCGTTTGTGGGTGGAAGGCTGTGGATTTGTATTGTTTTATTCTGAATTTAACGGCTATGGCTTTAATAAGACTATTGATGAAATTCGACCCCTGGTCGGTCAAGATGCCTTTCGGACATCCAAATTTACAAATAAATTCTGTGATGAGTGCATCTGCTATATCGACGGCTGTAGTTTGTTTGAGAGGAATAGCGACGGAATATTTAGTTAGAAGGTCCTGGATAGTGAGGATATGTGTATATTCATCCGGGGTTATTGGAAGGGGGCCCATGACGTCCATTGAGATCTTATCAAAAGCGCATCCTGGTGTGTCTGTTAAAGTCAATGGTTGTCGTGTTTTTACTCTAACTAATTTTTCGCGTTGGCAACTCCTACATTTGCTTATATAATTTTGGATTTCGGTTTTCATGTTAGGCCAGAAGTATTTTTCCCGAATGCGAGAGTATGTCTTGTTTACTCCCTTGTGGCCTCCTATTGGTGTATCGTGATTTTCTTGAATTATTTTTGTTCTATGTTCTACCGGTGGAATGTGAATAAGTCCTTGACAGACAGTAATTTGAATTGGCATTTCATAAAATAAATCTTGTAAAGCTTTTTGTATTTGTGACCATGGAATTGAATCTAAGGCTGTCTGTGCGATACTAATTGTTTGCAACTGCAGTTCACTGACTACGTCGAATAATGATCGTAAAGATTCTATTACGATTTGATAGTCAATAGCGCGGCTTTCATGTTCAATTATTGGAAGTTGAACTTGATAGAAATCGTCGATTTTAATGACTCTGGCTTTAGTGAGAACTACGTCATTTTTACTGAAGAAAAATTTTCCGGCTTTTTCCATTTCCTTCGCGCCTGCGTCATAGGAATGACCTGATTTTGTAATGAAAATAACGTTGTTATCTCGTCTGGTTGCTATCGTGTCCCTTGTGAACTTAAATAATGGCTCTAACCTGACATGTTCGTTTGGTAATGGTGTATAAATTTCTTCTTTATCGGTCGCTGTACGTGGTGTCGGTAACGTCGGTAATGTCGGTAATTTTAATGTTTCGCGTGGTAACGTTTCTGGTGCGCCATGGTCGTCTGAGCTAGGTGAAGGCGGAGGTGGAGGTGGAACAACGGATTTCTTTTGTTGACGGGATTTAGGATACGGTTCAAAAATATTTTCATCGGATGAGGACGACTGTGTGATTGGAAGAACTTTGACTGGATTCCGTGATAGGGCATCTGCATTAAGATTGGTTTTTCCCGTTTTATAAATCATTTCGTAATTGTATTCCGCGAGCTTCAGCCTCCACCGCACAAGACGGCTGGATGGATCTTTAACGGAATTCATCCACACCAGTGGACGGTGGTCTGTGACTAACTTGAACTGATTACCATATATATAAGGCCTAAAGTGATGCACCGCGTACACGATAGCTAGACATTCTTTCTCGATAGTCGAATAGTTTCGTTCTGCAGAATTCAAGAGTCTTGATGTGTAAGCAATTGGTAAGTCGCGGCCTATCGGGCCCTGACTGAGCACCGCACCTATGGCATCCGCTGATGCGTCTGTAGTTATTATAAAAGGCAGCTTAAAGTTAGGATACTGGAGTATCGGTGCTTCACATAAGGCGTCTCGTAGCTTCACAAAGGCGTTCTGTTGCTCATTACGCCACACGAACGGAGTGTCCTTTTTCAAGAGGTTTGTTAATGGCTTAGCGACGTTGGAGAAATTTGAGATAAACCGTCTGTAATAACCTGCGAGTCCCAGGAACTGCTTGATCTGTTTACAATTTGTCGGGCGAGGAAATTCTCGAACGGCTCTGACTTTCGACGGATCGGGTTTCACCCCGCTTTCGCTGATAATGTGCCCGAGGTAGCTTACTTCGCGTCTTAAAAATTCACATTTGTCAGGCTGGAGTACCAAATTAGCCTCTCTCAGTCTGCGCGTTAATTTCTCATATTTTATGGCGTGCTCTTGAAGAGAGCTAGCGTATAAAACTATATCATCAAGATATACGAAGAGCTCGTTACCTTGAAGCCCCGCGAGCACACTATCCATCAGTCGCTGAAACGTTGCGGGCGCGTTTTTTAAACCAAAAGGCATTCGGGTAAATTCATAATGTCCATTCGGCGTGGAAAAAGCTGTTTTATGTGCATCAGCGGGTTCCATCGGAATCTGATGGAAACCGCTGGCTAAGTCAAATGTGCTAAAATATTTAGCGCTGCCTAACTGATCCAGGATTTCCGTGATGCATGGCAAAGGATAAGCGTCGGCGATTGATTTCTCGTTCAAGGCTCTATAATCAATAACCACTCGCCAACGCTTGTTCCCTTGCGAATCAGCTTTCTTCGGAACAACCCATAACGGTGAGTTGTAGGGCGATTTAGAATCGCGGATAATGCCGTTTTGTAAAAGTTTTTCGATTTGGTCCCGAATCTCCTCTTTGTGTATGGGAGGGAATCTATATTGTTTTACATTAATAGGTCTGTCGTCGACCGTAGGGATCTTGTGTGTAGCCGCGCTTGTATGACCTAGAGTATCGCCTTCTACATAAAATAAATCTTGAGTTTTATCTACCAATTTTAAAACGTGCTGCTTTTCTTCTTGGTTGAGGTGATTTAATCGTAACATTTCTATTACTTTTTCGAGGCGAGATTTCGGCGCATTTACGGAGGGTTGTGTTGACCTGGGTTTTACAACTGAACTGGCTACCTGAGCGTATGTCGGTTTCGTCCTGACACTAAAAGGAGTTTCGTACATAGAATTTGCATTTGAACGCGAAACTGAATTAATTGATTTCCCATCTTTGGATATGCCGGTCGGAGCGGCGGAAACGTTTACGGATTCTGACCGTGATTTTGGATTTGAACTGGATTCGTCGGATTTAGTAAAAACTGTGAAGAGCGCGGGGCTGTCTTCTACGGATTTGAATGAATTTTTCGCTACTGGTTCGAGCTTCACTTGTGGCAGAGCTATTTCGACCGTCTTGTCGGTCGAGTTGATTACTCGAGTAATCGCTATCCCTTCGTTAACTCTAACCAGTGCATTGCCGAAAAATATTCCGGGCGCGATGTCTAATCTGGGGATTATTCCCTGGGATATTCCAGAATTAATTATTCTGACTTTAACCCCGATGTTCATGCGCGGCGGAATAGAGACCCTTTCATCGGTCTTTAGAAAATCGTTCACAGGTATATCGACCTTTCCCGAGGTCTTCGGCTTTTGTTTCTGCGGCTTGCTCGTCGTCGGATTGACCTTGTCGAATGTTATAGAAGGATTGCCTTTAGGCGGAATAACTTGATCGGTTTCGATATTTGAAATTTCGCGACGAAATGGAATTGTTTTCCCGTGCCACTTGATCTGGCATTTCGGGAACGATATTTCGGCATCCGCGCAAAATCCGGATCCTAGAATCCCATCCGGACCGAGGGGAAAATTATCGTTTACCACGTTGAATGGTACCACGCGATCGAATAAAACTATATTCACGGTACCGACGGTCGACGTTTTCCCATTGGTTACACCCGTTATAACGACTGTTTCGGCGGTGTCGATTCGTGCGACGGAAGATAACGCGGAGCGTTTAATTATATTTATTTCGGCGCCCGTGTCTATCATAAACTCGGTAGGTTGAATTAACGCGACCGATTCTAATACGACACTAGGCGTGTTGGTTTTGCCGGTTAAGTTTACTGCGGCATCGTATCGTCGATTTCCGCGGTTTGGTCGTTCAGTGCGAGAGATCGAATTTGCTGGTTGGCCTCGCGTCCTGTCTCGCGGCGCGGAAGGAGGCCACTCCCGTTTCCCGATGCCCGAATATTATTGTAGTATTGCCGTTTTCGGCATTCCTCGATTTCGTGACCCGGCGTTTTGCAATACCGACAATATTTTTCACGGGGTGTGGTCGGGCGCGGTTGATCGTATGCGGCCCTGGGAGCCGGAGTGTCGCGTGAAATAACGGGACGGTGCAAATTAGGCGCTTGTCGTGGCGGAATTGACCTGCGGCAATCCCTCGCGTAATGGCTTGTGTTATGGCAATTCGAGCAAACTATTTCGTTTCGCCTTGCACGAATTTCAGTTGTAGGTCGAGAATTTACTAAACGTTCGCGATCTAACTCGTATCTCTTGTATAGGTCCCTAGCGCGTGCGAATGCCTCTTGATGCGAATGAATCGTGTGAACGGGAATTTGGACGCGTATTTCCGGGATAAGCCCGTCCGTGAAACAACGTAATGTTAATTCATCTACGTTAGACGTCCCGCGTTCGGAAGCGTAAGGCGTTAATCTTTCGCAATCTATGATCGCTGTTCGTAAATCCTTTACACGGCTGATGTAGTCGAGGATGTGTTCTCCCGACTTCATGTAGATATTAGTGAGCTCCCCGCGATAATGGTCCGCGGATCTAATTGCACCGAAAGAGCTTCGTAATATATCCGTCAATTCTAATATAGATTGACACGGTTCGTCTTCTAAGGCTAAGTACGCGCGGCCCTTCAATTTGCTCTTGATTAATCGCGTGAAAGTGCGTTCACAACCGTTTGGGATCAATTCGTAAGCACGCTTACATGCACGAGTGAATTGCAATACGGGCATGTTCTGCCCATCGTAATGCGGTACTGCCTCCAATGCTTGTTTCAATGATAACTCGTCATGCTGCGAGTTTGCGATTTCCGTGTTCGAATTTTGTAGCGGCGATACGTTTCGTTGTGCGAAATCTAAAGGAACGGTATCGGATCTAGTAGCGTCTTGTGATCGTCGAAGTGATTCTAATTCGCGGCGCATTTCCTCTATCTGCTGCATTAATTGAACGGTATTGTCGGCCGGTCTACTAATATCTACGGTTTCAGCGGTTCGCGGAACTGGATCGGCAAGAGCGTCCTGGTAATCGATATTCCTAACGGCTCTCTTATCGCGGTCCGCGTCGGTACCTGCGGCGGCGGCTCGGATCGGTTGATGACGCGTTTTGGTAGGCGTTCGTGTCGCCATGGCTGGTCGCGTTTCTTCGTAGCCGAATTTCTAGAATTAACGCGAATCTATCCCACCGCTGTCACCAAATTTCGTGTCACGTCGCGAGGGTGGAAAATTTCCGTTTTATTCGCGGATGACACGCAGCCAGAAAACGGACTCGGCACGCTTAATTGCGACGGGTTCCGGGTTCCTTTCGTGGGACAACGAACACTTTCAAAACGCGATCGCGGTAAATAGGAAAGATCCTACCCTTGCTGTCTTGAATCGTTGTTAATTTAGTATCCCTTCCTGAGATACTGTTGCTGTCGAGGATCGCTTTCCGGAATCGTCCCTGCGTAAGGGCTGCGAGGCTGGATCGTAAGAGGGATGAGTCTCCAACGTAGCGGGTTTCCTGTGCTGATCGGCTTGCCTTGGCCGGAAGAAGGCGACGGAGCAGGTTGTTGAAGAGCCACTGGAACGGTGGTGTTCGAACGAAGAGACGAAAGGGCTTCGATGCCCAAGTAATCGCGCATAAGTCGGCGTAGGTAATTCTTCCGTCCCGCACGTCGAGCTTTACGTTTCGGATTGAGACACATTCGCGTCTAGTTCCAGCAATCCGGATACGAATCGGATAAGCGGCGGTCCGCTCTAACCTATCGGTCCAGAAGGGTGAAACGTCGACTATATCCGCACGTAGTTTCCGCTGTGGATCGGCGAAGTTAAGCGGCGGTCCGCTCTAACCAGCCGGTTACCAAGGTCAACTAGCGATTGGATTCGAATGATGGATATCCACGCGATAGCTCGTGGAAGAATTCGTAGATAATAATGAAATTAGAGGATAATAATCAAATTTAAACTTGTACATGTAAGGTAAAATAAAATATATTCTAATATAAACCTAAGCTTACACTGACTTCCCTAAGGCTAAGTTAAAGATAGACTTAACGTTTAGAATTGGAATGAATTGACTTGAACTAGAATTGAAGTAGAATTAGAAACACCTCCGATTGAGGCATTGAGAGCGAGATTGGAACTCCTCGGTTCGAAGGACTGATCGGAACTGATCTTCAGCTCGCGTGTCCGCGACCTCCTCGAGTCGCGTGGCGTGCGAGTCGCTGGACCCCGGAGTGGGGTGGCCGCTCGGCCCGCGAAGTGGGGCGGCCGGTCGGAGTGGGGCGCGGCTCGCGTTAAGCGTGAGCCGCGCGCGTCGGACGGTTGCTTGGGCGTATCGAAACTTATGACTATGAGAATTCGCAGATATATTAGGAACTATGTGTGTGTTGTTTGCGTATGTACATTAGTTGTGTCGTGTACTTAATTCTAGGACGTTCTTATGAATACACATTATCAAAATAAGAATAATGGGAGGATGGCGTAGGCGAATCGGTGAGATGCTCGGTGATCTGTTCGTGCGGCTGAAGGCTGCATGTCTCCCAACTCTGGCGATAGCGCGCATCGTCGCGCGGTCGTACGGTCGATCTCCTGGGTGCTCGTGGATATCTGGCTGCCTTAGCTCGGCGTTCGGTCTGCTTTCCCGTGTATGAAGGCGCTCTTTCCACGCATTTGGATGCGGCTGGCGGTAGATGCGTCGCTGCCGGATGCTGTGGGCGGCGCTGGGGGGTGGAAGGCGGCACGCCGGACGTTACACATGACACTTCGCAATGACTATTATATCTTATCATGAAACTCAGAAAAGGGATGCGATATCGCGTTTCAAGAAGCATTACAACTCTATTGCTACGATACGTAGACATCTGCAAACGCTATTTCCTTGAAAGGAAGTGTCGCATTTACATTCATTTGAAGTAAATACGAGGTTTACATGACATGTCGCAATGAATGTTATATCTTATCATGAAACATAGATGTGAAATTCGATATCGCGTTTTATGAAGCATTAGAACTCTATTGCTACGATACGTAGACATCTGCAAACGCTATTTCCTTGCAAGGAACTGTCGCATTTACACTCTTTTGAAGTGAATACGAGGTTTACATGACACTTCGCAATGAATGTTATATCTTATCATGAAACATAGAAGTGAAATGCGATATCGCGTTTTAAGAAGCATTAGAACTCTCTTGCTACGATACGTAGACATCTGCAAACGCTATTTCTTTGCAAGGAAGTGTCGCATTTACACTCTTTTGAAGTGAATACGAGGTTCACATGACACTTCGCAATGAATATTATATCTTATCATGAAACTCAGAAAAGAGATGCGATATCGCGTTTTATGAAGCATTAGAACTCTATTGCTACGATACGTAGACATCTGCAAACGCTATTTCCTTGCAAGGAACTGTCGCATTTACACTCTTTTGAAGTGAATACGAGGTTTACATGACACTTCGCAATGAATATTATATCTTATCATGAAGCTCAGAAAAGGGATGACATATCGTGTTTCAAGAAGCATTAGAACTCTATTGCTACGATACGTAGACATCTGTAAGCGCTATTTCCTTGAAAGGAAGTGTCGCATTTAAACTCTTTTGAAGTGAATACGAGGTTTACATGACACTTCGCAATGACTATTATATCTTATAATGAAACTCAGAAAAGAAATGCGATATCGCATTTCAAGAAGCATTAGAACTCTATTGCTACGATACGTAGACATCTGCAAACGCTATTTCCTTGAAAGGAAGTGTCGCATTTACATTCATTTGAAGTAAATACGAGGTTTACATGACACTTCGCAATGAATGTTATATCTTATCATGATACATAGAAGTGAAATGCGATATCGCGTTTCAAGAAGCATTAGAACTCTATTGCTACGATACGTAGACATCTGCAAACGCTATTTCCTTGCAAGGAACTGTCGCATTTACACTCTTTTGAAGTGAATACGTGGTTTACATGACACTTCGCAATGACTATTATATCTTATCATGAAACTCAGAAAAGGGATGACATATCGTGTTTCAAGAAGCATTAGAACTCTATTGCTACGATACGTAGACATCTGTAAGCGCTATTTCCTTGAAAGGAATTGTCGCATTTACACTCTTTTGAAGTGAATGCGAGGTTTACATGACACTTCGCAATGACTATTACATCTTATCATGAAACTCAGAAAAGAGATGCGATATCGCGTTTCAAGAAACATTAGACCTCTATTGCTATGATACGTAGACATCTGCAAACGCTATTTCCTTGGAAGGAACTGTCGCATTTACACTCTTTTGAAGTGAATACGTGGTTTACATGACACTTCGCAATGACTATTATATCTTATCATGAAACTCAGAAAAGGGATGCGATATCGCGTTTCAAGAAGCATTACAACTCTATTGCTACGATACGTAGACATCTGCAAACGCTATTTCCTTGCAAGGAACTGTCGCAATTACACTCTTTTGAAGTGAATACGAGGATTACATGGCACTTCGCAATGAATAACATATCTTATCATGAAACTCAGAAATGAGATGCGATGTCGCGTTTTAAGAAGCATTAGAACTCTATTGCTACGATACGTAGACATCTGCAAACGCTATTTCCTTGCAAGGAAGTGTCGCATTTAAACTCTTTTGAAGTGAATACGAGGTTTACATGACACTTCGCAATGACTATTATATCTTATCATGAAACTCAGAAAAGAGATGCGATATCGCGTTTCAAGAAGCATTAGAACTCTATTGCTACGATACGTAGACATCTGCAAACGCTATTTCCTTGCAAGGAAGTGTCGCATTTAAACTCTTTTGAAGTGAATACGAGGTTTACATGACACTTCGCAATGACTATTATATCTTATCATGAAACTCAGAAAAGAGATGCGATATCGCGTTTCAAGAAGCATTAGAACTCTATTGCTACGATACGTAGACATCTGCAAACGCTATTTCCTTGAAAGGAAGTGTCGCATTTACATTCATTTGAAGTAAATACGAGGTTTACATGACACTTCGCAATGAATGTTATATCTTATCATGATACATAGAAGTGAAATGCGATATCGCGTTTTGAGAAGCATTAGAACTCTATTGCTACGATACGCAGACATCAGCAAACGCTATTTCCTTGCAAGGAATTGTCGCATTTACACTCTTTTGAAGTGAATACGAGGTTTACATGACACTTCGCAATGACTATTATATCTTATCATGAAACTCAGAAAAGAGATGCGATATCGCGTTTCAAGAAACATTAGAACTCTATTGCTACGATACGTAGACATCTGCAAACGCTATTGCCCTGCAAGGAACTGTCGCATTTACACTCTTTTGAAGTGAATACGTGGTTTACATGACACTTCGCAATGACTATTATATCTTATCATGAAACTCAGAAAAGGGATGCGATATCGCGTTTCAAGAAGCATTACAACTCTATTGCTACGATACGTAGACATCTGCAAACGCTATTTCCTTGCAAGGAACTGTCGCATTTACACTCTTTTGAAGTGAATACGAGGATTACATGGCACTTCGCAATGAATAACATATCTTATCATGAAACTCAGAAAAGGGATGCGATATCGCGTTTCAAGAAGCATTACAACTCTATTGCTACGATACGTAGACATCTGCAAACGCTATTTCCTTGCAAGGAACTGTCGCATTTACACTCTTTTGAAGTGAATACGAGGTTTACATGACACTTCGCAATGAATGTTATATCTTATCATGAAACATAGAAGTGAAATGCGATATCGCGTTTTAAGAAGCATTAGAACTCTCTTGCTACGATACGTAGACATCTGCAAACGCTATTTCTTTGCAAGGAAGTGTCGCATTTACACTCTTTTGAAGTGAATACGAGGTTTACATGACACTTCGCAATGAATATTATATCTTATCATGAAACTCAGAAAAGAGATGCGATATCGCGTTTTATGAAGCATTAGAACTCTATTGCTACGATACGTAGACATCTGCAAACGCTATTTCCTTGCAAGGAAGTGTCGCATTTAAACTCTTTTGAAGTGAATACGAGGTTTACATGACACTTCGCAATGACTATTATATCTTATCATGAAACTCAGAAAAGAGATGCGATATCGCTTTTCAAGAAGCATTAGAACTCTATTGCTACGATACGTAGACATCTGCAAACGCTATTTCCTTGAAAGGAAGTGTCGCATTTACATTCATTTGAAGTAAATACGAGGTTTACATGACACTTCGCAATGAATGTTATATCTTATCATGATACATAGAAGTGAAATGCGATATCGCGTTTCAAGAAGCATTAGAACTCTATTGCTACGATACGTAGACATCTGCAAACGCTATTTCCTTGAAAGGAAGAGTCGCATTTACATTCATTTGAAGTTAATACGAGGATTACATGACACTTCGCAATGAATGTTATATCTTATCAAGATACATAGAAGTGAAATGCGATATCGCGTTTTGAGAAGCATGAGAACTCTATTGCTACGATACGTAGACATCTGCAAACGCTATTTCCTTGCAAGGATTTGTCGCATTTACACTCTTTTGAAGTGAATACGAGGTTTACATGACACTTCGCAATGACTATTATATCTTATCATGAAACTCAGAAAAGAGATGCGATATCGCGTTTCAAGAAGCATTAGAACTCTATTGCTACGATACGTAGACATCTGCAAACGCTATTTCCTTGCAAGGAACTGTCGCATTTACACTCTTTTGAAGTGAATACGTGGTTTACATGACACTTCGCAATGACTATTATATCTTATCATGAAACTCAGAAAAGGGATGCGATATCGCGTTTCAAGAAGCATTAGAACTCTATTGCTACGATACGTAGACGTCTGCAAACGCTATTTCCTTGAAAGGAAGTGTCGCATTTACACTCTTTTGAAGTGAATACGAGGTTTACATGACACTTCGCAATGAATATTATATCTTATCATGAAACTCAGAAAGGAGATGCGATATCGCGTTTCAAGAAGCATTAGAACTCTATTGCTACGATACGTAGACATCTGCAAACGCTATTTCCTTGAAAGGAAGTGTCGCATTTACATTCATTTGAAGTAAATACGAGGTTTACATGACATGTCGCAATGAATGTTATATCTTATCATGAAACATAGATGTGAAATTCGATATCGCGTTTTATGAAGCATTAGAACTCTATTGCTACGATACGTAGACATCTGCAAACACTATTTCCTTGCAAGGAACTGTCGCATTTACACTCTTTTGAAGTGAATACGAGGTTTACATGACACTTCGCAATGAATGTTATATCTTATCATGAAACATAGAAGTGAAATGCGATATCGCGTTTTAAGAAGCATTAGAACTCTCTTGCTACGATACGTAGACATCTGCAAACGCTATTTCTTTGCAAGGAAGTGTCGCATTTACACTCTTTTGAAGTGAATACGAGGTTTACATGACACTTCGCAATGAATATTATATCTTATCATGAAACTCAGAAAAGAGATGCGATATCGCGTTTTATGAAGCATTAGAACTCTATTGCTACGATACGTAGACATCTGCAAACGCTATTTCCTTGCAAGGAACTGTCGCATTTACACTCTTTTGAAGTGAATACGAGGTTTACATGACACTTCGCAATGAATATTATATCTTATCATGAAGCTCAGAAAAGGGATGACATATCGTGTTTCAAGAAGCATTAGAACTCTATTGCTACGATACGTAGACATCTGTAAGCGCTATTTCCTTGAAAGGAAGTGTCGCATTTAAACTCTTTTGAAGTGAATACGAGGTTTACATGACACTTCGCAATGACTATTATATCTTATCATGAAACTCAGAAAAGAGATGCGATATCGCATTTCAAGAAGCATTAGAACTCTATTGCTACGATACGTAGACATCTGCAAACGCTATTTCCTTGAAAGGAAGTGTCGCATTTACATTCATTTGAAGTAAATACGAGGTTTACATGACACTTCGCAATGAATGTTATATCTTATCATGATACATAGAAGTGAAATGCGATATCGCGTTTCAAGAAGCATTAGAACTCTATTGCTACGATACGTAGACATCTGCAAACGCTATTTCCTTGCAAGGAACTGTCGCATTTACACTCTTTTGAAGTGAATACGTGGTTTACATGACACTTCGCAATGACTATTATATCTTATCATGAAACTCAGAAAAGGGATGACATATCGTGTTTCAAGAAGCATTAGAACTCTATTGCTACGATACGTAGACATCTGTAAGCGCTATTTCCTTGAAAGGAATTGTCGCATTTACACTCTTTTGAAGTGAATGCGAGGTTTACATGACACTTCGCAATGACTATTACATCTTATCATGAAACTCAGAAAAGAGATGCGATATCGCGTTTCAAGAAACATTAGACCTCTATTGCTATGATACGTAGACATCTGCAAACGCTATTTCCTTGCAAGGAACTGTCGCATTTACACTCTTTTGAAGTGAATACGTGGTTTACATGACACTTCGCAATGACTATTATATCTTATCATGAAACTCAGAAAAGGGATGCGATATCGCGTTTCAAGAAGCATTACAACTCTATTGCTACGATACGTAGACATCTGCAAACGCTATTTCCTTGCAAGGAACTGTCGCATTTACACTCTTTTGAAGTGAATACGAGGATTACATGGCACTTCGCAATGAATAACATATCTTATCATGAAACTCAGAAATGAGATGCGATGTCGCGTTTTAAGAAGCATTAGAACTCTATTGCTACGATACGTAGACATCAGCAAACGCTATTTCCTTGCAAGGAATTGTCGCATTTACACTCTTTTGAAGTGAATACGAGGTTTACATGACACTTCGCAATGACTATTATATCTTATCATGAAACTCAGAAAAGAGATGCGATATCGCGTTTCAAGAAGCATTAGAACTCTATTGCTACGATACGTAGACATCTGCAAACGCTATTGCCCTGCAAGGAACTGTCGCATTTACACTCTTTTGAAGTGAATACGTGGTTTACATGACACTTCGCAATGACTATTATATCTTATCATGAAACTCAGAAAAGGGATGCGATATCGCGTTTCAAGAAGCATTACAACTCTATTGCTACGATACGGAGACATCTGCAAACGCTATTTCCTTGCAAGGAACTGTCGCATTTACACTCTTTTGTAGTGAATACGAGGATTACATGGCACTTCGCAATGAATAACATATCTTATAATGAAACTCAGAAAAGGGATGCGATATCGCGTTTCAAGAAGCATTACAACTCTATTGCTACGATACGTAGACATCTGCAAACGCTATTTCCTTGCAAGGAACTGTCGCATTTGCACTCTTTTGAAGTGAATACGAGGTTTACATGACACTTCGCAATGAATGTTATATCTTATCATGAAACATAGAAGTGAAATGCGATATCGCGTTTTAAGAAGCATTAGAACTCTCTTGCTACGATACGTAGACATCTGCAAACGCTATTTCTTTGCAAGGAAGTGTCGCATTTACACTCTTTTGAAGTGAATACGAGGTTTACATGACACTTCGCAATGAATATTATATCTTATCATGAAACTCAGAAAAGAGATGCGATATCGCGTTTTATGAAGCATTAGAACTCTATTGCTACGATACGTAGACATCTGCAAACGCTATTTCCTTGCAAGGAAGTGTCGCATTTAAACTCTTTTGAAGTGAATACGAGGTTTACATGACACGTCGCAATGACTATTATATCTTATCATGAAACTCAGAAAAGAGATGCGATATCGCGTTTCAAGAAGCATTAGAACTCTATTGCTACGATACGTAGACATCTGCAAACGCTATTTCCTTGAAAGGAAGTGTCGCATTTACATTCATTTGAAGTAAATACGAGGTTTACATGACACTTCGCAATGAATGTTATATCTTATCATGATACATAGAAGTGAAATGCGATATCGCGTTTCAAGAAGCATTAGAACTCTATTGCTACGATACGTAGACATCTGCAAACGCTATTTCCTTGAAAGGAAGAGTCGCATTTACATTCATTTGAAGTTAATACGAGGATTACATGACACTTCGCAATGAATGTTATATCTTATCAAGATACATAGAAGTGAAATGCGATATCGCGTTTTGAGAAGCATGAGAACTCTATTGCTACGATACGTAGACATCTGCAAACGCTATTTCCTTGCAAGGATTTGTCGCATTTACACTCTTTTGAAGTGAATACGAGGTTTACATGACACTTCGCAATGACTATTATATCTTATCATGAAACTCAGAAAGGAGATGCGATATCGCGTTTCAAGAAGCATTAGAACTCTATTGCTACGATACGTAGACATCTGCAAACGCTATTTCCTTGCAAGGAACTGTCGCATTTACACTCTTTTGAAGTGAATACGTGGTTTACATGACACTTCGCAATGACTATTATATCTTATCATGAAACTCAGAAAAGGGATGCGATATCGCGTTCCAAGAAGCATTAGAACTCTATTGCTACGATACGTAGACATCTGCAAACGCTATTTCCTTGCAAGGAACTGTCGCATTTACACTCTTTTGAAGTGAATACGAGGTTTACATGACACTTCGCAATGAATGTTATATCTTATCATGAAACATAGAAGTGAAATGCGATATCGCGTTTAAAGAAGCATTAGAACTCTCTTGCTACGATACGTAGACATCTGCAAACGCTATTTCTTTGCAAGGAAGTGTCGCATTTACACTCTTTTGAAGTGAATACGAGGTTTACATGACACTTCGCAATGAATATTATATCTTATCATGAAACTCAGAAAAGAGATGCGATATCGCGTTTTATGAAGCATTAGAACTCTATTGCTACGATACGTAGACATCTGCAAACGCTATTTCCTTGCAAGGAAGTGTCGCATTTAAACTCTTTTGAAGTGAATACGAGGTTTACATGACACTTCGCAATGACTATTATATCTTATCATGAAACTCAGAAAAGAGATGCGATATCGCGTTTCAAGAAGCATTAGAACTCTATTGCTACGATACGTAGACATCTGCAAACGCTATTTCCTTGAAAGGAAGTGTCGCATTTACATTCATTTGAAGTAAATACGAGGTTTACATGACACTTCGCAATGAATGTTATATCTTATCATGATACATAGAAGTGAAATGCGATATCGCGTTTCAAGAAGCATTAGAACTCTATTGCTACGATACGTAGACATCTGCAAACGCTATTTCCTTGCAAGGAACTGTCGCATTTACACTCTTTTGAAGTGAATACGAGGTTTACATGACACTTCGCAATGAATGTTATATCTTATCATGAAACATAGAAGTGAAATGCGATATCGCGTTTTAAGAAGCATTAGAACTCTCTTGCTACGATACGTAGACATCTGCAAACGCTATTTCTTTGCAAGGAAGTGTCGCATTTACACTCTTTTGAAGTGAATACGAGGTTCACATGACACTTCGCAATGAATATTATATCTTATCATGAAACTCAGAAAAGAGATGCGATATCGCGTTTTATGAGGCATTAGAACTCTATTGCTACGATACGTAGACATCTGCAAACGCTATTTCCTTGCAAGGAACTGTCGCATTTACACTCTTTTGAATTGAATACGAGGTTTACATGACACTTCGCAATGAATATTATATCTTATCATGAAGCTCAGAAAAGGGATGACATATCGTGTTTCAAGAAGCATTAGAACTCTATTGCTACGATACGTAGACATCTGTAAGCGCTATTTCCTTGAAAGGAAGTGTCGCATTTAAACTCTTTTGAAGTGAATACGAGGTTTACATGACACTTCGCAATGACTATTATATCTTATCATGAAACTCAGAAAAGAGATGCGATATCGCGTTTCAAGAAGCATTAGAACTCTAGTGCTACGATACGTAGACATCTGCAAACGCTATTTCCTTGAAAGGAAGTGTCGCATTTACATTCATTTGAAGTAAATACGAGGTTTACATGACACTTCGCAATGAATGTTATATCTTATCATGATACATAGAAGTGAAATGCGATATCGCGTTTCAAGAAGCATTAGAACTCTATTGCTACGATACGTGGACATCTGCAAACGCTATTTCCTTGCAAGGAACTGTCGCATTTACACTCTTTTGAAGTGAATACGTGGTTTACATGACACTTCGCAATGACTATTATGTCTTATCATGAAACTCAGAAAAGGGATGCGATATCGCGTTTCAAGAAGCATTAGAACTCTATTGCTACGATACGTAGACATCTGCGAACGCTATTTCCTTGCAAGGAATTGTCGCATTTACACTCTTTTGAAGTGAATGCGAGGTTTACATGACACTTCGCAATGACTATTACATCTTATCATGAAACTCAGAAAAGAGATGCGATATCGCGTTTCAAGAAACATTAGACCTCTATTGCTATGATACGTAGACATCTGCAAACGCTATTTCCTTGCAAGGAACTGTCGCATTTACACTCTTTTGAAGTGAATACGTGGTTTACATGACACTTCGCAATGACTATTATATCTTATCATGAAACTCAGAAAAGGGATGCGATATCGCGTTTCAAGAAGCATTACAACTCTATTGCTACGATACGTAGACATCTGCAAACGCTATTTCCTTGCAAGGAACTGTCGCATTTACACTCTTTTGAAGTGAATACGAGGATTACATGGCACTTCGCAATGAATAACATATCTTATCATGAAACTCAGAAATGAGATGCGATGTCGCGTTTTAAGAAGCATTAGAACTCTATTGCTACGATACGTAGACATCTGCAAACGCTATTTCCTTGCAAGGAAGTGTCGCATTTACATTCATTTGAAGTAAATACGAGGTTTACATGACACTTCGCAATGGATGTTATATCTTATCATGATACATAGAAGTGAAATGCGATATCGCGTTTTGAGAAGCATTAGAACTCTATTGCTACGATACGTAGACATCAGCAAACGCTATTTCCTTGCAAGGAATTGTCGCATTTACACTCTTTTGAAGTGAATACGAGGTTTACATGACACTTCGCAATGAATGTTATATCTTATCATGATACATAGAAGTGAAATGCGATATCGCGTTTTGAGAAGCATTAGAACTCTCTTGCTACGATACGTAGACATCTGCAAACGCTATTTCTTTGCAAGAAAGTGTCGCATTTACACTCTTTTGAAGTGAATACGAGGTTTACATGACACTTCGCAATGACTATTATATCTTATCATGAAACTCAGAAAAGAGATGCGATATCGCGTTTCAAGAAGCATTAGAACTCTATTGCTACGATACGTAGACATCTGCAAACGCTATTTCCTTGAAAGGAAGTGTCGCATTTACATTCATTTGAAGTAAATACGAGGTTTACATGACACTTCGCAATGAATGTTATATCTTATCATGATACATAGAAGTGAAATGCGATATCGCGTTTTGAGAAGCATTAGAACTCTATTGCTACGATACGTAGACATCAGCAAACGCTATTTCCTTGCAAGGAATTGTCGCATTTACACTCTTTTGAAGTGAATACGAGGTTTACATGACACTTCGCAATGACTATTATATCTTATCATGAAACTCAGAAAAGAGATGCAATATCGCGTTTCAAGAAACATTAGAACTCTATTGCTACGATACGTAGACATCTGCAAACGCTATTTCCTTGCAAGGAACTGTCGCATTTACACTCTTTTGAAGTGAATACGTGGTTTACATGACACTTCGCAATGAATATTATATCTTATCATGAAACTCGGAAAAGAGATGCGATATCGGGTTTTATGAAGCATTAGAACTCTATTGCTACGATACGTAGACATCTGCAAACGCTATTTCCTTGCAAGGAAGTGTCGCATTTACACTCTTTTGAAGTGAATACGAGGTTTACATGACACTTCGCAATGAATAACATATCTTATCATGAAACTCAGAAATGAGATGCGATGTCGCGTTTTAAGAAGCATTAGAACTCTATTGCTACGATACGTAGACATCTGCAAACGCTATTTCCTTGCAAGGAACTGTCGCATTTACACTCTTTTGAAGTGAATACGAGGTTTACATGACACTTCGCAATGAATGTTATATCTTATCATGAAACACAGAAGTGAAATGCGATATCGCGTTTTAAGAAGAATTAGAACTCTCTTGCTACGATACGTAGACATCTGCAAACGCTATTTCTTTGCAAGGAAGTGTCGCATTTACACTCTTTTGAAGCGAATACGAGGTTTACATGACACTTCGCAATGAATATTATATCTTATCATGAAACTCAGAAAAGAGATGCGTTATCGCGTTTTATGAAGCATTAGAACTCTATTGCTACGCTAAGTAGACATCTGCAAACGCTATTTCCTTGCAAGGAAGTGTCGCATTTACACTCTTTTGAAGTGAATACGAGGTTTACATGACACTTCGCAGTGAATATTATATCTTATCATGAAACTCAGATAAGAGATGCGATATCGCGTTTCAAGAAGCATTAGAACTCTATTGCTACGATACGTAGACATCTGCAAACGCTATTTCCTTGCAAGGAAGTGTCGCATTTACACTCTTTTGAAGTGAATACGAGGTTTACATGACACTTCGCAGTGAATATCATATCTTATCATGAAACTCAGAAAAGGGATGCGATATCGCGTTTCAAGAAGCGTTAGAACTCTATTGCTACGATACGTAGACATCTGCAAACGCTATTTCCTTGCAAGGAATTGTCGCATTTACACTCTTTTGAAGTGAATACGAGGTTTACATGACACTTCGCAATGACTATTATATCTTATCATGAAACTCAGAAAAGAGATGCGATATCGCGTTTCAAGAAGCATTAGAACTCTACTGCTACGATACGTAGACATCTGCAAACGCTATTTCCTTGCAAGGAACTGTCGCATTTACACTCTTTTGAAGTGAATACGTGGTTTATATGTCACTTCGCAATGACTATTATATCTTATCATGAAACTCAGAAAAGGGATGCGATATCGCGTTTCAAGAAGCATTAGAACTCTATTGCTACGATACGTAGACATCTGCAAACGCTATTTCCTTGAAAGGAAGTGTCGCATTTACACTCTTTTGAAGTGAATACGAGGTTTACATGACACTTCGCAATGAATATTATATCTTATCATGAAACTCAGAGAGGAGATGCGATATCGCGTTTCAAGAAGCATTAGAACTCTATTGCTACGATACGTAGACATCTGCAAACGCTATTTCCTTGAAAGGAAGTGTCGCATTTACATTCATTTGAAGTAAATACGAGGCTTACATGACACTTCGCAATGAATGTTATATCTTATCATGAAACATAGATGTGAAATTCGATATCGCGTTTTATGAAGCATTAGAACTCTATTGCTACGATACGTAGACATCTGCAAACGCTATTTCCTTGCAAGGAACTGTCGCATTTACACTCTTTTGAAGTGAATACGAGGTTTACATGACACTTCGCAATGAATGTTATATCTTATCATGAAACATAGAAGTGAAATGCGATATCGCGTTTTAAGAAGCATTAGAACTCTCTTGCTACGATACGTAGACATCTGCAAACGCTATTTCTTTGCAAGGAAGTGTCGCATTTACACTCTTTTGAAGTGAATACGAGGTTTACATGACACTTCGCAATGAATATTATATCTTATCATGAAACTCAGAAAAGAGATGCGATATCGCGTTTTATGAAGCATTAGAACTCTATTGCTACGATACGTAGACATCTGCAAACGCTATTTCCTTGCAAGGAACTGTCGCATTTACACTCTTTTGAAGTGAATACGAGGTTTACATGACACTTCGCAATGAATATTATATCTTATCATGAAGCTCAGAAAAGGGATGCGATATCGTGTTTCAAGAAGCATTAGAACTCTATTGCTACGATACGTAGACATCTGTAAGCGCTATTTCCTTGAAAGGAAGTGTCGCATTTACATTCATTCGAACTAAATAAGAGGTTTACATGACACTTCGCAATGAATGTTATATCTTATCGTGAAACATAGATGTGAAATGCGATATCGCGTTTTATGAAGCATTAGAACTCTATTGCTACGATACGTAGACATCTGCAAACGCTATTTCCTTGGAAGGAAGTGTCGCATTTACACTCTTTTGAAGTGAATACGAGGCTTACATGACACTTCGCAATGAATATTATATCTTTTCATGAAACATAGAAATGAGATGCGATATCCCGTTTTAAG
The DNA here is from genome assembly GCF_050948175.1 of Xylocopa sonorina. Taxonomy (NCBI): domain Eukaryota; kingdom Metazoa; phylum Arthropoda; class Insecta; order Hymenoptera; family Apidae; genus Xylocopa; species Xylocopa sonorina. The sequence goes on from NW_027490117.1 coordinate 640,871, forward strand.
AAGCATTAGAACTCTATTGCTACGATACGTAGACATCTGCAAACGCTATTTCCTTGCAAGGAAGTGTCACATCTACACTCTTTTGAAGTGAATACGAGGTTTACATGACACTTCGCAATGAATATTATATCTTATCATGAAACTCAGAAAAGAGATGCGATATCGCGTTTCAAGAAGCATTAGAACTCTATTGCTACGATACGTAGACATCTGCAAACGCTAACTCCTTGAAAGGAAGTGTCGCATTTACATTCATTTGAATTAAATACGAGATTTACATGAAACTTCGCAACGAATGTTATATCTTATTATGAAACATAGAAATTAGATGCGATATCGCGTTTTAAGAAGTATTAGATCTCTATTGCTACGATACGTAGACATCTGCAAACGCTACTTCCTTGCAAGGAAGTGTCGCATTTAAACTCTTTTGAAGTGAATACGAGGTTTACATGACACTTCGCAATGAATATTATATCTTATCATGAAACTCAGAAAAGAGATGCGATATCCCGTTTCAAGAAGCATTAGAACTCTATTGCTACGATACGTAGACATCTGCAAACGCTATTTCCTTGAAAGGAAGTGTCGCATTTACATTCATTTGAAGTATATACGAGGTTTACATGACACTTCGCAATGAATGTTATATCTTATCATGATACATAGAAGTGAAATGCGGTATCGCGTTTTGAGAAGCATTAGAACTCTATTGCTACGATACGTAGACATCTGCAAACGCTATTTCCTTGCAAGGAATTGTCGCATTTACACTCGTTTGAAGTGAATACGAGGTTTACATGACACTTCGCAATGACTATTACATCTTATCATGAAACTCAGAAAAGAGATGCGATATCGCGTTTCAATAAACATTAGAACTCTATTGCTACGATACGTAGACATCTGCAAACGCCATTTCCTTGCAAGGAACTGTCGCATTTACACTCTTTTGAAGTGAATACGTGGTTTACATGACACTTCGCAATGACTATTATATCTTATCATGAAACTCAGAAAAGGGATGCGATATCGCGTTTCAAGAAGCATTAGAACTCTATTGCTACGATACGTAGACATCTGCAAACGCTATTTCCTTGAAAGGAAGTGTCGCATTTACATTCATTTGAAGTAAATACGAGGTTTACGTGACACTTCGCAATGAATGTTATATCTTATCATGAAACATAGATGTGAAATTCGATATCGCGTTTCAAGAAGCATTAGAACTCTATTGCTACGATACGTAGACATCTGCAAACGCTATTTCCTTGAAAGGAAGTGTCGCATTTACAATCTTTTGAAGTGAATACGAGGTTTACATGACACTTCGCAATGAATATTATATCTTATCATGAAACTCAGAAAGGAGATGCGATATCGCGTTTCAAGAAGCATTAGAACTCTATTGCTACGATACGTAGACATCTGCAAACGCTATTTCCTTGAAAGGAAGTGTCGCATTTAAACTCTTTTGAAGTGAATACGAGGTTTACATGACACTTCGCAATGACTATTATATCTTATCATGAAACTCAGAAAAGGGATGCGATATCGCATTTCAAGAAGCATTAGAACTCTATTGCTACGATACGTAGACATCTGCAAACGCTATTTCCTTGAAAGGAAGTGTCGCATTTACATTCATTTGAAGTTAATACGAGGTTTACATGACACTTCGCAATGAATGTTATATCTTATCAAGATACATAGAAGTGAAATGCGATATCGCGTTTTGAGAAGCATGAGAACTCTATTGCTACGATACGTAGACGTCTGCAAACGCTATTTCCTTGCAAGGATTTGTCGCATTTACACTATTTTGAAGTGAATACGAGGTTTACATGACACTTCGCAATGACTATTATATCTTATCATGAAACTCAGAAAAGAGATGCGATATCGCGTTTCAAGAAGCATTAGAACTCTATTGCTACGATACGTAGACATCTGCGAACGCTATTTCCTTGCAAGGAATTGTCGCATTTACACTCTTTTGAAGTGAATACGAGGTTTACATGACACTTCGCAATGACTATTACATCTTATCATGAAACTCAGAAAAGGGATGCGATATCGCGTTTCAAGAAACATTAGACCTCTATTGCTATGATACGTAGACATCTGCAAACGCTATTTCCTTGCAAGGAACTGTCGCATTTACACTCTTTTGAAGTGAATACGTGGTTTACATGACACTTCGCAATGACTATTATATCTTATCATGAAACTCAGAAAAGGGATGCGATATCGCGTTTCAAGAAGCATTAGAACTCTATTGCTACGATACGTAGACATCTGCAAACGCTATTTCCTTGCAAAGAACTGTCGCATTTACACTCTTTTGAAGTGAATACGAGGTTTACATGACACTTCGCAATGAATGTTATATCTTATCATGAAACATAGAAGTGAAATGCGATATCGCGTTTTAAGAAGCATTAGAACTCTCTTGCTACGATACGTAGACATCTGCAAACGCTATTTCTTTGCAAGGAAGTGTCGCATTTACACTCTTTTGAAGTGAATACGAGGTTTACATGACACTTCGCAATGAATATTATATCTTATCATGAAACTCAGAAAAGAGATGCGATATCGCGTTTTATGAAGCATTAGAACTCTATTGCTACGATACGTAGACATCTGCAAACGCTATTTCCTTGCAAGGAAGTGTCGCATTTGAACTCTTTTGAAGTGAATACGAGGTTTACATGACACTTCGCAATGACTATTATATCTTATCATGAAACTCAGAAAAGAGATGCGATATCGCGTTTCAAGAAGCATTAGAACTCTATTGCTACGATACGTAGACATCTGCAAACGCTATTTCCTTGAAAGGAAGTGTCGCATTTACATTCAGTTGAAGTAAATACGAGGTTTTTATGACACTTCGCAATGAATGTTATATCTTATCATGATACATAGAAGTGAAATGCGATATCGCGTTTCAAGAAGCATTAGAACTCTATTGCTACGATACGTAGACATCTGCAAACGCTATTTCCTTGAAAGGAAGTGTCGCATTTACATTCATTTGAAGTTAATACGAGGTTTACATGACACTTCGCAATGAATGTTATATCTTATCAAGATACATAGAAGTGAAATGCGATATCGCGTTTTGAGAAGCATGAGAACTCTATTGCTACGATACGTAGACATCTGCAAACGCTATTTCCTTGCAAGGATTTGTCGTATTTACACTCTTTTGAAGTGAATACGAGGTTTACATGACACTTCGCAATGACTATTATATCTTATCATGAAACTCAGAAAAGAGATGCGATATCGCGTTTCAAGAAGCATTAGAACTCTATTGCTACGATGCGTAGACATCTGCAAACGCTATTTCCTTGCAAGGAACTGTTGCATTTACACTCTTTTGAAGTGAATACGTGGTTTACATGACACTTCGCAATGACTATTATATCTTATCATGAAACTCAGAAAAGGGATGACATATCGTGTTTCAAGAAGCATTAGAACTCTATTGCTACGATACGTAGACATCTGTAAGCGCTATTTCCTTGAAAGGAAGTGTCGCATTTAAACTCTTTTGAAGTGAATACGAGGTTTACATGACACTTCGCAATGACTATTATATCTTATCATGAAACTCAGAAAAGAGATGCGATATCGCGTTTCAAGAAGCATTAGAACTCTATTGCTACGATACGTACACATCTGCAAACGCTATTTCCTTGAAAGGAAGTGTCGCATTTACAATCATTTGAAGTAAATACGAGGTTTACATGACACTTCGCAATGAATGTTATATCTTATCATGATACATAGAAGTGAAATGCGATATCGCGTTTCAAGAAGCATTAGAACTCTATTGCTACGATACGTAGACATCTGCAAACGCTATTTCCTTGCAAGGAACTGTCGCATTTACACTCTTTTGAAGTGAATAGGTGGTTTACATGACACTTCGCAATGACTATTATGTCTTATCATGAAACTCAGAAAAGGGATGCGATATCGCGTTTCAAGAAGCATTAGAACTCTATTGCTACGATACGTAGACATCTGCGAACGCTATTTCCTTGCAAGGAATTGTCGCATTTACACGCTTTTGAAGTGAATACGAGGTTTACATGACACTTCGCAATGACTATTACATCTTATCATGAAACTCAGAAAAGAGATGCGATATCGCGTTTCAAGAAACATTAGACCTCTATTGCTATGATACGTAGACATCTGCAAACGCTATTTCCTTGCAAGGAACTGTCGCATTTACACTCTTTTGAAGTGAATACGTGGTTTACATGACACTTCGCAATGACTATTATATCTTATCATGAAACTCAGAAATGGGATGCGATATCGCGTTTCAAGAAGCATTACAACTCTATTGCTACGATACGTAGACATCTGCAAACGCTATTTCCTTGCAAGGAAGTGTCGCATTTACACTCTTTTGAAGTGAATACGAGGATTACATGGCACTTCGCAATGAATATCATATCTTATCATGAAACTCAGAAATGAGATGCGATGTCGCGTTTTAAGAAGCATTAGAACTCTATTGCTACGATACGTAGACATCTGCAAACGCTATTTCCTTGCAAGGAAGTGTCGCATTTAAACTCTTTTGAAGTGAATACGAGGTTTACATGACACTTCGCAATGACTATTATATCTTATCATGAAACTCAGAAAAGAGATGCGATATCGCGTTTCAAGAAGCATTAGAACTCTATTGCTACGATACGTAGACATCTGCAAACGCTATTTCCTTGAAAGGAAGTGTCGCATTTACATTCATTTGAAGTAAATACGAGGTTTACATGTGTAACGTCCGGCGTGCCGCCTTCCACCCCCCAGCGCCGCCCACAGCATCCGGCAGCGACGCATCTACCGCCAGCCGCATCCAAATGCGTGGAAAGAGCGCCTTCATACACGGGAAAGCAGACCGAACGCCGAGCTAAGGCAGCCAGATATCCACGAGCACCCAGGAGATCGACCGTACGACCGCGCGACGATGCGCGCTATCGCCAGAGTTGGGAGACATGCAGCCTTCAGCCGCACGAACAGATCACCGAGCATCTCACCGATTCGCCTACGCCATCCTCCCATTATTCTTATTTTGATAATGTGTATTCATAAGAACGTCCTAGAATTAAGTACACGACACAACTAATGTACATACGCAAACAACACACACATAGTTCCTAATATATCTGCGAATTCTCATAGTCATAAGTTTCGATACGCCCAAGCAACCGTCCGACGCGCGCGGCTCACGCTTAACGCGAGCCGCGCCCCACTCCGACCGGCCGCCCCACTTCGCGGGCCGAGCGGCCACCCCACTCCGGGGTCCAGCGACTCGCACGCCACGCGACTCGAGGAGGTCGCGGACACGCGAGCTGAAGATCAGTTCCGATCAGTCCTTCGAACCGAGGAGTTCCAATCTCGCTCTCAATGCCTCAATCGGAGGTGTTTCTAATTCTACTTCAATTCTAGTTCAAGTCAATTCATTCCAATTCTAAACGTTAAGTCTATCTTTAACTTAGCCTTAGGGAAGTCAGTGTAAGCTTAGGTTTATATTAGAATATATTTTATTTTACCTTACATGTACAAGTTTAAATTTGATTATTATCCTCTAATTTCATTATTATCTACGAATTCTTCCACGAGCTATCGCGTGGATATCCATCATTCGAATCCAATCGCTAGTTGACCTTGGTAACCGGCTGGTTAGAGCGGACCGCCGCTTAACTTCGCCGATCCACAGCGGAAACTACGTGCGGATATAGTCGACGTTTCACCCTTCTGGACCGATAGGTTAGAGCGGACCGCCGCTTATCCGATTCGTATCCGGATTGCTGGAACTAGACGCGAATGTGTCTCAATCCGAAACGTAAAGCTCGACGTGCGGGACGGAAGAATTACCTACGCCGACTTATGCGCGATTACTTGGGCATCGAAGCCCTTTCGTCTCTTCGTTCGAACACCACCGTTCCAGTGGCTCTTCAACAACCTGCTCCGTCGCCTTCTTCCGGCCAAGGCAAGCCGATCAGCACAGGAAACCCGCTACGTTGGAGACTCATCCCTCTTACGATCCAGCCTCGCAGCCCTTACGCAGGGACGATTCCGGAAAGCGATCCTCGACAGCAACAGTATCTCAGGAAGGGATACTAAATTAACAACGATTCAAGACAGCAAGGGTAGGATCTTTCCTATTTACCGCGATCGCGTTTTGAAAGTGTTCGTTGTCCCACGAAAGGAACCCGGAACCCGTCGCAATTAAGCGTGCCGAGTCCGTTTTCTGGCTGCGTGTCATCCGCGAATAAAACGGAAATTTTCCACCCTCGCGACGTGACACGAAATTTGGTGACAGCGGTGGGATAGATTCGCGTTAATTCTAGAAATTCGGCTACGAAGAAACGCGACCAGCCATGGCGACACGAACGCCTACCAAAACGCGTCATCAACCGATCCGAGCCGCCGCCGCAGGTACCGACGCGGACCGCGATAAGAGAGCCGTTAGGAATATCGATTACCAGGACGCTCTTGCCGATCCAGTTCCGCGAACCGCTGAAACCGTAGATATTAGTAGACCGGCCGACAATACCGTTCAATTAATGCAGCAGATAGAGGAAATGCGCCGCGAATTAGAATCACTTCGACGATCACAAGACGCTACTAGATCCGATACCGTTCCTTTAGATTTCGCACAACGAAACGTATCGCCGCTACAAAATTCGAACACGGAAATCGCAAACTCGCAGCATGACGAGTTATCATTGAAACAAGCATTGGAGGCAGTACCGCATTACGATGGGCAGAACATGCCCGTATTGCAATTCACTCGTGCATGTAAGCGTGCTTACGAATTGATCCCAAACGGTTGTGAACGCACTTTCACGCGATTAATCAAGAGCAAATTGAAGGGCCGCGCGTACTTAGCCTTAGAAGACGAACCGTGTCAATCTATATTAGAATTGACGGATATATTACGAAGCTCTTTCGGTGCAATTAGATCCGCGGACCATTATCGCGGGGAGCTCACTAATATCTACATGAAGTCGGGAGAACACATCCTCGACTACATCAGCCGTGTAAAGGATTTACGAACAGCGATCATAGATTGCGAAAGATTAACGCCTTACGCTTCCGAACGCGGGACGTCTAACGTAGATGAATTAACATTACGTTGTTTCACGGACGGGCTTATCCCGGAAATACGCGTCCAAATTCCCGTTCACACGATTCATTCGCATCAAGAGGCATTCGCACGCGCTAGGGACCTATACAAGAGATACGAGTTAGATCGCGAACGTTTAGTAAATTCTCGACCTACAACTGAAATTCGTGCAAGGCGAAACGAAATAGTTTGCTCGAATTGCCATAACACAAGCCATTACGCGAGGGATTGCCGCAGGTCAATTCCGCCACGACAAGCGCCTAATTTGCACCGTCCCGTTATTTCACGCGACACTCCGGCTCCCAGGGCCGCATACGATCAACCGCGCCCGACCACACCCCGTGAAAAATATTGTCGGTATTGCAAAACGCCGGGTCACGAAATCGAGGAATGCCGAAAACGGCAATACTACAATAATATTCGGGCATCGGGAAACGGGAGTGGCCTCCTTCCGCGCCGCGAGACAGGACGCGAGGCCAACCAGCAAATTCGATCTCTCGCACTGAACGACCAAACCGCGGAAATCGACGATACGATGCCGCAGTAAACTTAACCGGCAAAACCAACACGCCTAGTGTCGTATTAGAATCGGTCGCGTTAATTCAACCTACCGAGTTTATGATAGACACGGGCGCCGAAATAAATATAATTAAACGCTCCGCGTTATCTTCCGTCGCACGAATCGACACCGCCGAAACAGTCGTTATAACGGGTGTAACCAATGGGAAAACGTCGACCGTCGGTACCGTGAATATAGTTTTATTCGATCGCGTGGTACCATTCAACGTGGTAAACGATAATTTTCCCCTCGGTCCGGATGGGATTCTAGGATCCGGATTTTGCGCGGATGCCGAAATATCGTTCCCGAAATGCCAGATCAAGTGGCACGGGAAAACAATTCCATTTCGTCGCGAAATTTCAAATATCGAAACCGATCAAGTTATTCCGCCTAAAGGCAATCCTTCTATAACATTCGACAAGGTCAATCCGACGACGAGCAAGCCGCAGAAACAAAAGCCGAAGACCTCGGGAAAGGTCGATATACCTGTGAACGATTTTCTAAAGACCGATGAAAGGGTCTCTATTCCGCCGCGCATGAACATCGGGGTTAAAGTCAGAATAATTAATTCTGGAATATCCCAGGGAATAATCCCCAGATTAGACATCGCGCCCGGAATATTTTTCGGCAATGCACTGGTTAGAGTTAACGAAGGGATAGCGATTACTCGAGTAATCAACTCGACCGACAAGACGGTCGAAATAGCTCTGCCACAAGTGAAGCTCGAACCAGTAGCGAAAAATTCATTCAAATCCGTAGAAGACAGCCCCGCGCTCTTCACAGTTTTTACTAAATCCGACGAATCCAGTTCAAATCCAAAATCACGGTCAGAATCCGTAAACGTTTCCGCCGCTCCGACCGGCATATCCAAAGATGGGAAATCAATTAATTCAGTTTCGCGTTCAAATGCAAATTCTATGTACGAAACTCCTTTTAGTGTCAGGACGAAACCGACATACGCTCAGGTAGCCAGTTCAGTTGTAAAACCCAGGTCAACACAACCCTCCGTAAATGCGCCGAAATCTCGCCTCGAAAAAGTAATAGAAATGTTACGATTAAATCACCTCAACCAAGAAGAAAAGCAGCACGTTTTAAAATTGGTAGATAAAACTCAAGATTTATTTTATGTAGAAGGCGATACTCTAGGTCATACAAGCGCGGCTACACACAAGATCCCTACGGTCGACGACAGACCTATTAATGTAAAACAATATAGATTCCCTCCCATACACAAAGAGGAGATTCGGGACCAAATCGAAAAACTTTTACAAAACGGCATTATCCGCGATTCTAAATCGCCCTACAACTCACCGTTATGGGTTGTTCCGAAGAAAGCTGATTCGCAAGGGAACAAGCGTTGGCGAGTGGTTATTGATTATAGAGCCTTGAACGAGAAATCAATCGCCGACGCTTATCCTTTGCCATGCATCACGGAAATCCTGGATCAGTTAGGCAGCGCTAAATATTTTAGCACATTTGACTTAGCCAGCGGTTTCCATCAGATTCCGATGGAACCCGCTGATGCACATAAAACAGCTTTTTCCACGCCGAATGGACATTATGAATTTACCCGAATGCCTTTTGGTTTAAAAAACGCGCCCGCAACGTTTCAGCGACTGATGGATAGTGTGCTCGCGGGGCTTCAAGGTAACGAGCTCTTCGTATATCTTGATGATATAGTTTTATACGCTAGCTCTCTTCAAGAGCACGCCATAAAATATGAGAAATTAACGCGCAGACTGAGAGAGGCTAATTTGGTACTCCAGCCTGACAAATGTGAATTTTTAAGACGCGAAGTAAGCTACCTCGGGCACATTATCAGCGAAAGCGGGGTGAAACCCGATCCGTCGAAAGTCAGAGCCGTTCGAGAATTTCCTCGCCCGACAAATTGTAAACAGATCAAGCAGTTCCTGGGACTCGCAGGTTATTACAGACGGTTTATCTCAAATTTCTCCAACGTCGCTAAGCCATTAACAAACCTCTTGAAAAAGGACACTCCGTTCGTGTGGCGTAATGAGCAACAGAACGCCTTTGTGAAGCTACGAGACGCCTTATGTGAAGCACCGATACTCCAGTATCCTAACTTTAAGCTGCCTTTTATAATAACTACAGACGCATCAGCGGATGCCATAGGTGCGGTGCTCAGTCAGGGCCCGATAGGCCGCGACTTACCAATTGCTTACACATCAAGACTCTTGAATTCTGCAGAACGAAACTATTCGACTATCGAGAAAGAATGTCTAGCTATCGTGTACGCGGTGCATCACTTTAGGCCTTATATATATGGTAATCAGTTCAAGTTAGTCACAGACCACCGTCCACTGGTGTGGATGAATTCCGTTAAAGATCCATCCAGCCGTCTTGTGCGGTGGAGGCTGAAGCTCGCGGAATACAATTACGAAATGATTTATAAAACGGGAAAAACCAATCTTAATGCAGATGCCCTATCACGGAATCCAGTCAAAGTTCTTCCAATCACACAGTCGTCCTCATCCGATGAAAATATTTTTGAACCGTATCCTAAATCCCGTCAACAAAAGAAATCCGTTGTTCCACCTCCACCTCCGCCTTCACCTAGCTCAGACGACCATGGCGCACCAGAAACGTTACCACGCGAAACATTAAAATTACCGACATTACCGACGTTACCGACACCACGTACAGCGACCGATAAAGAAGAAATTTATACACCATTACCAAACGAACATGTCAGGTTAGAGCCATTATTTAAGTTCACAAGGGACACGATAGCAACCAGACGAGATAACAACGTTATTTTCATTACAAAATCAGGTCATTCCTATGACGCAGGCGCGAAGGAAATGGAAAAAGCCGGAAAATTTTTCTTCAGTAAAAATGACGTAGTTCTCACTAAAGCCAGAGTCATTAAAATCGACGATTTCTATCAAGTTCAACTTCCAATAATTGAACATGAAAGCCGCGCTATTGACTATCAAATCGTAATAGAATCTTTACGATCATTATTCGACGTAGTCAGTGAACTGCAGTTGCAAACAATTAGTATCGCACAGACAGCCTTAGATTCAATTCCATGGTCACAAATACAAAAAGCTTTACAAGATTTATTTTATGAAATGCCAATTCAAATTACTGTCTGTCAAGGACTTATTCACATTCCACCGGTAGAACATAGAACAAAAATAATTCAAGAAAATCACGATACACCAATAGGAGGCCACAAGGGAGTAAACAAGACATACTCTCGCATTCGGGAAAAATACTTCTGGCCTAACATGAAAACCGAAATCCAAAATTATATAAGCAAATGTAGGAGTTGCCAACGCGAAAAATTAGTTAGAGTAAAAACACGACAACCATTGACTTTAACAGACACACCAGGATGCGCTTTTGATAAGATCTCAATGGACGTCATGGGCCCCCTTCCAATAACCCCGGATGAATATACACATATCCTCACTATCCAGGACCTTCTAACTAAATATTCCGTCGCTATTCCTCTCAAACAAACTACAGCCGTCGATATAGCAGATGCACTCATCACAGAATTTATTTGTAAATTTGGATGTCCGAAAGGCATCTTGACCGACCAGGGGTCGAATTTCATCAATAGTCTTATTAAAGCCATAGCCGTTAAATTCAGAATAAAACAATACAAATCCACAGCCTTCCACCCACAAACGAATGGTTCGGTGGAGAGATCACACCATGTTCTTGCTGAGTATTTAAAACATTACATCGACACCAGTGGCGATTGGAAAAGATGGCTTCCTTATGCCATGTTTTCTTACAACACCAGTGTACACGAAGGCACCCTTTACACACCGCACGAACTCGTCTTCGGTCGAATAGCTAGGACACCATCCGAAACACCGTTCCAAGACAGTACCGAAAACGAAACATATTCCGACTACTTAATCATGTTAAACGAGAAAATCACCAGATCCCAGCGAATTGCGCGAGAAAACCTCGACAATGCGAAACGTCGAGCAAAATATTATTACGATAAAAAGACCAATACTCAAAAATTCGAAGCTGGGCAATGGGTCTTCCTACTTAGGGAACCCAACAGACATAAGTTTGAGTCCCAATACGTAGGCCCATACAGGATCGTCGAAATTTTGAGTAATAATAATGTCAAGTTAGCAATTAAGGATCGTTATAAAATAGTTCATAGTAATAAGTTAAAGTTATGTAAAAGGATGAGTGGAGTGAGAGAAACAAAGACTGAATGCAAAATAGTGCAAAGTGAGACAACTTCCACAAACTCAAGTGAAAACAGTGAAAGTTTAAGTGCCGGTGAATCTAGTGGCATCAAACATCATTTGGAAGGTTACTCCGCAGAGGTGAAGCGAGCCCGCCATAGTTCATCCGGCCGGCACTCCTATGTACATCGGCAGCCAACCGGCAGGACGACGAATCTGCAACCCTCAAACAATCCGCACGTACCAGACAGGAGATCTTGGCATTGCCAAGATTCCTTTTGTATGGGGGGAGGTGTAACGTCCGGCGTGCCGCCTTCCACCCCCCAGCGCCGCCCACAGCATCCGGCAGCGACGCATCTACCGCCAGCCGCATCCAAATGCGTGGAAAGAGCGCCTTCATACACGGGAAAGCAGACCGAACGCCGAGCTAAGGCAGCCAGATATCCACGAGCACCCAGGAGATCGACCGTACGACCGCGCGACGATGCGCGCTATCGCCAGAGTTGGGAGACATGCAGCCTTCAGCCGCACGAACAGATCACCGAGCATCTCACCGATTCGCCTACGCCATCCTCCCATTATTCTTATTTTGATAATGTGTATTCATAAGAACGTCCTAGAATTAAGTACACGACACAACTAATGTACATACGCAAACAACACACACATAGTTCCTAATATATCTGCGAATTCTCATAGTCATAAGTTTCGATACGCCCAAGCAACCGTCCGACGCGCGCGGCTCACGCTTAACGCGAGCCGCGCCCCACTCCGACCGGCCGCCCCACTTCGCGGGCCGAGCGGCCACCCCACTCCGGGGTCCAGCGACTCGCACGCCACGCGACTCGAGGAGGTCGCGGACACGCGAGCTGAAGATCAGTTCCGATCAGTCCTTCGAACCGAGGAGTTCCAATCTCGCTCTCAATGCCTCAATCGGAGGTGTTTCTAATTCTACTTCAATTCTAGTTCAAGTCAATTCATTCCAATTCTAAACGTTAAGTCTATCTTTAACTTAGCCTTAGGGAAGTCAGTGTAAGCTTAGGTTTATATTAGAATATATTTTATTTTACCTTACATGTACAAGTTTAAATTTGATTATTATCCTCTAATTTCATTATTATCTACGAATTCTTCCACGAGCTATCGCGTGGATATCCATCATTCGAATCCAATCGCTAGTTGACCTTGGTAACCGGCTGGTTAGAGCGGACCGCCGCTTAACTTCGCCGATCCACAGCGGAAACTACGTGCGGATATAGTCGACGTTTCACCCTTCTGGACCGATAGGTTAGAGCGGACCGCCGCTTATCCGATTCGTATCCGGATTGCTGGAACTAGACGCGAATGTGTCTCAATCCGAAACGTAAAGCTCGACGTGCGGGACGGAAGAATTACCTACGCCGACTTATGCGCGATTACTTGGGCATCGAAGCCCTTTCGTCTCTTCGTTCGAACACCACCGTTCCAGTGGCTCTTCAACAACCTGCTCCGTCGCCTTCTTCCGGCCAAGGCAAGCCGATCAGCACAGGAAACCCGCTACGTTGGAGACTCATCCCTCTTACGATCCAGCCTCGCAGCCCTTACGCAGGGACGATTCCGGAAAGCGATCCTCGACAGCAACAGTATCTCAGGAAGGGATACTAAATTAACAACGATTCAAGACAGCAAGGGTAGGATCTTTCCTATTTACCGCGATCGCGTTTTGAAAGTGTTCGTTGTCCCACGAAAGGAACCCGGAACCCGTCGCAATTAAGCGTGCCGAGTCCGTTTTCTGGCTGCGTGTCATCCGCGAATAAAACGGAAATTTTCCACCCTCGCGACGTGACACATGACACTTCGCAATGAATGTTATATCTTATCATGATACATAGAAGTGAAATGCGATATCGCGTTTTGAGAAGCATTAGAACTCTATTGCTACGATACGTAGACATCAGCAAACGCTATTTCCTTGCAAGGAATTGTCGCATTTACACTCTTTTGAAGTGAATACGAGGTTTACATGACACTTCGCAATGACTATTATATCTTATCATGAAACTCAGAAAAGAGATGCGATATCGCGTTTCAAGAAACATTAGAACTCTATTGCTACGATACGTAGACATCTGCAAACGCTATTTCCTTGCAAGGAACTGTCGCATTTACACTCTTTTGAAGTGAATACGAGGTTTACATGACACTTCGCAATGAATGTTATATCTTATCATGAAACATAGAAGTGAAATGCGATATCGCGTTTTAAGAAGCATTAGAACTCTATTGCTACGATACGTAGACATCTGCAAACGCTATTTCCTTGAAAGGAAGTGTCGCATTTACACTCTTTTGAAGTGAATATGAGGTTTACATGACACTTCGCAACGAATATTATATCTTATCATGAAACTCATAGAGGAGATGCGATATCGCGTTTCAAGAAGCATTAGAACTCTATTGCTACGATACGTAGACATCTGCAAACGCTATTTCCTTGAAAGGAAGTGTCGCATTTACATTCATTTGAAGTAAATACGAGGTTTACATGACACTTCGCAATGAATGTTATATCTTATCATGAAACATAGATGTGAAATTCGATATCGCGTTTTATGAAGCATTAGAACTCTATTGCTACGATACGTAGACATCTGCAAACGCTATTTCCTTGCAAGGAACTGTCGCATTTACACTCTTTTGAAGTGAATACGAGGTTTACATGACACTTCGCAATGAATATTATATCTTATCATGAAGCTCAGAAAAGGGATGCGATATCGTGTTTCAAGAAGCATTAGAACTCTATTGCTACGATACGTAGACATCTGTAAGCGCTATTTCCTTGAAAGGAAGTGTCGCATTTACATTCATTCGAACTAAATAAGAGGTTTACATGACACTTCGCAATGAATGTTATATCTTATCGTGAAACATAGATGTGAAATGCGATATCGCGTTTTATGAAGCATTAGAACTCTATTGCTACGATACGTAGACATCTGCAAACGCTATTTCCTTGCAAGGAAGTGTCGCATTTACACTCTTTTGAAGTGAATACGAGGCTTACATGACACTTCGCAATGAATAACATATCTTATCATGAAACTCAGAAATGAGATGCGATGTCGCGTTTTAAGAAGCATAAGAACTCTATTGCTACGATACGTAGACATCTGCAAACGCTATTTCCTTGCAAGGAAGTGTCGAATTTACGCTCTTTTGAAGTGAATACGAGGTTTACATGACACTTCGCAATGAATATTATATCTTATCATGAAACTCAGAAAAGAGATGCGATATCCCGTTTCAAGAAGCATTAGAACTCTATTGCTACGATACGTAGACATCTGCAAACGCTATTTCCTTGCAAGGAAGTGTCGCATCTACACTCTTTTGAAGTGAATACGAGGTTTACATGACACTTCGCAATGAATATTATATCTTTTCATGAAACATAGAAATGAGATGCGATATCCCGTTTTAAGAAGCATTAGAACACTATTCCTACGATACGTAGACATCTGCAAATGCTATTTCCTTGAAAGGTAGTGTCGTATTACATTCATTCGAAGTAAATACGAGGTTTACATGGCACTTCGCAATGAATGTTATATCTTATCATGAAACATAGATGTGAAATGCGATATCCCGTTTCAAGAAGCATTAGGACTCTATTGCTACAATACGTAGACATCTGCAAACGCCATTTCCTTGCAAGGAAGTGTCGCATCTACACTCTTTTGAAGTGAATACGAGGTTTACATGGCACTTCGCAATGAATGTTATATCTTATCATGAAACATAGATGTGAAATTCGATATCGCGTTTTATGAAGCATTAGAACTCTATTGCTACGATACGTAGACATCTGCAAACGCTATTTCCTTGCAAGGAACTGTCGCATTTACACTCTTTTGAAGTGAATACGATGTTTACATGACACTTCGCAATGAATATTATATCTTTTCATGAAACATAGAAATGAGATGCGATATCCCGTTTTAAGAAGCATTAGAACTCTATTCCTACGATACGTAGACATCTGCAAATGCTATTTCCTTGAAAGGTAGTGTCGTATTACATTCATTCGAAGTAAATACGAGGTTTACATGGCACTTCGCAATGAATGTTATATCTTATCATGAAACATAGATGTGAAATTCGATATCGCGTTTTATGAAGCATTAGAACTCTATTGCTACGATACGTAGACATCTGCAAACGCTATTTCCTTGCAAGGAACTGTCGCATTTACACTCTTTTGAAGTGAATACGAGGTTTACATGACACTTCGCAATGAATGTTATATCTTATCATGAAACATAGAAGTGAAATGCGATATCGCGTTTTAAGAAGCATTAGAACTCTATTGCTTCGATTCGTAGATATCTGCAAACGCTAATTCCTTGAAAGGAAGTGTCGCATTTACATTCATTTGAAGTAAATACGAGGTTTACATGACACTTCGCAATGAATGTTGTATCTTATCATGAAACATAGATGTGAAATGCGATATCGCGTTTTAAGAAGCATTAGAACTCTATTGCTACGATACGTAGACATCTGCACACGCTATTTCCTTGCAAGGAAGTGTTGTATTTACATTCATTTGAAGCCAATAAGAGGTATACATGACACTTCGCAATGAATAACATATCTTATCATGAAACGTAGAAATGAGATGCGATATCGCGTTTTAAGAAGCATTAGAACTCTATTGCTACGATACGTAGACATCTGCAAACGCTATTTCCTTGAAAGGTAGTGTCGCATTACATTCATTCGAAGTAAATACGAGGTTTACATGGCAGTTCGCAATGAATGTTATATCTTATCATGAAACATAGATGTGAAATGCGATATCGCGTTTTATGAAGCATTAGAACTCTATTGCCACGATACGTAGACATCTGCAAACGCTATTTCCTTGCAAGGAAGTGTCGCATTTAAACTCTTTTGAAGTCAATACGAGGTTTACATGACACTTCGCAATGACTATTATATCTTATCATGAAACTCAGAAAAGAGATGCGATATCGCGTTTCAAGAAGCATTAGATCTCTATTGCTACGATACGTAGACATCTGCAAACGCTATTTCCTTGAAAGGAAGTGTCGCATTTACATTCATTTGAAGTAAATACGAGGTTTACATGACACTTCGCAATGAATATTATATCTTATCATGAAACTCAGAAAAGGGATGCGATAGCGCGTTTCAAGAAGCATCAGAACTCTATTGCTACGATGCGTAGACATCTGCACACGCTATTTCCTTGCAAGGAAGTGTTGTATTTACATTCATTTGAAGCCAATAAGAGGTATACATGACACTTCGCAATGAATAACATATCTTATCATGAAACGTAGAAATGAGATGCGATATCGCGTTTTAAGAAGCATTAGAACTCTATTGCTACGATACGTAGACATCTGCAAACGCTATTTCCTTGAAAGGTAGTGTCGCATTACATTCATTCGAAGTAAATACGAGGTTTACATGGCAGTTCGCAATGAATGTTATATCTTATCATGAAACATAGATGTGAAATGCGATTACGCGTTTTATGAAGCATTAGAACTCTATTGCCACGATACGTAGACATCTGCAAACGCTATTTCCTTGCAAGGAAGTGTCGCATTTAAACTCTTTTGAAGTCAATACGAGGTTTACATGACACTTCGCAATGACTATTATATCTTATCATGAAACTCAGAAAAGAGATGCGATATCGCGTTTCAAGAAGCATTAGATCTCTATTGCTACGATACGTAGACATCTGCAAACGCTATTTCCTTGAAAGGAAGTGTCGCATTTACATTCATTTGAAGTAAATACGAGGTTTACATGACACTTCGCAATGAATATTATATCTTATCATGAAACTCAGAAAAGGGATGCGATAGCGCGTTTCAAGAAGCATCAGAACTCTATTGCTACGATACGTAGACATCTGTAAGCGCTATTTCCTTGAAAGGAAGTGTCGTATTTACATTCATTCGAAGTAAATACGAGGTTTACATGACACTTCGCAATGAGTGTTATATCTTATCATGAAACATAGAAGTGAAATGCGATATCGCGTTTTATGAACCATTAGAACTCTATTGCTACGATACGTAGACATCTGCAAACGCTATTTCCTTGCAAGGAACTGTCGCATTTAGACTCTTTTGAAGTGAATACGAAGTTTACAGACACTTCGCAATGAATATTATATCTTATCATGAAACTCAGAAAAGAGATGCGATATCGCGTTTCAAGAAGCATTAGAACTCTATTGCTACGATACGTAGACATCTGCAAACGCTATTTCCTTGCAAGGAAGTGTCGCATTTACACTCTTTTGAAGTGAATACGAGGTTTACATGACACTTCGCAATGAATATTATATCTTATCATGAAACTCAGAAAAGAGATGCGATATCGCGTTTCAAGAAGCATTAGAACTCTATTGCTACGATACGTAGACATCTGAAAACGCTAACTCCTTGAAAGGAAGTGTCGCATTTAAACTCTTTTGAAGTCAATACGAGGTTTACATGACACTTCGCAATGACTATTATATCTTATCATGAAACTCAGAAAAGAGATGCGATATCGCGTTTCAAGAAGCATTAGATCTCTATTGCTACGATACGTAGACATCTGCAAACGCTATTTCCTTGAAAAGAAGTGTCGCATTTACATTCATTTGAAGTAAATACGAGGTTTACATGACACTTCGCAATGAATATTATATCTTATCATGAAACTCAGAAAAGGGATGCGATAGCGCGTTTCAAGAAGCATCAGAACTCTATTGCTACGATACGTAGACATCTGTAAGCGCTATTTCCTTGAAAGGAAGTGTCGCATTTACATTCATTCGAAGTAAATACGAGGTTTACATGACACTTCGCAATGAGTGTTATATCTTATCATGAAACATAGAAGTGAAATGCGATATCGCGTTTTATGAACCATTAGAACTCTATTGCTACGATACGTAGACATCTGCAAACGCTATTTCCTTGCAAGGAACTGTCGCATTTACACTCTTTTGAAGTGAATACGAAGTTTACAGACACTTCGCAATGAATATTATATCTTATCATGAAACTCAGAAAAGAGATGCGATATCGCGTTTCAAGAAGCATTAGAACTCTATTGCTACGATACGTAGACATCTGCAAACGCTATTTCCTTGCAAGGAAGTGTCGCATTTACACTCTTTTGAAGTGAATACGAGGTTTACATGACACTTCGCAATGAATATTATATCTTATCATGAAACTCAGAAAAGAGATGCGATATCGCGTTTCAAGATGCATTAGAGCTCTATTGCTACGATACGTAGACATCTGAAAACGCTAACTCCTTGAAAGGAAGTGTCGCATTTACATTCATTTGAATTAAATACGAGGTTTACATGACACATCGCAATGAATATTATATCTTATCGTGAAACATAGATGTGAAATGCGATATCGCGTTTTATGAAGCATTAGAACTCTATTGCTACGATACGTAGACATCTGCAAACGCTATTTCCTTGCAAGGAACTGTCGCATTTACACTCTTTTGAAGTGAATACGAGGTTTACATGACACTTCGCAATGAATATTATATCTTATCATGAAGCTCAGAAAAGGGATGCGATATCGTGTTTCAAGAAGCATTAGAACTCTATTGCTACGATACGTAGACATCTGTAAGCGCTATTTCCTTGAAAGGAAGTGTCGCATTTACATTCATTCGAACTAAATAAGAGGTTTACATGACACTTCGCAATGAATGTTATATCTTATCATGAAACATAGATGTGAAATGCGATATCGCGTTTTATGAAGCATTAGAACTCTATTGCTACGATACGTAGACATCTGCAAACGCTATTTCCTTGCAAGGAAGTGTCGCATCTACACTCTTTTGAAGTGAATACGAGGTTTACATGACACTTCGCAATGAATAACATATCTTATCATGAAACTCAGAAATGAGATGCGATGTCGCGTTTTAAGAAGCATTTGAACTCTAATGCTTCGATTCGTAGATATCTGCAAACGCTATTTCCTTGCAAGGAAGTGTCGAATTTACACTCTTTTGAAGTGAATACGAGGTTTACATGACACTTCGCAATGAATATTATATCTTATCATGAAGCTCAGAAAAGGGATGCGATATCGTGTTTCAAGAAGCATTAGAACTCTATTCTTACGATACGTAGACATCTGCAAATGCTATTTCCTTGAAAGGTAGTGTCGTATTACATTCATTCGAAGTAAATACGAGGTTTACATGGCACTTCGCAATGAATGTTATATCTTATCATGAAACATAGATGTGAAATGCGATATCCCGTTTCAAGAAGCATTAGGACTCTATTGCTACGATACGTAGACATCTGCAAACGCTATTTCCTTGCAAGGAAGTGTCGCATCTACACTCTTTTGAAGTGAATACGAGGTTTACATGACACTTCGCAATGAATATTATATCTTATCATGAAACATAGAAATGAGATGCGATATCTCGTTTTAAGAAGCATTTGAACTCTACTGCTTCGATATATAGAGATCTGCAATCGCTATTTCCTAGCAAGGAAGTGTCGCATTTACATTCATTTGAAGTGAATACGAGGTTTACATGACACTTCGCAATGAATGTTATATCTTATCATGAAACATAGAAATGAGATGCGATGTCGCGTTTTAAGAAGCATTAGAACTCTATTGCTACGATACGTAGACATCTGCAAACGCTATTTCCTTGCAAGGAAGTGTCGCATTTACATTCATTCGAACTAAATAAGAGGTTTACATGACACTTCGCAATGAATGTTATATCTTATCATGAAACATAGATGTGAAATGCGATATCGCGTTTTATGAAGCATTAGAACTCTATTGCTACGATACGTAGACATCTGCAAACGCTATTTCCTTGCAAGGAAGTGTCGCATCTACACTCTTTTGAAGTGAATACGAGGTTTACATGACACTTCGCAATGAATAACATATCTTATCATGAAACTCAGAAATGAGATGCGATGTCGCGTTTTAAGAAGCATTTGAACTCTATTGCTTCGATTCGTAGATATCTGCAAACGCTATTTCCTTGCAAGGAAGTGTCGAATTTACACTCTTTTGAAGTGAATACGATGTTTACATGACACTTCGCAATGAATATTATATCTTTTCATGAAACATAGAAATGAGATGCGATATCCCGTTTTAAGAAGCATTAGAACTCTATTCCTACGATACGTAGACATCTGCAAATGCTATTTCCTTGAAAGGTAGTGTCGTATTACATTCATTCGAAGTAAATACGAGGTTTACATGGCACTTCGCAATGAATGTAATATCTTATCATGAAACATAGATGTGAAATGCGATATCCCGTTTCAAGAAGCATTAGGACTCTATTGCTACGATACGTAGACATCTGCAAACGCTATTTCCTTGCAAGGAAGTGTCACATCTACACTCTTTTGAAGTGAATACGAGGTTTACATGACACTTCGCAATGAATATTATATCTTATCATGAAACATAGAAATGAGAAGCGATATCTCGTTTTAAGAAGCATTTGAAATCTATTGCTTCGATTCGTAGATATCTGCAAACGCTAATTCCTTGAAAGGAAGTGTCGCATTTACATTCATTTGAAGTAAATACGAGGTTTACATGACACTTCGCAATGAATGTTGTATCTTATCATGAAACATAGATGTGAAATGCGATATCGCGTTATAAGAAGCATTAGAACTCTATTGCTACGATACGTAGACATCTGCAAACGCTATTTCCTTGCAAGGAAGTGTTGTATTTACATTCATTTGAAGCCAATAAGAGGTATACATGACACTTCGCAATGAATAACATATCTTATCATGAAACGTAGAAATGAGATGCGATATCGCGTTTTAAGAAGCACTAGAACTCTATTGCTACGATACGTAGACATCTGCAAACGCTATTTCCTTGCAAGGAAGTGTCGCATTTACACTTTTTTGAAGTGAATACGAGGTTTACATGACACTTCGCAATGAATGTTATATCTTATCATGAAACATAGAAATGAGATGCGATGTCGCGTTTTAAGAAGCATTAGAACTCTATTGCTACGATACGTAGACATCTGCAAACGCTATTTCCTTGAAAGGAAGTGTCGCATTTACATTCATTTGAAGTAAATACGAGGTTTACATGACACTTCGCAATGAATATTATATCTTATCATGAAACTCAGAAAAGGGATGCGATAGCGCGTTTCAAGAAGCATTAGAACTCTATTGCTACGATACGTAGAAATCTGTAAGCGCTATTTCCTTGAAAGGAAGTGTCGCATTTACATTCATTCGAAGTAAATACGAGGTTTACATGACACTTCGCAATGAGTGTTATATCTTATCATGAAACTCAGAAAAGAGATGCGATATCGCGTTTCAAGAAACGTTAGAACTCTATTGCTACGATACGTAGACATCTGCAAACGCTATTTCCTTGAAAGGAAGTGTCGCATTTACATTCATTTGAAGTAAATACGAGGTTTACATGACACTTCGCAATGAATATTATATCTTATCATGAAACTCAGAAAAGGGATGCGATATCGCGTTTCAAGAAGCATTAGAACTCTATTGCTACGATACGTAGACATCTGCAAACGCTATTTCCTAGCACGGAAGTGTCGCATTTGCATTCTTTTGATGTGAATACGAGGTATACATGACACTTCGCAATGAATATTATATTTATCGTGAAACATAGAAATGACTGGCGATATCTCGTTTTAAGAAGAATTATAACACTATTGCTACGATACGTAGACATCTGCAAACGCTATTTCCTTGCAAGGAAGTGTCGCATTTACACTCTTTTGAAGTGAATACGAGGATTACATGGCACTTCGCAATGAATATCATATCTTATCATGAAACTCAGAAATGAGATGCGATGTCGCGTTTTAAGAAGCATTAGAACTCTATTGCTACGATACGTAAACATCTGCAAACGCTATTTCCTTGCAAGGAAGTGTCGCATTTAAACTCTTTTGAAGTGAATACGAGGTTTACATGACACTTCGCAATGACTATTATATCTTATCATGAAACTCAGAAAGGAGATGCGATATCGCGTTTCAAGAAGCATTAGAACTCTATTGCTACGATACGTAGACATCTGCAAACGCTATTTCCTTGAAAGGAAGTGTCGCATTTACATTCATTTGAAGTAAATACGAGGTTTACATGACACTTCGCAATGAATGTTATATCTTATCATGATACATAGAAGTGAAATGCGATATCGCGTTTTGAGAAGCATTAGAACTCTATTGCTACGATACGTAGACATCAGCAAACGCTATTTCCTTGCAAGGAATTGTCGCATTTACACTCTTTTGAAGTGAATACGAGGTTTACATGACACTTCGCAATGACTATTATATCTTATCATGAAACTCAGAAAAGAGATGCGATATCGCGTTTCAAGAAACATTAGAACTCTATTGCTACGATACGTAGACATCTGCAAACGCTATTTCCTTGCAAGGAACTGTCGCATTTACACTCTTTTGAAGTGAATACGAGGTTTACATGACACTTCGCAATGAATGTTATATCTTATCATGAAACATAGAAGTGAAATGCGATATCGCGTTTTAAGAAGCATTAGAACTCTATTGCTACGATACGTAGACATCTGCAAACGCTATTTCCTTGAAAGGAAGTGTCGCATTTACACTCTTTTGAAGTGAATATGAGGTTTACATGACACTTCGCAATGAATATTATATCTTATCATGAAACTCATAGAGGAGATGCGATATCGCGTTTCAAGAAGCATTAGAACTCTATTGCTACGATACGTAGACATCTGCAAACGCTATTTCCTTGAAAGGAAGTGTCGCATTTACATTCATTTGAAGTAAATACGAGGTTTACATGACACTTCGCAATGAATGTTATATCTTATCATGAAACATAGATGTGAAATTCGATATCGCGTTTTATGAAGCATTAGAACTCTATTGCTACGATACGTAGACATCTGCAAACGCTATTTCCTTGCAAGGAACTGTCGCATTTACACTCTTTTGAAGTGAATACGAGGTTTACATGACACTTCGCAATGAATATTATATCTTATCATGAAGCTCAGAAAAGGGATGCGATATCGTGTTTCAAGAAGCATTAGAACTCTATTGCTACGATACGTAGACATCTGTAAGCGCTATTTCCTTGAAAGGAAGTGTCGCATTTACATTCATTCGAACTAAATAAGAGGTTTACATGACACTTCGCAATGAATGTTATATCTTATCGTGAAACATAGATGTGAAATGCGATATCGCGTTTTATGAAGCATTAGAACTCTATTGCTACGATACGTAGACATCTGCAAACGCTATTTCCTTGCAAGGAAGTGTCGCATTTACACTCTTTTGAAGTGAATACGAGGCTTACATGACACTTCGCAATGAATAACATATCTTATCATGAAACTCAGAAATGAGATGCGATGTCGCGTTTTAAGAAGCATAAGAACTCTATTGCTACGATACGTAGACATCTGCAAACGCTATTTCCTTGCAAGGAAGTGTCGAATTTACGCTCTTTTGAAGTGAATACGAGGTTTACATGACACTTCGCAATGAATATTATATCTTATCATGAAACTCAGAAAAGAGATGCGATATCCCGTTTCAAGAAGCATTAGAACTCTATTGCTACGATACGTAGACATCTGCAAACGCTATTTCCTTGCAAGGAAGTGTCGCATTTACACTCTTTTGAAGTGAATACGAGGTTTACATGACACTTCGCAATGAATATTATATCTTTTCATGAAACATAGAAATGAGATGCGATATCCCGTTTTAAGAAGCATTAGAACACTATTCCTACGATACGTAGACATCTGCAAATGCTATTTCCTTGAAAGGTAGTGTCGTATTACATTCATTCGAAGTAAATACGAGGTTTACATGGCACTTCGCAATGAATGTTATATCTTATCATGAAACATAGATGTGAAATGCGATATCCCGTTTCAAGAAGCATTAGGACTCTATTGCTACGATACGTAGACATCTGCAAACGCTATTTCCTTGCAAGGAAGTGTCGCATCTACACTCTTTTGAAGTGAATACGAGGTTTACATGGCACTTCGCAATGAATGTTATATCTCATCATGAAACATAGATGTGAAATTCGATATCGCGTTTTATGAAGCATTAGAACTCTATTGCTACGATACGTAGACATCTGCAAACGCTATTTCCTTGCAAGGAACTGTCGCATTTACACTCTTTTGAAGTGAATACGATGTTTACATGACACTTCGCAATGAATATTATATCTTTTCATGAAACATAGAAATGAGATGCGATATCCCGTTTTAAGAAGCATTAGAACTCTATTCCTACGATACGTAGACATCTCCAAATGCTATTTCCTTGAAAGGTAGTGTCGTATTACATTCATTCGAAGTAAATACGAGGTTTACATGGCACTTCGCAATGAATGTTATATCTTATCATGAAACATAGATGTGAAATTCGATATCGCGTTTTATGAAGCATTAGAACTCTATTGCTACGATACGTAGACATCTGCAAACGCTATTTCCTTGCAAGGAACTGTCGCATTTACACTCTTTTGAAGTGAATACGAGGTTTACATGACACTTCGCAATGAATGTTATATCTTATCATGAAACATAGAAGTGAAATGCGATATCGCGTTTTAAGAAGCATTAGAACTCTATTGCTTCGATTCGTAGATATCTGCAAACGCTAATTCCTTGAAAGGAAGTGTCGCATTTACATTCATTTGAAGTAAATACGAGGTTTACATGACACTTCGCAATGAATGTTGTATCTTATCATGAAACATAGATGTGAAATGCGATATCGCGTTTTAAGAAGCATTAGAACTCTATTGCTACGATACGTAGACATCTGCAAACGCTATTTCCTTGCAAGGAAGTGTTGTATTTACATTCATTTGAAGCCAATAAGAGGTATACATGACACTTCGCAATGAATAACATATCTTATCATGAAACGTAGAAATGAGATGCGATATCGCGTTTTAAGAAGCATTAGAACTCTATTGCTACGATACGTAGACATCTGCAAACGCTATTTCCTTGAAAGGTAGTGTCGCATTACATTCATTCGAAGTAAATACGAGGTTTACATGGCAGTTCGCAATGAATGTTATATCTTATCATGAAACATAGATGTGAAATGCGATATCGCGTTTTATGAAGCATTAGAACTCTATTGCCACGATACGTAGACATCTGCAAACGCTATTTCCTTGCAAGGAAGTGTCGCATTTACACTCTTTTGAAGTGAATACGAGGTTTACATGACACTTCGCAATGAATGTTATATCTTATCATGAAACATAGAAATGAGATGCGATGTCGCGTATTAAGAAGCATTAGAACTCTATTGCTACGATACGTAGACATCTGCAAACGCTATTTCCTTGCAAGGAAGTGTCGCATTTAAACTCTTTTGAAGTCAGTACGAGGTTTACATGACACTTCGCAATGACTATTATATCTTATCATGAAACTCAGAAAAGAGATGCGATATCGCGTTTCAAGAAGCATTAGATCTCTATTGCTACGATACGTAGACATCTGCAAACGCTATTTCCTTGAAAGGAAGTGTCGCATTTACATTCATTTGAAGTAAATACGAGGTTTACATGACACTTCGCAATGAATATTATATCTTATCATGAAACTCAGAAAAGGGATGCGATAGCGCGTTTCAAGAAGCATCAGAACTCTATTGCTACGATACGTAGACATCTGTAAGCGCTATTTCCTTGAAAGGAAGTGTCGTATTTACATTCATTCGAAGTAAATACGAGGTTTACATGACACTTCGCAATGAGTGTTATATCTTATCATGAAACATAGAAGTGAAATGCGATATCGCGTTTTATGAACCATTAGAACTCTATTGCTACGATACGTAGACATCTGCAAACGCTATTTCCTTGCAAGGAACTGTCGCATTTAGACTCTTTTGAAGTGAATACGAAGTTTACAGACACTTCGCAATGAATATTATATCTTATCATGAAACTCAGAAAAGAGATGCGATATCGCGTTTCAAGAAGCATTAGAACTCTATTGCTACGATACGTAGACATCTGCAAACGCTATTTCCTTGCAAGGAAGTGTCGCATTTACACTCTTTTGAAGTGAATACGAGGTTTACATGACACTTCGCAATGAATATTATATCTTATCATGAAACTCAGAAAAGAGATGCGATATCGCGTTTCAAGAAGCATTAGAACTCTATTGCTACGATACGTAGACATCTGAAAACGCTAACTCCTTGAAAGGAAGTGTCGCATTTAAACTCTTTTGAAGTCAATACGAGGTTTACATGACACTTCGCAATGACTATTATATCTTATCATGAAACTCAGAAAAGAGATGCGATATCGCGTTTCAAGAAGCATTAGATCTCTATTGCTACGATACGTAGACATCTGCAAACGCTATTTCCTTGAAAAGAAGTGTCGCATTTACATTCATTTGAAGTAAATACGAGGTTTACATGACACTTCGCAATGAATATTATATCTTATCATGAAACTCAGAAAAGGGATGCGATAGCGCGTTTCAAGAAGCATCAGAACTC
The DNA here is from genome assembly GCF_050948175.1 of Xylocopa sonorina. Classification (NCBI taxonomy): domain Eukaryota; kingdom Metazoa; phylum Arthropoda; class Insecta; order Hymenoptera; family Apidae; genus Xylocopa; species Xylocopa sonorina. The sequence continues at coordinate 668,421 of NW_027490117.1, forward strand.
TATTGCTACGATACGTAGACATCTGTAAGCGCTATTTCCTTGAAAGGAAGTGTCGCATTTACATTCATTCGAAGTAAATACGAGGTTTACATGACACTTCGCAATGAGTGTTATATCTTATCATGAAACATAGAAGTGAAATGCGATATCGCGTTTTATGAACCATTAGAACTCTATTGCTACGATACGTAGACATCTGCAAACGCTATTTCCTTGCAAGGAACTGTCGCATTTACACTCTTTTGAAGTGAATACGAAGTTTACAGACACTTCGCAATGAATATTATATCTTATCATGAAACTCAGAAAAGAGATGCGATATCGCGTTTCAAGAAGCATTAGAACTCTATTGCTACGATACGTAGACATCTGCAAACGCTATTTCCTTGCAAGGAAGTGTCGCATTTACACTATTTTGAAGTGAATACGAGGTTTACATGACACTTCGCAATGAATATTATATCTTATCATGAAACTCAGAAAAGAGATGCGATATCGCGTTTCAAGATGCATTAGAGCTCTATTGCTACGATACGTAGACATCTGAAAACGCTAACTCCTTGAAAGGAAGTGTCGCATTTACATTCATTTGAATTAAATACGAGGTTTACATGACACATCGCAATGAATATTATATCTTATCGTGAAACATAGATGTGAAATGCGATATCGCGTTTTATGAAGCATTAGAACTCTATTGCTACGATACGTAGACATCTGCAAACGCTATTTCCTTGCAAGGAACTGTCGCATTTACACTCTTTTGAAGTGAATACGAGGTTTACATGACACTTCGCAATGAATATTATATCTTATCATGAAGCTCAGAAAAGGGATGCGATATCGTGTTTCAAGAAGCATTAGAACTCTATTGCTACGATACGTAGACATCTGTAAGCGCTATTTCCTTGAAAGGAAGTGTCGCATTTACATTCATTCGAACTAAATAAGAGGTTTACATGACACTTCGCAATGAATGTTATATCTTATCATGAAACATAGATGTGAAATGCGATATCGCGTTTTATGAAGCATTAGAACTCTATTGCTACGATACGTAGACATCTGCAAACGCTATTTCCTTGCAAGGAAGTGTCGCATCTACACTCTTTTGAAGTGAATACGAGGTTTACATGACACTTCGCAATGAATAACATATCTTATCATGAAACTCAGAAATGAGATGCGATGTCGCGTTTTAAGAAGCATTTGAACTCTAATGCTTCGATTCGTAGATATCTGCAAACGCTATTTCCTTGCAAGGAAGTGTCGAATTTACACTCTTTTGAAGTGAATACGAGGTTTACATGACACTTCGCAATGAATATTATATCTTATCATGAAGCTCAGAAAAGGGATGCGATATCGTGTTTCAAGAAGCATTAGAACTCTATTCTTACGATACGTAGACATCTGCAAATGCTATTTCCTTGAAAGGTAGTGTCGTATTACATTCATTCGAAGTAAATACGAGGTTTACATGGCACTTCGCAATGAATGTTATATCTTATCATGAAACATAGATGTGAAATGCGATATCCCGTTTCAAGAAGCATTAGGACTCTATTGCTACGATACGTAGACATCTGCAAACGCTATTTCCTTGCAAGGAAGTGTCGCATCTACACTCTTTTGAAGTGAATACGAGGTTTACATGACACTTCGCAATGAATATTATATCTTATCATGAAACATAGAAATGAGATGCGATATCTCGTTTTAAGAAGCATTTGAACTCTACTGCTTCGATATATAGAGATCTGCAATCGCTATTTCCTAGCAAGGAAGTGTCGCATTTACATTCATTTGAAGTGAATACGAGGTTTACATGACACTTCGCAATGAATGTTATATCTTATCATGAAACATAGAAATGAGATGCGATGTCGCGTTTTAAGAAGCATTAGAACTCTATTGCTACGATACGTAGACATCTGCAAACGCTATTTCCTTGCAAGGAAGTGTCGCATTTACATTCATTCGAACTAAATAAGAGGTTTACATGACACTTCGCAAAGAATGTTATATCTTATCATGAAACATAGATGTGAAATGCGATATCGCGTTTTATGAAGCATTAGAACTCTATTGCTACGATACGTAGACATCTGCAAACGCTATTTCCTTGCAAGGAAGTGTCGCATCTACACTCTTTTGAAGTGAATACGAGGTTTACATGACACTTCGCAATGAATAACATATCTTATCATGAAACTCAGAAATGAGATGCGATGTCGCGTTTTAAGAAGCATTTGAACTCTATTGCTTCGATTCGTAGATATCTGCAAACGCTATTTCCTTGCAAGGAAGTGTCGAATTTACACTCTTTTGAAGTGAATACGATGTTTACATGACACTTCGCAATGAATATTATATCTTTTCATGAAACATAGAAATGAGATGCGATATCCCGTTTTAAGAAGCATTAGAACTCTATTCCTACGATACGTAGACATCTGCAAATGCTATTTCCTTGAAAGGTAGTGTCGTATTACATTCATTCGAAGTAAATACGAGGTTTACACGGCACTTCGCAATGAATGTAATATCTTATCATGAAACATAGATGTGAAATGCGATATCCCGTTTCAAGAAGCATTAGGACTCTATTGCTACGATACGTAGACATCTGCAAACGCTATTTCCTTGCAAGGAAGTGTCACATCTACACTCTTTTGAAGTGAATACGAGGTTTACATGACACTTCGCAATGAATATTATATCTTATCATGAAACATAGAAATGAGAAGCGATATCTCGTTTTAAGAAGCATTTGAACTCTATTGCTTCGATTCGTAGATATCTGCAAACGCTAATTCCTTGAAAGGAAGTGTCGCATTTACATTCATTTGAAGTAAATACGAGGTTTACATGACACTTCGCAATGAATGTTGTATCTTATCATGAAACATAGATGTGAAATGCGATATCGCGTTATAAGAAGCATTAGAACTCTATTGCTACGATACGTAGACATCTGCAAACGCTATTTCCTTGCAAGGAAGTGTTGTATTTACATTCATTTGAAGCCAATAAGAGGTATACATGACACTTCGCAATGAATAACATATCTTATCATGAAACGTAGAAATGAGATGCGATATCGCGTTTTAAGAAGCACTAGAACTCTATTGCTACGATACGTAGACATCTGCAAACGCTATTTCCTTGCAAGGAAGTGTCGCATTTACACTTTTTTGAAGTGAATACGAGGTTTACATGACACTTCGCAATGAATGTTATATCTTATCATGAAACATAGAAATGAGATGCGATGTCGCGTTTTAAGAAGCATTAGAACTCTATTGCTACGATACGTAGACATCTGCAAACGCTATTTCCTTGAAAGGAAGTGTCGCATTTACATTCATTTGAAGTAAATACGAGGTTTACATGACACTTCGCAATGAATATTATATCTTATCATGAAACTCAGAAAAGGGATGCGATAGCGCGTTTCAAGAAGCATTAGAACTCTATTGCTACGATACGTAGAAATCTGTAAGCGCTATTTCCTTGAAAGGAAGTGTCGCATTTACATTCATTCGAAGTAAATACGAGGTTTACATGACACTTCGCAATGAGTGTTATATCTTATCATGAAACTCAGAAAAGAGATGCGATATCGCGTTTCAAGAAACGTTAGAACTCTATTGCTACGATACGTTGACATCTGCAAACGCTATTTCCTTGAAAGGAAGTGTCGCATTTACATTCATTTGAAGTAAATACGAGGTTTACATGACACTTCGCAATGAATATTATATCTTATCATGAAACTCAGAAAAGGGATGCGATATCGCGTTTCAAGAAGCATTAGAACTCTATTGCTACGATACGTAGACATCTGCAAACGCTATTTCCTAGCACGGAAGTGTCGCATTTGCATTCTTTTGATGTGAATACGAGGTATACATGACACTTCGCAATGAATATTATATTTATCGTGAAACATAGAAATGACTGGCGATATCTCGTTTTAAGAAGAATTATAACACTATTGCTTCGATACGTAGACGTCTGCCAACGCTATTTCCTAGTAAGGAAGTGTCGCATTTACATTCATTTGAAGTGTATGCGAGGTATACATGACACTTCGCAATGAATATTATATCTTATCATGAAACACAGAAATGAGATGCAATATCCCGTTTTAAGAAGCACTAGAACTCTACTGCTTCGATATATAGAGATCTGCAATCGCTATTTCCTAGCAAGGAAGTGTCGCATTTACATTCATTTGAAGTGAATACGATGTTTACATGACACTTCGCAATGAATGTTATATCTTATCATGAAACATAGAAATGAGATGCGATGTCGCGTTTTAAGAAGCATTAGAACTCCTTTGCTACGATACGTTGACATCTGCAAACGCTATTTCCTTGCAAGGAATTGTCGCATTTAAACTCTTTTGAAGTCAATACGAGGTTTACATGACACTTCGCAATGACTATTATATCTTATCATGAAACTCAGAAAAGAGATGCGATATCGCGTTTCAAGAAGCATTAGAACTCTATTGCTACGATACGTAGACATCTGCAAACGCTATTTCCTTGCAAGGAAGTGTCGCATTTACATTCATTTGAAGCGAATAAGAGGTATCCATGACACTTCGCAATGAATAACATATCTTATCATGAAACGTAGAAATGAGATGCGATATCGCGTTTTAAGAAGCATTAGAACTCTATTCCTACGATACGTAGACATCTGCAAACGCTATTTCCTTGAAAGGTAGTTTCGCATTACATTCATTCGAAGTAAATACGTGGTTTACATGGCACTTCGCAATGAATGTTATATCTTATCATGAAACATAGATGTGAAATGCGATATCCCGTTTCAAGAAGCATTAGAACTCTATTGCTACGATACGTAGACATCTGCAAACGCTATTTCCTAGCACGGAAGTGTCGCATTTACATTCTTTTGATGTGAATACGAGGTATACATGACACTTCGCAATGAATATTATATTTATCGTGAAACATAGAAATGACTGGCGATATCTCGTTTTAAGAAGAATTATAACACTATTGCTTCGATACGTAGACGTCTGCCAACGCTATTTCCTAGTAAGGAAGTGTCGCATTTACATTCATTTGAAGTGTATGCGAGGTATACATGACACTTTGCAATGAATATTATATCTTATCATGAAACACAGATATGAGATGCAATATCCCGTTTTAAGAAGCACTAGAACTCTACTGCTTCGATATATAGAGATCTGCAATCGCTATTTCCTAGCAAGGAAGTGTCGCATTTACATTCATTTGAAGTGAATACGATGTTTACATGACACTTCGCAATGAATGTTATATCTTATCATGAAACATAGAAATGAGATGCGATGTCGCGTTTTAAGAAGCATTAGAACTCTTTTGCTACGATACGTTGACATCTGCAAACGCTATTTCCTTGCAAGGAATTGTCGCATTTAAACTCTTTTGAAGTCAATACGAGGTTTACATGACACTTCGCAATGACTATTATATCTTATCATGAAACTCAGAAAAGAGATGCGATATCGCGTTTCAAGAAGCATTAGAACTCTATTGCTACGATACGTAGACATCTGCAAACGCTATTTCCTTGCAAGGAAGTGTCGCATTTACACTCTTTTGAAGTGAATACGAGGTTTACATGACACTTCGCAATGAATAACATATCTTATCATGAAACTCAGAAATGAGATGCGATGTCGCGTTTTAAGAAGCATTAGAACTCTATTGCTACGATACGTAGACATCTGCAAACGCTATTTCCTTGCAAGGAAGTGTCGCATTTACACTCTTTTGAAGTGAATACGAGGTTTACATGACACTTCGCAATGAATATTATATCTTATCATGAAACTCAGAAAAGAGATGCGATATCCCGTTTTAAGAAGCATTAGAACTCTACTCCTACGATACGTAGACATCTGCAAACGCTATTTCCTTGCAAGGAAGTGTCGCATGTACACTCTTTTAAAGTGAATACGAGGTTTACATGACACTTCGCAATGAATATTATATCTTATCATGAAACATAGAAATGAGATGCGATATCTCGTTTTAAGAAGCATTTGAACTTTATTGCTTCGATTCGTAGATATCTGCAAACGCTAATTCCTTGAAAGGAAGAGTCGCATTTACATTCATTTGAAGTAAATACGAGGTTTACATGACACTTCGCAATGAATGTTATATCTTATCATGAAACATAGATGTGAAATGCGATATCGCGTTTTAAGAAGCATTAGAACTCTATTGCTACGATACGTAGACATCTGCAAACGCTATTTCCTTGCAAGGAAGTGTCGTATTTACATTCATTTGAAGCGAATAAGAGGTATCCATGACACTTCGCAATGAATAACATATCTTATCATGAAACGTAGAAATGAGATGCGATATCGCGTTTTAAGAAGCATTAGAACTCTATTCCTACGATACGTAGACATCTGCAAACGCTATTTCCTTGAAAGGTAGTTTCGCATTACATTCATTCGAAGTAAATACGTGGTTTACATGGCACTTCGCAATGAATGTTATATCTTATCATGAAACATAGATGTGAAATGCGATATCCCGTTTCAAGAAGCATTAGAACTCTATTGCTACGATACGTAGACATCTGCAAACGCTATTTCCTAGCACGGAAGTGTCGCATTTACATTCTTTTGATGTGAATACGAGGTATACATGACACTTCGCAATGAATATTATATTTATCGTGAAACATAGAAATGACTGGCGATATCTCGTTTTAAGAAGAATTATAACACTATTGCTTCGATACGTAGACGTCTGCCAACGCTATTTCCTAGTAAGGAAGTGTCGCATTTACATTCATTTGAAGTGTATGCGAGGTATACATGACACTTCGCAATGAATATTATATCTTATCATGAAACACAGATATGAGATGCAATATCCCGTTTTAAGAAGCACTAGAACTCTACTGCTTCGATATATAGAGATCTGCAATCGCTATTTCCTAGCAAGGAAGTGTCGCATTTACATTCATTTGAAGTGAATACGATGTTTACATGACACTTCGCAATGAATGTTATATCTTATCATGAAACATAGAAATGAGATGCGATGTCGCGTTTTAAGAAGCATTAGAACTCTTTTGCTACGATACGTTGACATCTGCAAACGCTATTTCCTTGCAAGGAATTGTCGCATTTAAACTCTTTTGAAGTCAATACGAGGTTTACATGACACTTCGCAATGACTATTATATCTTATCATGAAACTCAGAAAAGAGATGCGATATCGCGTTTCAAGAAGCATTAGAACTCTATTGCTACGATACGTAGACATCTGCAAACGCTATTTCCTTGCAAGGAAGTGTCGCATTTACACTCTTTTGAAGTGAATACGAGGTTTACATGACACTTCGCAATGAATAACATATCTTATCATGAAACTCAGAAATGAGATGCGATGTCGCGTTTTAAGAAGCATTAGAACTCTATTGCTACGATACGTAGACATCTGCAAACGCTATTTCCTTGCAAGGAAGTGTCGCATTTACACTCTTTTGAAGTGAATACGAGGTTTACATGACACTTCGCAATGAATATTATATCTTATCATGAAACTCAGAAAAGAGATGCGATATCCCGTTTTAAGAAGCATTAGAACTCTACTCCTACGATACGTAGACATCTGCAAACGCTATTTCCTTGCAAGGAAGTGTCGCATGTACACTCTTTTAAAGTGAATACGAGGTTTACATGACACTTCGCAATGAATATTATATCTTATCATGAAACATAGAAATGAGATGCGATATCTCGTTTTAAGAAGCATTTGAACTTTATTGCTTCGATTCGTAGATATCTGCAAACGCTAATTCCTTGAAAGGAAGAGTCGCATTTACATTCATTTGAAGTAAATACGAGGTTTACATGACACTTCGCAATGAATGTTATATCTTATCATGAAACATAGATGTGAAATGCGATATCGCGTTTTAAGAAGCATTAGAACTCTATTGCTACGATACGTAGACATCTGCAAACGCTATTTCCTTGCAAGGAAGTGTCGTATTTACTTTCATTTGAAGCGAATAAGAGGTATCCATGACACTTCGCAATGAATAACATATCTTATCATGAAACGTAGAAATGAGATGCGATATCGCGTTTTAAGAAGCATTAGAACTCTATTCCTACGATACGTAGACATCTGCAAACGCTATTTCCTTGAAAGGTAGTTTCGCATTACATTCATTCGAAGTAAATACGTGGTTTACATGGCACTTCGCAATGAATGTTATATCTTATCATGAAACATAGATGTGAAATGCGATATCCCGTTTCAAGAAGCATTAGAACTCTATTGCTACGATACGTAGACATCTGCAAACGCTATTTCCTTGCAAGGAAGTGCCGCATGTACACTCTTTTGAAGTGAATACGAGGTTTACATGACACTTCGCAATGAATATTATATCTTATCATGAAGCATAGAAATGAGATGCGATATCTCGTTTTAAGAAGCATTTGAACTCTATTGCTTCGATTCGTAGATATCTGCAAACGCTAATTCCTTGAAAGGAAGTGTCGCATTTACATTCATTTGAAGTAAATACGAGGTTTACATGACACTTCGCAATGAATGTTGTATCTTATCATGAAACATAGGTGTGAAATGCGATATCGCGTTTTAAGAAGCATTAGAACTATATTGCTACGATACGTAGACATCTGCAAACGCTATTTCCTAGCAAGGAAGTGTTGTATTTACATTCATTTGAAGCGAATAAGAGGTATACATGACACTTCGCAATGAATAACATATCTTATCATGAAACGTAGAAATGAGATGCGATATCAAGTCTTAAGAAGCATTAGAAATCTATTGCTACGATACGTAGACATCTGCAAACGCTACTTCCTTGAAAGGAAGTGTCGCATTTACACTCTTTTGAAGTGAATACGATGTTTACATGACACTTCGCAATGAATATTATATCTTTTCATGAAACATAGAAATGAGATGCGATATCCCGTTTTAAGAAGCATTAGAACTCTATTGCTACGATACGTAGACATCTGAAAACGCTATTTCCTTGCAAGGAAGTGTCGCATTTACACTCTTTTGAAGTGAATGCGAGGTTTACATGACACTTCGCAATGAATATTATATCTTATCATGAAACTCAGGAAAGGGATGCGATATCCCGTTTCAAGAAGCATTAGAACTCCATTGCTACGATACGTAGACATCTGCAAACGCTATTTCCTTGCAAGGAAGTGTCGCATCTACACTCTTTTGAAGTGAATACGAAGTTTACATGACACTTCGCAATGAATATTATATCTTATCATCACACATAGAAATGAGATGCGATATCTCGTTTTAAGAAGCATTAGAACTCTATTGCTACGATACGTTGACATCTGCAAACGCTATTTCCTTGCAAGAAAGTGTCGCATTTACATTCACTTGAAGTAAATACGAGGTTTACATGACACTTCGCAGTGAATGTTATATCTTATCATGAAAAATAGAAATGAGATGCGATATCGCGTCTTAAGAAGCATTTGAACTCTATTGCTACGATACGTAGACATCTGCAAAACGCTAATTCCTTGAAAGGAAGTGTCGCATTTACATTCATTTGGAGTAAATACGAGGTTTACATGACACTTCGCAATAAATAACATATCTTATCATGAAACTCAGAAATGAGATGCGATGTCGCGTTTTAAGAAGCATTAGAACTCTATTGCTACGATACGTAGACATCTGCAAACGCTATTTCCTTGCAAGGAAGTGTCGCATTTACACTCTTTTGAAGTGAATACGAGGTATACATGACACTTCGCAATGAATAACATATCTTATCATGATACATAGAAATGAGATGCAATATCGCGTTTTAAGATGCATTAAAACTCTATTACTACGATACGTAGTCATCTGCACTCGCTATTTCCTAGAAAGGAAGTGCCGCATTTACATTCTTTTGAAGTGAATACGAAGTCTACATGACACTTCGCAATGAATATTATATCTTATCATCACACATAGAAATGAGATGCGATATCTCGTTTTAAGAAGCATTAGAACTCTATTGCTTCGGTACGTAGACATCTGCAAACGCTTTTTGCTTGCAAGGAAGTGTTGCATTTACACTCTTTTGAAGTGAATACGAGGTTTACATGACACTTCGCAATGAATATTATATCTTATCATGAAACTCAGGAAGGGGATGCGATATCGCGTTTCAAGAAGCATTAGAACTTTATTGCTACGATACGTAGACATCTATAAGCGCTATTTCCTTGAAAGGAAGTGTCGCATTTACATTCATTCGAAGTAAATACGAGGTTTACATGACACTTCGCAATGAATGTTATATCTTATCATGAAACATAGATGTGAAATGCGATATCGCGTTTTATGAACCATTAGAACTCTATTGCTACGATACGTTGACACCTGCAAACGCTATTTCCTTGAAAGGAACTGTCGCATTTACATTCATTTGAAGTAAATACGAGGTTTACATGACACTTCGCAATGAATATTATATCTTATTATGAAACATAGAAATGAGATGCGATATCGCGTTTTAAGAAGCATTAGAACTCTATTGCTACGATACGTAGACATCTGCAAACGCTATTTCCATGCAAGGAAGTGTCGCATTTACATTCATTTGAAGTAAATACGAGGTTTACATGACACTTCGCAATGAATGTTATATCTTATCATGAAACATAGATGTGAAATGCGATATCGCGTTTTAAGAAGCATTAGAACTCTATTGCTACGATACGTAGACATCTGCAAACGCTATTTCCTTGGAAGGAAATGTTGTATTTACATTCATTTGAAGCGAATAAGAGGTATACATGACACTTCGCAATGAATAACATATCTTATCATGAAACGTAGAAATGAGATGCGATATCGCGTTTTAAGAAGCATTAGAACTCTATTCCTACGATACGTAGACATCTGCAAACGCTATTTCCTTGAAAGGTAGTGTCGCATTACATTCATTCGAAGTAAATACGAGGTTTACATGGCACTTCGCAATGAATGTTATATCTTACCATGAAACATAGATGTGAAATGCGATATCCCGTTTCAAGAAGCATTAGAACACTATTGCTACGAAACGTAGACATCTGCAAACGCTATTTCCTTGCAAGGAAGTGTCGCATCTACATTCTTTTGAAGTGAATACGAGGGTTACATGACACTTCGCAATGAATGTTATATCTTATCATGAAACATAGAAATGAGATGCGATATCGCGTTCTAAGAAGCATTAGAACTCCATTGCTACGATACGCAGACATCTGCAAACGCTTTTTGCTTGCAAGGAAGTGTCGCATTTACATTCATTTGAAGTAAATACGAGGTTTACATGACACTTCGCAATGAATATTATATCGTATCATGAAACATAGAAATGAGATGCGATATCGCGTCTTAAGAAGCATTAGAACTCTATTGCTACGATACGTAGACATCTGCAAACGCTATTTCCTTGAAAGGAAGTGTCGCATTTACATTCATTTGAAGTAAATACGAGGTTTACATGACACTTCGCAATGAATGTTATATCTTATCATGAAACGTAGATGTGAAATGCGATATCTCGTTTTAAGAAGCATTAGAACTCTATTGCTTCGATACGTAGACATCTGCAAACGCTTTTTCCTTGCAAGGAAGTGTCGCATTTACACTCTTTTGAAGTGAATACGAGGTATACATGACACTTCGCAATGAATAACATATCTTATCATGATACATAGAAATGAGATGCAATATCGCGTTTTAAGAAGCATTAAAACTCTACTACTACGATACGTAGACATCTGCACTCGCTATTTCCTAGAAAGGAAGTGCCGCATTTACATTCTTTTGAAGTGAATACGAAGTTTACATGACACTTCGCAATGAATATTACATCTTATCATGAAACATAGAAATGAGATGCGATATCGCGTTTTCAGAAGCATTTGAACTCTATTGCTACGATACGTAGACATCTGCAAACGCTATTTCCTTTCAAGGAAGTGTCGCATTTACACTCTTTTGAAGTGAATACGAGGTATACATGACACTTCGCAATGAATAACATATCTTATCATGATACATAGAAATGAGATGCAATATCGCGTTTTAAGAAGCATTAAAACTCTACTACTACGATACGTAGACATCTGCACTCGCTATTTCCTAGAAAGGAAGTGCCGCATTTACATTCTTTTGAAGTGAATACGAAGTCTACATGACACTTCGCAATGAATATTACATCTTATCATGAAACATAGAAATGAGATGCGATATCGCGTTTTCAGAAGCATTTGAACTCTATTGCTACGATACGTAGACATCTGCAAACGCTATTTCCTTTCAAGGAAGTGTCGCATTTACACTCTTTTGAAGTGAATACGAGGTTTACATGACACTTCGCAATGAATGTTATATCATATCATGAAACATAGATGTGAAATGCGATATCGCGTTTTATGAAGCATTTGAACTCTATTGCTACGATACGTAGACATCTGCAAACGCTATTTCCTTTCAAGGAAGTGTCGCATTTACACTCTTTTGAAGTGAATACGAGGTTTACATGACACTTCGCAATGAATGTTATATCATATCATGAAACATAGATGTGAAATGCGATATCGCGTCTTAAGAAGCATTAGAACTCTATTGCTACGATACGTAGACATCTGCAAACGCTATTTCCTTGAAAGGAAGTGTCGCATTTACATTCATTTGAAGTAAATACGAGGTTTACATGACACTTCGCAATGAATGTTGTATCTTATCATGAAACGTAGATGTGAAATGAGATATCGCGTTTTAAGAAGAACTAGAACTCTATTGCTTCGATACGTAGACATCTGCAAACGCTTTTTCCTTGCAAGGAAGTGTCGCATTTACACTCTTTTGAAGTGAATACGAGGTTTACATGTCACTTCGCAATGAATATTATATCTTACCACGAAACTCAGAAAAGAGATGCGATATCGCGTTTTATGAAGCATTAGAACTCTATTGCTACGATACGTAGACATCTGCAAACGCTATTTCCTTGAGAGGAAGTGTCGCATTTACATTCATTTGAAGTAAATACGAGGTTTACATGACACTTCGCAATGAATGTTATATCTTATCATGAAGCATAGAAGTGAAATGCGATATCGCGTTTTAAGAAGCATTAGAACTCTATTGCTACGATACGAAGGCATCTGCAAACGCTATTTCCTTGAAAGGAAGTGTCGCGTTTACATTCATTCGAAGTAAATACGAGATTTACATGAAACTTCGCAACGAATGTTATATCTTATTATGAAACATAGAAATTAGATGCGATATCGCGTTTTAAGAAGCATTAGATCTCTATTGCTACGATACGTAGACATCTGCAAACGCTACTTCCTTGAAAGGAAGTGTCGCATTTACACTCTTTTGAAGTGAATACGATGTTTACATGACACTTCGCAATGAATATTATATCTTTTCGTGAAACATAGAAATGAGATGCGATATCCCGTTTTAAGAAGCATTAGAACTCTATTGCTACGATACGTAGACATCTGCAAACGCTATTTCCTTGCAAGGAAGTGTCGCATTTACACTCTTTTGAAGTGAATACGAGGTTTACATGACACTTCGCAATGAATATTATATCTTATCATGAAACATAGAAATGAGGTGCGATATCTCGTTTTAAGAAGCATTTGAACTCTATTGCTTCGATTCGTAGATATCTGCAAACGCTAATTCCTGGAAAGGAAGTGTCGCATTTACATTCATTTGAAGTAAATACGAGGTTTACATGACACTTCGCAATGAATGTTGTATCTTATCATGAAACATAGATGTGAAATGCGATATCGCGTTTTAAGAAGCATTAGAACTCTATTGCTACGATACGTAGACATCTGCAAACGCTATTTCCTTGCAAGGAAGTGTTGTATTTACATTCATTTGAAGCGAATAAGAGGTATACATGACACTTCGCAATGAATAACATATCTTATCATGAAACGTAGAAATGAGATGCGATATCGCGTCTTAAGAAGCATTAGAACTCTATTGCTACGATACGTAGACATCTGCAAACGCTATTTCCTTGCAAGGAAGTGTCACATTTACACTCTTTTGAAGTGAATGCGAGGTTTACATGACACTTCGCAATGAATATTATATCTTATCATGAAACTCAGAAAAGGGATGTGTCACGTCGCGAGGGTGGAAAATTTCCGTTTTATTCGCGGATGACACGCAGCCAGAAAACGGACTCGGCACGCTTAATTGCGAAGGGTTCCGGGTTCCTTTCGTGGGACAACGAACACTTTCAAAACGCGATCGCGGTAAATAGGAAAGATCCTACCCTTGCTGTCTTGAATCGTTGTTAATTTAGTATCCCTTCCTGAGATACTGTTGCTGTCGAGGATCGCTTTCCGGAATCGTCCCTGCGTAAGGGCTGCGAGGCTGGATCGTAAGAGGGATGAGTCTCCAACGTAGCGGGTTTCCTGTGCTGATCGGCTTGCCTTGGCCGGAAGAAGGCGACGGAGCAGGTTGTTGAAGAGCCACTGGAACGGTGGTGTTCGAACGAAGAGACGAAAGGGCTTCGATGCCCAAGTAATCGCGCATAAGTCGGCGTAGGTAATTCTTCCGTCCCGCACGTCGAGCTTTACGTTTCGGATTGAGACACATTCGCGTCTAGTTCCAGCAATCCGGATACGAATCGGATAAGCGGCGGTCCGCTCTAACCTATCGGTCCAGAAGGGTGAAACGTCGACTATATCCGCACGTAGTTTCCGCTGTGGATCGGCGAAGTTAAGCGGCGGTCCGCTCTAACCAGCCGGTTACCAAGGTCAACTAGCGATTGGATTCGAATGATGGATATCCACGCGATAGCTCGTGGAAGAATTCGTAGATAATAATGAAATTAGAGGATAATAATCAAATTTAAACTTGTACATGTAAGGTAAAATAAAATATATTCTAATATAAACCTAAGCTTACACTGACTTCCCTAAGGCTAAGTTAAAGATAGACTTAACGTTTAGAATTGGAATGAATTGACTTGAACTAGAATTGAAGTAGAATTAGAAACACCTCCGATTGAGGCATTGAGAGCGAGATTGGAACTCCTCGGTTCGAAGGACTGATCGGAACTGATCTTCAGCTCGCGTGTCCGCGACCTCCTCGAGTCGCGTGGCGTGCGAGTCGCTGGACCCCGGAGTGGGGTGGCCGCTCGGCCCGCGAAGTGGGGCGGCCGGTCGGAGTGGGGCGCGGCTCGCGTTAAGCGTGAGCCGCGCGCGTCGGACGGTTGCTTGGGCGTATCGAAACTTATGACTATGAGAATTCGCAGATATATTAGGAACTATGTGTGTGTTGTTTGCGTATGTACATTAGTTGTGTCGTGTACTTAATTCTAGGACGTTCTTATGAATACACATTATCAAAATAAGAATAATGGGAGGATGGCGTAGGCGAATCGGTGAGATGCTCGGTGATCTGTTCGTGCGGCTGAAGGCTGCATGTCTCCCAACTCTGGCGATAGCGCGCATCGTCGCGCGGTCGTACGGTCGATCTCCTGGGTGCTCGTGGATATCTGGCTGCCTTAGCTCGGCGTTCGGTCTGCTTTCCCGTGTATGAAGGCGCTCTTTCCACGCATTTGGATGCGGCTGGCGGTAGATGCGTCGCTGCCGGATGCTGTGGGCGGCGCTGGGGGGTGGAAGGCGGCACGCCGGACGTTACACCTCCCCCCATACAAAAGGAATCTTGGCAATGCCAAGATCTCCTGTCTGGTACGTGCGGATTGTTTGAGGGTTGCAGATTCGTCGTCCTGCCGGTTGGCTGCCGATGTACATAGGAGTGCCGGCCGGATGAACTATGGCGGGCTCGCTTCACCTCTGCGGAGTAACCTTCCAAATGATGTTTGATGCCACTAGATTCACCGGCACTTAAACTTTCACTGTTTTCACTTGAGTTTGTGGAAGTTGTCTCACTTTGCACTATTTTGCATTCAGTCTTTGTTTCTCTCACTCCACTCATCCTTTTACATAACTTTAACTTATTACTATGAACTATTTTATAACGATCCTTAATTGCTAACTTGACATTATTATTACTCAAAATTTCGACGATCCTGTATGGGCCTACGTATTGGGACTCAAACTTATGTCTGTTGGGTTCCCTAAGTAGGAAGACCCATTGCCCAGCTTCGAATTTTTGAGTATTGGTCTTTTTATCGTAATAATATTTTGCTCGACGTTTCGCATTGTCGAGGTTTTCTCGCGCAATTCGCTGGGATCTGGTGATTTTCTCGTTTAACATGATTAAGTAGTCGGAATATGTTTCGTTTTCGGTACTGTCTTGGAACGGTGTTTCGGATGGTGTCCTAGCTATTCGACCGAAGACGAGTTCGTGCGGTGTGTAAAGGGTGCCTTCGTGTACACTGGTGTTGTAAGAAAACATGGCATAAGGAAGCCATCTTTTCCAATCGCCACTGGTGTCGATGTAATGTTTTAAATACTCAGCAAGAACATGGTGTGATCTCTCCACCGAACCATTCGTTTGTGGGTGGAAGGCTGTGGATTTGTATTGTTTTATTCTGAATTTAACGGCTATGGCTTTAATAAGACTATTGATGAAATTCGACCCCTGGTCGGTCAAGATGCCTTTCGGACATCCAAATTTACAAATAAATTCTGTGATGAGTGCATCTGCTATATCGACGGCTGTAGTTTGTTTGAGAGGAATAGCGACGGAATATTTAGTTAGAAGGTCCTGGATAGTGAGGATATGTGTATATTCATCCGGGGTTATTGGAAGGGGGCCCATGACGTCCATTGAGATCTTATCAAAAGCGCATCCTGGTGTGTCTGTTAAAGTCAATGGTTGTCGTGTTTTTACTCTAACTAATTTTTCGCGTTGGCAACTCCTACATTTGCTTATATAATTTTGGATTTCGGTTTTCATGTTAGGCCAGAAGTATTTTTCCCGAATGCGAGAGTATGTCTTGTTTACTCCCTTGTGGCCTCCTATTGGTGTATCGTGATTTTCTTGAATTATTTTTGTTCTATGTTCTACCGGTGGAATGTGAATAAGTCCTTGACAGACAGTAATTTGAATTGGCATTTCATAAAATAAATCTTGTAAAGCTTTTTGTATTTGTGACCATGGAATTGAATCTAAGGCTGTCTGTGCGATACTAATTGTTTGCAACTGCAGTTCACTGACTACGTCGAATAATGATCGTAAAGATTCTATTACGATTTGATAGTCAATAGCGCGGCTTTCATGTTCAATTATTGGAAGTTGAACTTGATAGAAATCGTCGATTTTAATGACTCTGGCTTTAGTGAGAACTACGTCATTTTTACTGAAGAAAAATTTTCCGGCTTTTTCCATTTCCTTCGCGCCTGCGTCATAGGAATGACCTGATTTTGTAATGAAAATAACGTTGTTATCTCGTCTGGTTGCTATCGTGTCCCTTGTGAACTTAAATAATGGCTCTAACCTGACATGTTCGTTTGGTAATGGTGTATAAATTTCTTCTTTATCGGTCGCTGTACGTGGTGTCGGTAACGTCGGTAATGTCGGTAATTTTAATGTTTCGCGTGGTAACGTTTCTGGTGCGCCATGGTCGTCTGAGCTAGGTGAAGGCGGAGGTGGAGGTGGAACAACGGATTTCTTTTGTTGACGGGATTTAGGATACGGTTCAAAAATATTTTCATCGGATGAGGACGACTGTGTGATTGGAAGAACTTTGACTGGATTCCGTGATAGGGCATCTGCATTAAGATTGGTTTTTCCCGTTTTATAAATCATTTCGTAATTGTATTCCGCGAGCTTCAGCCTCCACCGCACAAGACGGCTGGATGGATCTTTAACGGAATTCATCCACACCAGTGGACGGTGGTCTGTGACTAACTTGAACTGATTACCATATATATAAGGCCTAAAGTGATGCACCGCGTACACGATAGCTAGACATTCTTTCTCGATAGTCGAATAGTTTCGTTCTGCAGAATTCAAGAGTCTTGATGTGTAAGCAATTGGTAAGTCGCGGCCTATCGGGCCCTGACTGAGCACCGCACCTATGGCATCCGCTGATGCGTCTGTAGTTATTATAAAAGGCAGCTTAAAGTTAGGATACTGGAGTATCGGTGCTTCACATAAGGCGTCTCGTAGCTTCACAAAGGCGTTCTGTTGCTCATTACGCCACACGAACGGAGTGTCCTTTTTCAAGAGGTTTGTTAATGGCTTAGCGACGTTGGAGAAATTTGAGATAAACCGTCTGTAATAACCTGCGAGTCCCAGGAACTGCTTGATCTGTTTACAATTTGTCGGGCGAGGAAATTCTCGAACGGCTCTGACTTTCGACGGATCGGGTTTCACCCCGCTTTCGCTGATAATGTGCCCGAGGTAGCTTACTTCGCGTCTTAAAAATTCACATTTGTCAGGCTGGAGTACCAAATTAGCCTCTCTCAGTCTGCGCGTTAATTTCTCATATTTTATGGCGTGCTCTTGAAGAGAGCTAGCGTATAAAACTATATCATCAAGATATACGAAGAGCTCGTTACCTTGAAGCCCCGCGAGCACACTATCCATCAGTCGCTGAAACGTTGCGGGCGCGTTTTTTAAACCAAAAGGCATTCGGGTAAATTCATAATGTCCATTCGGCGTGGAAAAAGCTGTTTTATGTGCATCAGCGGGTTCCATCGGAATCTGATGGAAACCGCTGGCTAAGTCAAATGTGCTAAAATATTTAGCGCTGCCTAACTGATCCAGGATTTCCGTGATGCATGGCAAAGGATAAGCGTCGGCGATTGATTTCTCGTTCAAGGCTCTATAATCAATAACCACTCGCCAACGCTTGTTCCCTTGCGAATCAGCTTTCTTCGGAACAACCCATAACGGTGAGTTGTAGGGCGATTTAGAATCGCGGATAATGCCGTTTTGTAAAAGTTTTTCGATTTGGTCCCGAATCTCCTCTTTGTGTATGGGAGGGAATCTATATTGTTTTACATTAATAGGTCTGTCGTCGACCGTAGGGATCTTGTGTGTAGCCGCGCTTGTATGACCTAGAGTATCGCCTTCTACATAAAATAAATCTTGAGTTTTATCTACCAATTTTAAAACGTGCTGCTTTTCTTCTTGGTTGAGGTGATTTAATCGTAACATTTCTATTACTTTTTCGAGGCGAGATTTCGGCGCATTTACGGAGGGTTGTGTTGACCTGGGTTTTACAACTGAACTGGCTACCTGAGCGTATGTCGGTTTCGTCCTGACACTAAAAGGAGTTTCGTACATAGAATTTGCATTTGAACGCGAAACTGAATTAATTGATTTCCCATCTTTGGATATGCCGGTCGGAGCGGCGGAAACGTTTACGGATTCTGACCGTGATTTTGGATTTGAACTGGATTCGTCGGATTTAGTAAAAACTGTGAAGAGCGCGGGGCTGTCTTCTACGGATTTGAATGAATTTTTCGCTACTGGTTCGAGCTTCACTTGTGGCAGAGCTATTTCGACCGTCTTGTCGGTCGAGTTGATTACTCGAGTAATCGCTATCCCTTCGTTAACTCTAACCAGTGCATTGCCGAAAAATATTCCGGGCGCGATGTCTAATCTGGGGATTATTCCCTGGGATATTCCAGAATTAATTATTCTGACTTTAACCCCGATGTTCATGCGCGGCGGAATAGAGACCCTTTCATCGGTCTTTAGAAAATCGTTCACAGGTATATCGACCTTTCCCGAGGTCTTCGGCTTTTGTTTCTGCGGCTTGCTCGTCGTCGGATTGACCTTGTCGAATGTTATAGAAGGATTGCCTTTAGGCGGAATAACTTGATCGGTTTCGATATTTGAAATTTCGCGACGAAATGGAATTGTTTTCCCGTGCCACTTGATCTGGCATTTCGGGAACGATATTTCGGCATCCGCGCAAAATCCGGATCCTAGAATCCCATCCGGACCGAGGGGAAAATTATCGTTTACCACGTTGAATGGTACCACGCGATCGAATAAAACTATATTCACGGTACCGACGGTCGACGTTTTCCCATTGGTTACACCCGTTATAACGACTGTTTCGGCGGTGTCGATTCGTGCGACGGAAGATAACGCGGAGCGTTTAATTATATTTATTTCGGCGCCCGTGTCTATCATAAACTCGGTAGGTTGAATTAACGCGACCGATTCTAATACGACACTAGGCGTGTTGGTTTTGCCGGTTAAGTTTACTGCGGCATCGTATCGTCGATTTCCGCGGTTTGGTCGTTCAGTGCGAGAGATCGAATTTGCTGGTTGGCCTCGCGTCCTGTCTCGCGGCGCGGAAGGAGGCCACTCCCGTTTCCCGATGCCCGAATATTATTGTAGTATTGCCGTTTTCGGCATTCCTCGATTTCGTGACCCGGCGTTTTGCAATACCGACAATATTTTTCACGGGGTGTGGTCGGGCGCGGTTGATCGTATGCGGCCCTGGGAGCCGGAGTGTCGCGTGAAATAACGGGACGGTGCAAATTAGGCGCTTGTCGTGGCGGAATTGACCTGCGGCAATCCCTCGCGTAATGGCTTGTGTTATGGCAATTCGAGCAAACTATTTCGTTTCGCCTTGCACGAATTTCAGTTGTAGGTCGAGAATTTACTAAACGTTCGCGATCTAACTCGTATCTCTTGTATAGGTCCCTAGCGCGTGCGAATGCCTCTTGATGCGAATGAATCGTGTGAACGGGAATTTGGACGCGTATTTCCGGGATAAGCCCGTCCGTGAAACAACGTAATGTTAATTCATCTACGTTAGACGTCCCGCGTTCGGAAGCGTAAGGCGTTAATCTTTCGCAATCTATGATCGCTGTTCGTAAATCCTTTACACGGCTGATGTAGTCGAGGATGTGTTCTCCCGACTTCATGTAGATATTAGTGAGCTCCCCGCGATAATGGTCCGCGGATCTAATTGCACCGAAAGAGCTTCGTAATATATCCGTCAATTCTAATATAGATTGACACGGTTCGTCTTCTAAGGCTAAGTACGCGCGGCCCTTCAATTTGCTCTTGATTAATCGCGTGAAAGTGCGTTCACAACCGTTTGGGATCAATTCGTAAGCACGCTTACATGCACGAGTGAATTGCAATACGGGCATGTTCTGCCCATCGTAATGCGGTACTGCCTCCAATGCTTGTTTCAATGATAACTCGTCATGCTGCGAGTTTGCGATTTCCGTGTTCGAATTTTGTAGCGGCGATACGTTTCGTTGTGCGAAATCTAAAGGAACGGTATCGGATCTAGTAGCGTCTTGTGATCGTCGAAGTGATTCTAATTCGCGGCGCATTTCCTCTATCTGCTGCATTAATTGAACGGTATTGTCGGCCGGTCTACTAATATCTACGGTTTCAGCGGTTCGCGGAACTGGATCGGCAAGAGCGTCCTGGTAATCGATATTCCTAACGGCTCTCTTATCGCGGTCCGCGTCGGTACCTGCGGCGGCGGCTCGGATCGGTTGATGACGCGTTTTGGTAGGCGTTCGTGTCGCCATGGCTGGTCGCGTTTCTTCGTAGCCGAATTTCTAGAATTAACGCGAATCTATCCCACCGCTGTCACCAAATTTCGTGTCACGTCGCGAGGGTGGAAAATTTCCGTTTTATTCGCGGATGACACGCAGCCAGAAAACGGACTCGGCACGCTTAATTGCGACGGGTTCCGGGTTCCTTTCGTGGGACAACGAACACTTTCAAAACGCGATCGCGGTAAATAGGAAAGATCCTACCCTTGCTGTCTTGAATCGTTGTTAATTTAGTATCCCTTCCTGAGATACTGTTGCTGTCGAGGATCGCTTTCCGGAATCGTCCCTGCGTAAGGGCTGCGAGGCTGGATCGTAAGAGGGATGAGTCTCCAACGTAGCGGGTTTCCTGTGCTGATCGGCTTGCCTTGGCCGGAAGAAGGCGACGGAGCAGGTTGTTGAAGAGCCACTGGAACGGTGGTGTTCGAACGAAGAGACGAAAGGGCTTCGATGCCCAAGTAATCGCGCATAAGTCGGCGTAGGTAATTCTTCCGTCCCGCACGTCGAGCTTTACGTTTCGGATTGAGACACATTCGCGTCTAGTTCCAGCAATCCGGATACGAATCGGATAAGCGGCGGTCCGCTCTAACCTATCGGTCCAGAAGGGTGAAACGTCGACTATATCCGCACGTAGTTTCCGCTGTGGATCGGCGAAGTTAAGCGGCGGTCCGCTCTAACCAGCCGGTTACCAAGGTCAACTAGCGATTGGATTCGAATGATGGATATCCACGCGATAGCTCGTGGAAGAATTCGTAGATAATAATGAAATTAGAGGATAATAATCAAATTTAAACTTGTACATGTAAGGTAAAATAAAATATATTCTAATATAAACCTAAGCTTACACTGACTTCCCTAAGGCTAAGTTAAAGATAGACTTAACGTTTAGAATTGGAATGAATTGACTTGAACTAGAATTGAAGTAGAATTAGAAACACCTCCGATTGAGGCATTGAGAGCGAGATTGGAACTCCTCGGTTCGAAGGACTGATCGGAACTGATCTTCAGCTCGCGTGTCCGCGACCTCCTCGAGTCGCGTGGCGTGCGAGTCGCTGGACCCCGGAGTGGGGTGGCCGCTCGGCCCGCGAAGTGGGGCGGCCGGTCGGAGTGGGGCGCGGCTCGCGTTAAGCGTGAGCCGCGCGCGTCGGACGGTTGCTTGGGCGTATCGAAACTTATGACTATGAGAATTCGCAGATATATTAGGAACTATGTGTGTGTTGTTTGCGTATGTACATTAGTTGTGTCGTGTACTTAATTCTAGGACGTTCTTATGAATACACATTATCAAAATAAGAATAATGGGAGGATGGCGTAGGCGAATCGGTGAGATGCTCGGTGATCTGTTCGTGCGGCTGAAGGCTGCATGTCTCCCAACTCTGGCGATAGCGCGCATCGTCGCGCGGTCGTACGGTCGATCTCCTGGGTGCTCGTGGATATCTGGCTGCCTTAGCTCGGCGTTCGGTCTGCTTTCCCGTGTATGAAGGCGCTCTTTCCACGCATTTGGATGCGGCTGGCGGTAGATGCGTCGCTGCCGGATGCTGTGGGCGGCGCTGGGGGGTGGAAGGCGGCACGCCGGACGTTACAGATGCGATATCCCGTTTCAAGAAGCATTAGAACTCCATTGCTACGATACGTAGACATCTGCAAACGCTACTTCCTTGAAAGGAAGTGTCGCATTTACACTCTTTTGAAGTGAATACGATGTTTACATGACACTTCGCAATGAATATTATATCTTATCATCACACATAGAAATGAGATGCGATATCTCGTTTTAAGAAGCATTAGAACTCTATTGCTACGATACGTTGACATCTGCAAACGCTATTTCCTTGCAAGAAAGTGTCGCATTTACATTCATTTGGAGTAAATACGAGGTTTACATGACACTTCGCAGTGAATGTTATATCTTATCATGAAAAATAGAAATGAGATGCTATTATCGCGTCTTAAGAAGCATTAGAACTCTATTGCTACGATACGTAGACATCTGCAAACGCTAATTCCTTGAAAGGAAGTGTCGCATTTACATTCATTTGGAGTAAATACGAGGTTTACATGACACTTCGCAATGAATGTCATATCTTATCATGAAACTCAGAAAAGCGATGCGATATCGCGTTTCAAGAAGCATTAGAACTCTATTGCTACGATTCGTAGACATCTGCAAACGCTATTTCCTTGAAGGGTAGTGTCGCATTACATTCATTCGAAGTGAATACGAGGTATACATGACACTTCGCAATGAATAACATATCTTATCATGATACATAGAAATGAGATGCAATATCGCGTTTTAAGAAGCATTAAAACTCTATTACTACGATACGTAGACATCTGCACTCGCTATTTCCTAGAAAGGAAGTGCCGCATTTACATTCTTTTGAAGTGAATACGAAGTTTACATGACACTTCGCAATGAATATTACATCTTATTATGAAACATGGAAATGAGATGCGATATCGCGTTTTCAGAAGCATTTGAACTCTATTGCTACGATACGTAGACATCTGCAAACGCTATTTCCTTTCAAGGAAGTGTCGCATTTACACTCTTTTGAAGTGAATACGAGGTTTACATGACACTTCGCAATTAATGTTATATCATATCATGAATCATAGATGTGAAATGCGATATCGCGTTTTATGAAGCATTAGAGCTCTATTGCTTCGATACGTAGACATCTGCAAACGCTATTTCCTTGCAAGGATGTGTCGCATTGACACTCTTTTGAAGTGAATACGAGGTTTACATGACACATCGCAATGAATATTATATCGTATCATGAAACATAGAAATGAGATGCGATATCGCGTCTTAAGAAGCATTAGAACTCTATTGCTACGATACGTAGACATCTGCAAACGCTATTTCCTTGAAAGGAAGTGTCGCATTTACATTCATTTGAAGTAAATACGAGATTTACATGACACTTCGCAATGAATGTTATATCTTATCATGAAACGTAGATGTGAAATGCGATATCGCGTTTTAAGAAGAATTAGAACTCTATTGCTTCGATACGTAGACATCTGCAAACGCTTTTTCCTTGCAAGGAAGTGTCGCATTTACACTCTTTTGAAGTGAATACGAGGTTTACATGACACTTCGCAATGAATATTATATCTTATCATGAAACATAGAAATGAGATGCGATATCTCGTTTTAAGAAGCATTTGAACTCTATTGCTTCGATTCGTAGATATCTGCAAACGCTAATTTCTTGAAAGGAAGTGTCGCATTTACATTCATTTGAAGTAAATACGAGGTTTACATGGCACTTCGCAATGAATGTTATATCTTATCATGAAACATAGATGTGAAATGCGATATCCCGTTTCAAGAAGCATTAGAACTCTA
This sequence comes from Xylocopa sonorina, assembly GCF_050948175.1. NCBI lineage: Eukaryota > Metazoa > Arthropoda > Insecta > Hymenoptera > Apidae > Xylocopa > Xylocopa sonorina. Next base: position 693,353 of record NW_027490117.1, read on the forward strand.
TTGCTACGATACGTAGACATCTGCAAACGCTATTTCCTTGCAAGGAAGTGTCGCATTTACATTCTTTTGAAGTGAATACGAGGTTTACATGACACTTCGCAATGAATATTATATCTTATCATGAAACTCAGAAAAGAGATGCGATATCCCGTTTCAAGAAGCATTAGATCTCTATTGCTACGATACGTAGACATCCGCAAACGCTATTTCCTTGCAAGGAAGTGTCGCATCTACACTCTTTTGAAGTGAATACGAGGTTTACATGACACTTCGCAATGAATATTATATCTTATCATGAAAAATAGAAATGAGATGCGATATCTCGTTTTAAGAAGCATTTGAACTCTATTGCTTCGATTCGTAGATATCTGCAAACGCTAATTCCTTGAAAGGAAGTGTCGCATTTACATTCATTTGAAGTAAATACGAGGTTTACATGACACTACGCAATGAATGTTATATCTTATCATGAAACATAGATGTGAAATGCGATATCGCGTTTTAAGAAGCATTAGAACTCTATTGCTACGATACGTAGACATCTGCAAACGCTATTTCCTTGCAAGGAAGTGTTGTATTTACATTCATTTGAAGCGAATAAGAGGTATACATGACACTTCGCAATGAATAACATATCTTATCATGAAACGTAGAAATGAGATGTGATATCGCGTTTTAAGAAGCATTAGAACTCTATTCCTACGATACGTAGACATCTGCAAACGCTATTTCCTTGAAAGGTAGTGTCGCATTACATTCATTCCAAGTAAATACGAGGTTTACATGGCACTTCGCAATGAATGTTATATCTTATCATGAAACATAGAAATGAGATGCAATATCGCGTTTTAAGAAGCATTAAAACTCTACTTCTACGATACGTAGACATCTGCACTCGCTATTTCCTAGAAAGGAAGTGCCGCATTTACATTCTTTTGAAGTGAATACGAAGTTTACATGGCACTTCGCAATGAATATTACATCTTATCATGAAACATGGAAATGAGATGCGACATCGCGTTTTCAGAAGCATTTGAACTCTATTGCTACGATACGTAGACATCTGCAAACGCTATTTCCTTTCAAGGAAGTGTCGCATTTACACTCTTTTGAAGTAAATACGAGGTTTACATGACACTTCGCAATGAATGTTATATCTTATCATGAAACGTAGATGTGAAATGCGATATCGCGTTTTAAGAAGAATTAGAGCTCTATTGCTTCGATACGTAGACATCTGCAAACGCTATTTCCTTGCAAGGATGTGTCGCATTGACACTCTTTTGAAGTGAATACGAGGTTTACATGACACATCGCAATGAATATTATATCGTATCATGAAACATAGGAATGAGATGCGATATCGCGTCTTAAGAAGCATTAGAACTCTATTGCTACGATACGTAGACATCTGCAAACGCTATTTCCTTGAAAGGAAGTGTCGCATTTACATTCATTTGAAGTAAATACGAGGTTTACATGACACTTCGCAATGAGTGTTATATCTTATCATGAAACGTAGATGTGAAATGCGATATCGCGTTTTAAGAAGAATTAGAACTCTATTGCTTCGATACGTAGACATCTGCAAACGCTTTTTCCTTGCAAGGAAGTGTCGCATTTACACTCTTTTGAAGTGAATACGAGGTTTACATGACACTTCGCAATGAATATTATATCTTATCATGAAACATAGAAATGAGATGCGATATCTCGTTTTAAGAAGCATTTGAACTCTATTGCTTCGATTCGTAGATATCTGCAAACGCTAATTCCTTGAAAGGAAGTGTCGCATTTACATTCATTTGAAGTAAATACGAGGTTTACATGACACTTCGCAATGAATGTTATATCTTATCATGAAACATAGATGTGAAATGCGATATCGCGTTTCAAGAAGCATTAGAACTCTATTGCTACGATACGTAGACATCTGCAAACGCTATTTCCTTGCAAGGAAGTGTTGTATTTACATTCATTTGAAGCGAATAAGAGGTATACATGACACTTCGCAATGAATAACATATCTTATCATGAAACGTAGAAATGAGATGCGATATCGCGTTTTAAGAAGCATTAGAACTCTATTCCTACGATACGTAGACATCTGCAAACGCTATTTCCTTGAAAGGTAGTGTCGCATTACATTCATTCGAAGTAAATACGAGGTTTACATGGCACTTCGCAATGAATGTTATATCTTATCATGAAACATAGATGTGAAATGCGATATCCCGTTTCAAGAAGCATTAGAACTCTATTGCTACGATACGTAGACATCTGCAAACGCTATTTCCTTGCAAGGAAGTGTCGCATTTACACTCTTTTGAAGTGAATACGAGGTTTACATGACACTTCGCAATGAATATTATATCTTATCATGAAACTCAGAAAAGAGATGCGATATACCGTTTCAAGAAGCATTAGATCTCTATTGCTACGATACGTAGACATCCGCAAACGCTATTTCCTTGCAAGGAAGTGTCGCATCTACACTCTTTTGAAGTGAATACGAGGTTTACATGACACTTCGCAATGAATATTATATCTTATCATGAAACATAGAAATGAGATGCGATATCTCGTTTTAAGAAGCATTTGAACTCTATTGCTTCGATTCGTAGATATCTGCAAACGCTAATTCCTTGAAAGGAAGTGTCGCATTTACATTCCTTTGAAGTAAATACGAGGTTTACATGACACTTCGCAATGAATGTTATATCTTATCATGAAACATAGAAATGAGATGCGATATCGCGTCTTAAGAAGCATTAGAACTCTATTGCTACGATACGTAGACATCTGCAAACGCTATTTCCTTGAAAGGAAGTGTCGCATTTACATTCATTTGAAGCAAATACGAGGTTTACATGACACTTCGCAGTGAATGTTATATCTTATCATGAAAAATAGAAATGAGATGCGATATCGCGTCTTAAGAAGCATTAGAACTCTATTGCTACGATAGGTAGACATCTGCAAACGCTATTTCCTTTCAAGGAAGTGTCGCATTTACACTCTTTTGAAGTGAATACGAGGTTTACATGACACTTCGCAATGAATATTATATCTTATCATGAAACATAGAAATGAGATGCGATATCTCGCTTTAAGAAGCATTTGAACTCTATTGCTTCGATTCGTAGATATCTGCAAACGCTAATTCCTTGAAAGGAAGTGTCGCATTTACATTCATTTGAAGTAAATACGAGGTTTACATGACACTTCGCAATGAATGTTATATCTTATCATGAAACATAGATGTGAAATGCGATATCGCGTTTTAAGAAGCATTAGAACTCTATTGCTACGATACGTAGACATCTGCAAACGCTATTTCCTTGCAAGGAAGTGTTGTATTTACATTCATTTGAAGCGAATAAGAGGTATACATGACACTTCGCAATGAATAACATATCTTATCATGAAACGTAGAAATGAGATGCGATATCGCGTTTTAAGAAGCATTAGAACTCTATTCCTACGATACGTAGACATCTGCAAACGCTATTTCCTTGAAAGGTAGCGTCGCATTACATTCATTCGAAGTAAATACGAGGTTTACATGGCACTTCGCAATGAATGTTATATCTTATCATGAAACATAGAAATGAGATGCAATATCGCGTTTTAAGAAGCATTAAAACTCTATTTCTACGATACGTAGACATCTGCACTCGCTATTTCCTAGAAAGGAAGTGCCGCATTTACATTCTTTTTAAGTGAATACGAAGTTTACATGACACTTCGCAATGAATATTACATCTTATCATGAAACATAGAAATGAGATGCGATATCGCGTTTTCAGAAGCATTTGAACTCTATTGCTACGATACGTAGACATCTGCAAACGCTATTTCCTTTCAAGGAAGTGTCGCATTTACACTCTTTTGAAGTGAATACGAGGTTTACATGATACTTCGCAATGAATAACATATTTTATCATGAAACTCAGAAATGAGACGCGATGTCGCGTTTTAAGAAGCATTAGAACTCTATTGCTACAATACGTTGACATCTGCAAACGCTTTTTCCTTGCAAGGAAGTGTCGCATTTACACTCTTTTGAAGTGAATACGAGGTATACATGACACTTCGCAATGAATAACGTATCTTATCATGATACATAGAAATGAGATGCAATATCGCGTTTTAAGAAGCATTAAAACTCTACTACTACGATACGTAGACATCTGCACTCGCTATTTCCTAGAAAGGAAGTGCCGCATTTACATTCTTTTGAAGTGAATACGAAGTTTACATGACACTTCGCCATGAATATTACATCTTATCATGAAACATAGAAATGAGATGCGATATCGCGTTTTAAGAGGCATTTGAACTCTATTGCTACGATACGTAGACATCTGCAATCGCTATTTCGTTTCAAGGAAGTGTCGCATTTACACTCTTTTGAAGTGAATACGAGGTTTACATGACACTTCGCAATGAATGTTATATCATATCATGAAACATAGATGTGAAATGCGATATCGCGTTTTATGAAGCATTAGAGCTCTATTGCTTCGATACGTAGACATCTGCAAACGCTATTTCCTTGCAAGGAAGTGTCGCATTGACACCCTTTTGAAGTGAATACGAGGTTTACATGACACATCGCAATGAATATTATATCGTATCATGAAACATAGAAATGAGATGCGATATCGCGTCTTAAGAAGCATTAGAACTCTATTGCTACGATACGTAGACATCTGCAAACGCTATTTCCTTGAAAGGAAGTGTCGCATGTACATTCGTTTGAATTAAATACGAGGTTTACATGACACTTCGCAATGAATATTATATCTTTTCATGAAACATAGAAATGAGATGGGATATCCCGTTTTAAGAAGCATTAGAACTCTATTGCTACGAAACGTAGACATCTGCAAACGCTATTTCCTTGCAAGGAAGTGTCGCATTTACACTCTTTTGAAGTGAATACGAGGTTTACATGACACTTCGCAATGAATATTATATCTTATCATGAAACTCAGAAAAGAGATGCGATATCCCTTTTCAAGAAGCATTAGAACTCTATTGCTACGATACGTAGACATCTGCAAACGCTATTTCCTTTCAAGGAAGTGTCGCATTTACACTCTTTTGAAGTGAATACGAGGTTTACATGACACTTCGCAATGAATATTATATCTTATCATGAAACATAGAAATGAGATGCGATATCTCGTTTTAAGAAGCATTTGAACTCTATTGCTTCGATTCGTAGATATCTGCAAACGCTAATTCCTTGAAAGGAAGTGTCGCATTTACATTCATTTGAAGTAAATACGAGGTTTACATGACACTTCGCAATGAATGTTATATCTTAACATGACACATAGATGTGAAATGCGATATCGCGTTTTAAGAAGCATTAGAACTCTATTGCTACGATACGTAGACATCTGCAAACGCTATTTCCTTGCAAGGAAGTGTTGTATTTACATTCATTTGAAGCGAATAAGAGGTATACATGACGCTTCGCAATGAATAACATATCTTATCATGAAACGTAGAAATGAGATGCGATATCGCGTTTTAAGAAGCATTAGAACTCTATTCCTACGATACGTAGACGTCTGCAAACGCTATTTCCTTGAAGGGTAGTGTCGCATTACATTCATCCGAAGTAAATACGAGGTTTACATGGCACTTCGCAATGAATGTTATATCTTATCATGAAACATAGAAATGAGATGCAATATCGCGTTTTAAGAAGCATTAAAACTCTACTTCTACGATACGTAGACATCTGCACTCGCTATTTCCTAGAAAGGAAGTGCCGCATTTACATTCTTTTGAAGTGAATACGAAATTTACATGACACTTCGCAATGAATATTACATCTTATCATGAAACATAGAAATGAGATGCGATATCGCGTTTTCAGAAGCATTTGAACTCTATTGCTACGATACGTAGACATCTGCAAACGCTATTTCCTTTCAAGGAAGTGTCGCATTTACACTCTTTTGAAGTGAATACGAGGTTTACATGACACTTCGCAATGAATGTTATATCACATCATGAAACATAGATGTGAAATGCGATCTCGCGTTTTATGAAGCATTAGAGCTCTATTGCTTCGATACGTAGACATCTGCAAACGCTATTTCCTTGCAAGGAAGTGTCGCATTGACACTCTTTTGAAGTGAATACGAGGTTTACATGACACATCGCAATGAATATTATGTCGTATCATGAAACATAGAAATGAGATGCGATATCGCCTCTTAAGAAGCATTAGAACTCTATTGCTACGATACGCAGACATCTGCAAACGCTATTTCCTTGAAAGGAAGTGTCGCATTTACATTCATTTGAAGCAAATACGAGGTTTACATGACACTTCGTAGTGAATGTTATATCTTATCATGAAAAATAGAAATGAGATGCGATATCGCGTCTTAAGAAGCATTAGAACTCTATTGCTACGATAGGTAGACATCTGCAAACGCTACTTCCTTGAAAGGAAGTGTCGCATTTACACTCTTTTGAAGTGAATACGATGTTTACATGACACTTCGCAATGAATATTATATCTTATCATGAAACATAGAAATGAGATGCGATATCTCGTTTTAAGAAGCATTTGAACTCTATTGCTTCGATTCGTAGACATCTGCAAACGCTATTTCCTTGCAAGGAAGTGTCGCATTTACACTCTTTTGAAGTGAATACGAGGTTTACATGACACTTCGCAATGAATAACATATCTTATCATGAAACTCAGAAATGAGATGCGATGTCGCGTTTTAAGAAGCATTAGAACTCTATTGCTACAAAACGTTGACATCTGCAAACGCTTTTTCCTTGCAAGGAAGTGTCGCATTTACACTCTTTTGAAGTGAATACGAGGTTTACATGACACTTCGCAATGAATGTTATATCTTAACATGAAACATAGATGTGAAATGCGATATCGCGTTTTAAGAAGCATTAGAACTCTATTGCTAGGATACGTAGACATCTGCAAACGCTATTTCCTTGCAAGGAAGTGTTGTATTTACATTCATTTGAAGCGAATAAGAGGTATACATGACGCTTCGCAATGAATAACATATCTTATCATGAAACGTAGAAATGAGATGCGATATCGCGTTTTAAGAGGCATTTGAACTCTATTGCTACGATACGTAGACATCTGCAAACGCTATTTCGTTTCAAGGAAGTGTCGCATTTACACTCTTTTGAAGTGAATACGAGGTTTACGTGACACTTCGCAATGAATATTATATCATATCATGAAACATAGATGTGAAATGCGATATCGCGTTTTATGAAGCATTAGAGCTCTATTGCTTCGATACGTAGACATCTGCAAACGCTATTTCCTTGCAAGGAAGTGTCGCATTGGCACTCTTTTGAAGTGAATACGAGGTTTACATGACACATCGCAATGAATATTATATCGTATCATGAAACATAGAAATGAGATGCGATATCGCGTCTTAAGAAGCATTAGAACTCTATTGCTACGATACGTAGACATCTGCAAACGCTATTTCCTTGAAAGGAAGTGTCGCATGTACATTCATTTGAATTAAATACGAGGTTTACATGACACTTCGCAATGAATATTATATCTTTTCATGAAACATAGAAATGAGATGCGATATCCCGTTTTAAGAAGCATTAGAACTCTATTGCTACGATACGTAGACATCTGCAAACTCTATTTCCTTGCAAGGAAGTGTCGCATTTACACTCTTTTGAAGTGAATACGAGGTTTACATGACACTTCGCAATGAATATTATATCTTATCATGAAACTCAGAAAAGAGATGCGATATCCCTTTTCAAGAAGCATTAGAACTCTATTGCTACGATACGTAGACATCTGCAAACGCTATTTCCTTTCAAGGAAGTGTCGCATTTACACTCTTTTGAAGTGAATACGAGGTTTACATGACACTTCGCAATGAATATTATATCTTATCATGAAACATAGAAATGAGATGCGATATCTCGTTTTAAGAAGCATTTGAACTCTATTGCTTCGATTCGTAGATATCTGCAAACGCTAATTCCTTGAAAGGAAGTGTCGCATTTACATTCATTTGAAGTAAATACGAGGTTTACATGACACTTCGCAATGAATGTTATATCTTATCATGAAACATAGATGTGAAATGCGATATCGCGTTTTAAGAAGCATTAGAACTCTATTGCTACAATACGTTGACATCTGCAAACGCTTTTTCCTTGCAAGGAAGTGTCGCATTTACACTCTTTTGAAGTGAATACGAGGTATACATGACACTTCGCAATGGATAACGTATCTTATCATGATACATAGAAATGAGATGCAATATCGCGTTTTAAGAAGCATTAAAACTCTACTACTACGATACGTAGACATCTGCACTCGCTATTTCCTAGAAAGGAAGTGCCGCATTTACATTCTTTTGAAGTGAATACGAAGTTTACATGACACTTCGCAATGAATATTACATCTTATCATGAAACATAGAAATGAGATGCGATATCGCGTTTTAAGAGGCATTTGAACTCTATTGCTACGATACGTAGACATCTGTAAACGCTATTTCGTTTCAAGGAAGTGTCGCATTTACACTCTTTTGAAGTGAATACGAGGTTTACATGACACTTCGCAATGAATGTTATATCATATCATGAAACATAGATGTGAAATGCGATATCGCGTTTTATGAAGCATTAGAGCTCTATTGCTTCGATACGTAGACATCTGCAAACGCTATTTCCTTGCAAGGAAGTGTCGCATTGACACTCTTTTGAAGTGAATACGAGGTTTACATGACACATCGCAATGAATATTATATCGTATCATGAAACATAGAAATGAGATGCGATATCGCGTCTTAAGAAGCATTAGAACTCTATTGCTACGATACGTAGACATCTGCAAACGCTATTTCCTTGCAAGGAAGTGTCGCATTTACACTCTTTTGAAGTGAATACGAGGTTTACATGACACTTCGCAATGAATATTATATCTTATCATGAAACTCAGAAAAGAGATGCGATATCCCTTTTCAAGAAGCATTAGAACTCTATTGCTACGATACGTAGACATCTGTAAACGCTATTTCCTTTCAAGGAAGTGTCGCATTTACACTCTTTTGAAGTGAATACGAGGTTTACATGACACTTCGCAATGAATATTATATCTTATCATGAAACATAGAAATGAGATGCGATATCTCGTTTTAAGAAGCATTTGAACTCTATTGCTTCGATTCGTAGATATCTGCAAACGCTAATTCCTTGAAAGGAAGTGTCGCGTTTACATTCATTTGAAGTAAATACGAGGTTTACATGACACTTCGCAATGAATGTTATATCTTAACATGAAACATAGATGTGAAATGCGATATCGCGTTTTAAGAAGCATTAGAACTCTATTGCTACGATACGTAGACATCTGCAAACGCTATTTCCTTGCAAGGAAGTGTTGTATTTACATTCATTTGAAGCGAATAAGAGGTATACATGACGCTTCGTAATGAATAACATATCTTATCATGAAACGTAGAAATGAGATGCGATATCGCGTTTTAAGAAGCATTAGAACTCTATTCCTACGATACGTAGACATCTGCAAACGCTATTTCCTTGAAAGGTAGTGTCGCATTACATTCATTCGAAGTAAATACGAGGTTTACATGGCACTTCGCAATGAATGTTATATCTTATCATGAAACATAGAAATGAGATGCAATATCGCGTTTTAAGAAGCATTAAAACTCTACTTCTACGATACGTAGACATCTGCACTCGCTATTTCCTAGAAAGGAAGTGCCGCATTTACATTCTTTTGAAGTGAATACGAAGTTTACATGACACTTCGCAATGAATATTACATCTTATCATGAAACATCGAAATGAGATGCGATATCGCGTTTTCAGAAGCATTTGAACTCTATTGCTACGATACGTAGACATCTGCAAACGCTATTTCCTTTCAAGGAAGTGTCGCATTTACACTCTTTTGAAGTGAATACGAGGTTTACATGACACTTCGCAATGAATGTTATATCACATCATGAAACATAGATGTGAAATGCGATATCGCGTTTTATGAAGCATTAGAGCTCTATTGCTTCGATACGTAGACATCTGCAAACGCTATTTCCTTGCAAGGAAGTGTCGCATTGACACTCTTTTGAAGTGAATACGAGGTTTACATGACACATCGCAATGAATATTATATCGTATCATGAAACATAGAAATGAGATGCGATATCGCCTCTTAAGAAGCATTAGAACTCTATTGCTACGATACGTAGACATCTGCAAACGCTATTTCCTTGCAAGGAAGTGTCGCATTTACACTCTTTTGAAGTGAATACGAGGTTTACATGACACTTCGCAATGAATATTATATCTTATCATGAAACTCAGAAAAGAGATGCGATATCCCTTTTCAAGAAGCATTAGAGCTCTATTGCTACGATACGTAGACATCTGCAAACGCTATTTCCTTTCAAGGAAGTGTCGCATTTACACTCTTTTGAAGTGAATACGAGGTTTACATGACACTTCGCAATTAATGTTATATCATATCATGAATCATAGATGTGAAATGCGATATCGCGTTTTATGAAGCATTAGAGCTCTATTGCTTCGATACGTAGACATCTGCAAACGCTATTTCCTTGCAAGGATGTGTCGCATTGACACTCTTTTGAAGTGAATACGAGGTTTACATGACACATCGCAATGAATATTATATCGTATCATGAAACATAGAAATGAGATGCGATATCGCGTCTTAAGAAGCATTAGAACTCTATTGCTACGATACGTAGACATCTGCAAACGCTATTTCCTTGAAAGGAAGTGTCGCATTTACATTCATTTGAAGCAAATACGAGGTTTACATGACACTTCGTAGTGAATGTTATATCTTATCATGAAAAATAGAAATGAGATGCGATATCGCGTCTTAAGAAGCATTAGAACTCTATTGCTACGATAGGTAGACATCTGCAAACGCTACTTCCTTGAAAGGAAGTGTCGCATTTACACTCTTTTGAAGTGAATACGATGTTTACATGACACTTCGCAATGAATATTATATCTTATCATGAAACATAGAAATGAGATGCGATATCTCGTTTTAAGAAGCATTTGAACTCTATTGCTTCGATTCGTAGACATCTGCAAACGCTATTTCCTTGCAAGGAAGTGTCGCATTTACACTCTTTTGAAGTGAATACGAGGTTTACATGACACTTCGCAATGAATAACATATCTTATCATGAAACTCAGAAATGAGATGCGATGTCGCGTTTTAAGAAGCATTAGAACTCTATTGCTACAATACGTTGACATCTGCAAACGCTTTTTCCTTGCAAGGAAGTGTCGCATTTACATTCGTTTGAAGTAAATACGAGGTTTACATGACACTTCGCAATGAATATTACATCTTATCATGAAACATAGAAATGAGATGCGATATCGCGTTTTAAGAGGCATTTGAACTCTATTGCTACGATACGTAGACATCTGCAAACGCTATTTCGTTTCAAGGAAGTGTCGCATTTACACTCTTTTGAAGTGAATACGAGGTTTACATGACACTTCGCAATGAATGTTATATCATATCATGAAACATAGATGTGAAATGCGATATCGCGTTTTATGAAGCATTAGAGCTCTATTGCTTCGATACGTAGACATCTGCAAACGCTATTTCCTTGCAAGGAAGTGTCGCATTTACACTCTTTTGAAGTGAATACGAGGTTTACATGACACTTCGCAATGAATATTATATCTTATCATGAAACTCAGAAAAGAGATGCGATATCCCTTTTCAAGAAGCATTAGAACTCTATTGCTACGATACGTAGACATCTGCAAACGCTATTTCCTTGCAAGGAAGTGTCGCATTGACACTCTTTTGAAGTGAATACGAGGTTTACATGACACATCGCAATGAATATTATATCGTATCATGAAACATAGAAATGAGATGCGATATCGCGTCTTAAGAAGCATTAGAACTCTATTGCTACGATACGTAGACATCTGCAAACGCTATTTCCTTGAAAGGAAGTGTCGCATGTACATTCATTTGAATTAAATACGAGGTTTACATGACACTTCGCAATGAATATTATATCTTTTCATGAAACATAGATATGAGATGCGATATCCCGTTTTAAGAAGCATTAGAACTCTATTGCTACGATACGTAGACATCTGCAAACGCTATTTCCTTGCAAGGAAGTGTCGCATTTACACTCTTTTGAAGTGAATACGAGGTTTACATGACACTTCGCAATGAATATTATATCTTATCATGAAACTCAGAAAAGAGATGCGATATCCCTTTTCAGGAAGCATTAGAGCTCTATTGCTACGATACGTAGACATCTGCAAACGCTATTTCCTTTCAAGGAAGTGTCGCATTTACACTCTTTTGAAGTGAATACGAGGTTTACATGACACTTCGCAATTAATGTTATATCATATCATGAATCATAGATGTGAAATGCGATATCGCGTTTTATGAAGCATTAGAGCTCTATTGCTTCGATACGTAGACATCTGCAAACGCTATTTCCTTGCAAGGATGTGTCGCATTGACACTCTTTTGAAGTGAATACGAGGTTTACATGACACATCGCAATGAATATTATATCGTATCATGAAACATAGAAATGAGATGCGATATCGCGTCTTAAGAAGCATTAGAACTCTATTGCTACGATACGTAGACATCTGCAAACGCTATTTCCTTGAAAGGAAGTGTCGCATTTACATTCATTTGAAGTAAATACGAGGTTTACATGACACTTCGCAATGAATGTTATATCTTATCATGAAACGTAGATGTGAAATTCGATATCGCGTTTTAAGAAGAATTAGAACTCTATTGCTTCGATACGTAGACATCTGCAAACGCTTTTTCCTTGCAAGGAAGTGTCGCATTTACACTCTTTTGAAGTGAATACGAGGTTTACATGACACTTCGCAATGAATATTATATCTTATCATGAAACATAGAAATGAGATGCGATATCTCGTTTTAAGAAGCATTTGAACTCTATTGCTTCGATTCGTAGATATCTGCAAACGCTATTTCCTTGCAAGGAAGTGTCGCATTGACACCCTTTTGAAGTGAATACGAGGTTTACATGACACATCGCAATGAATATTATATCGTATCATGAAACATAGAAATGAGATGCGATATCGCGTCTTAAGAAGCATTAGAACTCTATTGCTACGATACGTAGACATCTGCAAACGCTATTTCCTTGAAAGGAAGTGTCGCATGTACATTCGTTTGAATTAAATACGAGGTTTACATGACACTTCGCAATGAATATTATATCTTTTCATGAAACATAGAAATGAGATGGGATATCCCGTTTTAAGAAGCATTAGAACTCTATTGCTACGAAACGTAGACATCTGCAAACGCTATTTCCTTGCAAGGAAGTGTCGCATTTACACTCTTTTGAAGTGAATACGAGGTTTACATGACACTTCGCAATGAATATTATATCTTATCATGAAACTCAGAAAAGAGATGCGATATCCCTTTTCAAGAAGCATTAGAACTCTATTGCTACGATACGTAGACATCTGCAAACGCTATTTCCTTTCAAGGAAGTGTCGCATTTACACTCTTTTGAAGTGAATACGAGGTTTACATGACACTTCGCAATGAATATTATATCTTATCATGAAACATAGAAATGAGATGCGATATCTCGTTTTAAGAAGCATTTGAACTCTATTGCTTCGATTCGTAGATATCTGCAAACGCTAATTCCTTGAAAGGAAGTGTCGCATTTACATTCATTTGAAGTAAATACGAGGTTTACATGACACTTCGCAATGAATGTTATATCTTAACATGACACATAGATGTGAAATGCGATATCGCGTTTTAAGAAGCATTAGAACTCTATTGCTACGATACGTAGACATCTGCAAACGCTATTTCCTTGCAAGGAAGTGTTGTATTTACATTCATTTGAAGCGAATAAGAGGTATACATGACGCTTCGCAATGAATAACATATCTTATCATGAAACGTAGAAATGAGATGCGATATCGCGTTTTAAGAAGCATTAGAACTCTATTCCTACGATACGTAGACGTCTGCAAACGCTATTTCCTTGAAGGGTAGTGTCGCATTACATTCATCCGAAGTAAATACGAGGTTTACATGGCACTTCGCAATGAATGTTATATCTTATCATGAAACATAGAAATGAGATGCAATATCGCGTTTTAAGAAGCATTAAAACTCTACTTCTACGATACGTAGACATCTGCACTCGCTATTTCCTAGAAAGGAAGTGCCGCATTTACATTCTTTTGAAGTGAATACGAAATTTACATGACACTTCGCAATGAATATTACATCTTATCATGAAACATAGAAATGAGATGCGATATCGCGTTTTCAGAAGCATTTGAACTCTATTGCTACGATACGTAGACATCTGCAAACGCTATTTCCTTTCAAGGAAGTGTCGCATTTACACTCTTTTGAAGTGAATACGAGGTTTACATGACACTTCGCAATGAATGTTATATCACATCATGAAACATAGATGTGAAATGCGATCTCGCGTTTTATGAAGCATTAGAGCTCTATTGCTTCGATACGTAGACATCTGCAAACGCTATTTCCTTGCAAGGAAGTGTCGCATTGACACTCTTTTGAAGTGAATACGAGGTTTACATGACACATCGCAATGAATATTATATCGTATCATGAAACATAGAAATGAGATGCGATATCGCCTCTTAAGAAGCATTAGAACTCTATTGCTACGATACGTAGACATCTGCAAACGCTATTTCCTTGAAAGGAAGTGTCGCATTTACATTCATTTGAAGCAAATACGAGGTTTACATGACACTTCGTAGTGAATGTTATATCTTATCATGAAAAATAGAAATGAGATGCGATATCGCGTCTTAAGAAGCATTAGAACTCTATTGCTACGATAGGTAGACATCTGCAAACGCTACTTCCTTGAAAGGAAGTGTCGCATTTACACTCTTTTGAAGTGAATACGATGTTTACATGACACTTCGCAATGAATATTATATCTTATCATGAAACATAGAAATGAGATGCGATATCTCGTTTTAAGAAGCATTTGAACTCTATTGCTTCGATTCGTAGACATCTGCAAACGCTATTTCCTTGCAAGGAAGTGTCGCATTTACACTCTTTTGAAGTGAATACGAGGTTTACATGACACTTCGCAATGAATAACATATCTTATCATGAAACTCAGAAATGAGATGCGATGTCGCGTTTTAAGAAGCATTAGAACTCTATTGCTACAAAACGTTGACATCTGCAAACGCTTTTTCCTTGCAAGGAAGTGTCGCATTTACACTCTTTTGAAGTGAATACGAGGTTTACATGACACTTCGCAATGAATGTTATATCTTAACATGAAACATAGATGTGAAATGCGATATCGCGTTTTAAGAAGCATTAGAACTCTATTGCTACGATACGTAGACATCTGCAAACGCTATTTCCTTGCAAGGAAGTGTTGTATTTACATTCATTTGAAGCGAATAAGAGGTATACATGACGCTTCGCAATGAATAACATATCTTATCATGAAACGTAGAAATGAGATGCGATATCGCGTTTTAAGAGGCATTTGAACTCTATTGCTACGATACGTAGACATCTGCAAACGCTATTTCGTTTCAAGGAAGTGTCGCATTTACACTCTTTTGAAGTGAATACGAGGTTTACATGACACTTCGCAATGAATATTATATCATATCATGAAACATAGATGTGAAATGCGATATCGCGTTTTATGAAGCATTAGAGCTCTATTGCTTCGATACGTAGACATCTGCAAACGCTATTTCCTTGCAAGGAAGTGTCGCATTGGCACTCTTTTGAAGTGAATACGAGGTTTACATGACACATCGCAATGAATATTATATCGTATCATGAAACATAGAAATGAGATGCGATATCGCGTCTTAAGAAGCATTAGAACTCTATTGCTACGATACGTAGACATCTGCAAACGCTATTTCCTTGAAAGGAAGTGTCGCATGTACATTCATTTGAATTAAATACGAGGTTTACATGACACTTCGCAATGAATATTATATCTTTTCATGAAACATAGAAATGAGATGCGATATCCCGTTTTAAGAAGCATTAGAACTCTATTGCTACGATACGTAGACATCTGCAAACTCTATTTCCTTGCAAGGAAGTGTCGCATTTACACTCTTTTGAAGTGAATACGAGGTTTACATGACACTTCGCAATGAATATTATATCTTATCATGAAACTCAGAAAAGAGATGCGATATCCCTTTTCAAGAAGCATTAGAACTCTATTGCTACGATACGTAGACATCTGCAAACGCTATTTCCTTTCAAGGAAGTGTCGCATTTACACTCTTTTGAAGTGAATACGAGGTTTACATGACACTTCGCAATGAATATTATATCTTATCATGAAACATAGAAATGAGATGCGATATCTCGTTTTAAGAAGCATTTGAACTCTATTGCTTCGATTCGTAGATATCTGCAAACGCTAATTCCTTGAAAGGAAGTGTCGCATTTACATTCATTTGAAGTAAATACGAGGTTTACATGACACTTCGCAATGAATGTTATATCTTATCATGAAACATAGATGTGAAATGCGATATCGCGTTTTAAGAAGCATTAGAACTCTATTGCTACAATACGTTGACATCTGCAAACGCTTTTTCCTTGCAAGGAAGTGTCGCATTTACACTCTTTTGAAGTGAATACGAGGTATACATGACACTTCGCAATGGATAACGTATCTTATCATGATACATAGAAATGAGATGCAATATCGCGTTTTAAGAAGCATTAAAACTCTACTACTACGATACGTAGACATCTGCACTCGCTATTTCCTAGAAAGGAAGTGCCGCATTTACATTCTTTTGAAGTGAATACGAAGTTTACATGACACTTCGCAATGAATATTACATCTTATCATGAAACATAGAAATGAGATGCGATATCGCGTTTTAAGAGGCATTTGAACTCTATTGCTACGATACGTAGACATCTGCAAACGCTATTTCGTTTCAAGGAAGTGTCGCATTTACACTCTTTTGAAGTGAATACGAGGTTTACATGACACTTCGCAATGAATGTTATATCATATCATGAAACATAGATGTGAAATGCGATATCGCGTTTTATGAAGCATTAGAGCTCTATTGCTTCGATACGTAGACATCTGCAAACGCTATTTCCTTGCAAGGAAGTGTCGCATTGACACTCTTTTGAAGTGAATACGAGGTTTACATGACACATCGCAATGAATATTATATCGTATCATGAAACATAGAAATGAGATGCGATATCGCGTCTTAAGAAGCATTAGAACTCTATTGCTACGATACGTAGACATCTGCAAACGCTATTTCCTTGCAAGGAAGTGTCGCATTTACACTCTTTTGAAGTGAATACGAGGTTTACATGACACTTCGCAATGAATATTATATCTTATCATGAATCATAGATGTGAAATGCGATATCGCGTTTTAAGAAGCATTAGAACTCTATTCCTACGATACGTAGACATCTGCAAACGCTATTTCCTTGAAAGGTAGTGTCGCATTACATTCATTCGAAGTAAATACGAGGTTTACATGGCACTTCGCAATGAATGTTATATCTTATCATGAAACATAGAAATGAGATGCAATATCGCGTTTTAAGAAGCATTAAAACTCTACTTCTACGATACGTAGACATCTGCACTCGCTATTTCCTAGAAAGGAAGTGCCGCATTTACATTCTTTTGAAGTGAATACGAAGTTTACATGACACTTCGCAATGAATATTACATCTTATCATGAAACATCGAAATGAGATGCGATATCGCGTTTTCAGAAGCATTTGAACTCTATTGCTACGATACGTAGACATCTGCAAACGCTATTTCCTTTCAAGGAAGTGTCGCATTTACACTCTTTTGAAGTGAATACGAGGTTTACATGACACTTCGCAATGAATGTTATATCACATCATGAAACATAGATGTGAAATGCGATATCGCGTTTTATGAAGCATTAGAGCTCTATTGCTTCGATACGTAGACATCTGCAAACGCTATTTCCTTGCAAGGAAGTGTCGCATTGACACTCTTTTGAAGTGAATACGAGGTTTACATGACACATCGCAATGAATATTATATCGTATCATGAAACATAGAAATGAGATGCGATATCGCCTCTTAAGAAGCATTAGAACTCTATTGCTACGATACGTAGACATCTGCAAACGCTATTTCCTTGAAAGGAAGTGTCGCATTTACATTCATTTGAAGCAAATACGAGGTTTACATGACACTTCGTAGTGAATGTTATATCTTATCATGAAAAATAGAAATGAGATGCGATATCGCGTCTTAAGAAGCATTAGAACTCTATTGCTACGATAGGTAGACATCTGCAAACGCTACTTCCTTGAAAGGAAGTGTCGCATTTACACTCTTTTGAAGTGAATACGATGTTTACATGACACTTCGCAATGAATATTATATCTTATCATGAAACATAGAAATGAGATGCGATATCTCGTTTTAAGAAGCATTTGAACTCTATTGCTTCGATTCGTAGACATCTGCAAACGCTATTTCCTTGCAAGGAAGTGTCGCATTTACACTCTTTTGAAGTGAATACGAGGTTTACATGACACTTCGCAATGAATATTATATCTTATCATGAAACTCAGAAAAGAGATGCGATATCCCTTTTCAAGAAGCATTAGAACTCTATTGCTACGATACGTAGACAACTGCAAACGCTATTTCCTTGCAAGGAAGTGTCGCATTGACACTCTTTTGAAGTGAATACGAGGTTTACATGACACATCGCAATGAATATTATATCGTATCATGAAACATAGAAATGAGATGCGATATCGCGTCTTAAGAAGCATTAGAACTCTATTGCTACGATACGTAGACATCTGCAAACGCTATTTCCTTGAAAGGAAGTGTCGCATGTACATTCATTTGAATTAAATACGAGGTTTACATGACACTTCGCAATGAATATTATATCTTTTCATGAAACATAGAAATGAGATGCGATATCCCGTTTTAAGAAGCATTAGAACTCTATTGCTACGATACGTAGACATCTGCAAACGCTATTTCCTTGCAAGGAAGTGTCGCATTTACACTCTTTTGAAGTGAATACGAGGTTTACATGACACTTCGCAATGAATATTATATCTTATCATGAAACTCAGAAAAGAGATGCGATATCCCTTTTCAAGAAGCATTAGAGCTCTATTGCTACGATACGTAGACATCTGCAAACGCTATTTCCTTTCAAGGAAGTGTCGCATTTACACTCTTTTGAAGTGAATACGAGGTTTACATGACACTTCGCAATTAATGTTATATCATATCATGAATCATAGATGTGAAATGCGATATCGCGTTTTATGAAGCATTAGAGCTCTATTGCTTCGATACGTAGACATCTGCAAACGCTATTTCCTTGCAAGGATGTGTCGCATTGACACTCTTTTGAAGTGAATACGAGGTTTACATGACACATCGCAATGAATATTATATCGTATCATGAAACATAGAAATGAGAATTAGAACTCTATTGCTACGATACGTAGACATCTGCAAACGCTATTTCCTTGAAAGGAAGTGTCGCATTTACATTCATTTGAAGTAAATACGAGGTTTACATGACACTTCGCAATGAATGTTATATCTTATCATGAAACGTAGATGTGAAATTCGATATCGCGTTTTAAGAAGAATTAGAACTCTATTGCTTCGATACGTAGACATCTGCAAACGCTTTTTCCTTGCAAGGAAGTGTCGCATTTACACTCTTTTGAAGTGAATACGAGGTTTACATGACACTTCGCAATGAATATTATATCTTATCATGAAACATAGAAATGAGATGCGATATCTCGTTTTAAGAAGCATTTGAACTCTATTGCTTCGATTCGTAGATATCTGCAAACGCTAATTCCTTGAAAGGAAGTGTCGCATTTACATTCGTTTGAAGTAAATACGAGGTTTACATGACACTTCGCAATGAATGTTATATCTTATCATGAAACATAGATGTGAAATGCGATATCGCGTTTTAAGAAGCATTAGAACTCTATTGCTACGATACGTAGACATCTGCAAACGCTATTTCCTTGCAAGGAAGTGTTGTATTTACATTCATTCGAAGCGAATAAGAGGTATACATGACACTTCGCAATGAATAACATATCTTATCATGAAACGTAGAAATGAGATGCGATATCGCGTTTTAAGAAGCATTAGAACTCTATTCCTACGATACGTAGACATCTGCAAACGCTATTTCCTTGAAAGGTAGTGTCGCATTACATTCATTCGAAGTAAATACGAGGTTTACATGGCAGTTCGCAATGAATGTTATATCTTATCATGAAACATAGATGTGAAATGCGATATCCCGTTTCAAGAAGCATTAGAACTCTATTGCTACGATACGTAGACATCTGCAAACGCTATTTCCTTGCAAGGAAGTGTCGCATTTACACTCTTTTGAAGTGAATACGAGGTTTACATGACACTTCGCAATGAATATTATATCTTATCATGAAACTCAGAAAAGAGATGCGATATCCCGTTTCAAGAAGCATTAGATCTTTATTGCTACGATACGTAGACATCCGCAAACGCTATTTCCTTGCAAGGAAGTGTCGCATCTACACTCTTTTGAAGTGAATACGAGGTTTACATGACACCTCGCAATGAATATTATATCTTATCATGAAACATAGAAATGAGATGCGATATCTCGTTTTAAGAAGCATTTGAACTCTATTGCTTCGATTCGTAGATATCTGCAAACGCTAATTCCTTGAAAGGAAGTGTCGCGTTTACATTCATTTGAAGTAAATACGAGGTTTACATGACACTTCGCAATGAATGTTATATCTTAACATGAAACATAGATGTGAAATGCGATATCGCGTTTTAAGAAGCATTAGAACTCTATTGCTACGATACGTAGACATCTGCAAACGCTATTTCCTTGCAAGGAAGTGTTGTATTTACATTCATTTGAAGCGAATAAGAGGTATACATGACGCTTCGTAATGAATAACATATCTTATCATGAAACGTAGAAATGAGATGCGATATCGCGTTTTAAGAAGCATTAGAACTCTATTCCTACGATACGTAGACATCTGCAAACGCTATTTCCTTGAAAGGTAGTGTCGCATTACATTCATTCGAAGTAAATACGAGGTTTACATGGCACTTCGCAATGAATGTTATATCTTATCATGAAACATAGAAATGAGATGCAATATCGCGTTTTAAGAAGCATTAAAACTCTACTTCTACGATACGTAGACATCTGCACTCGCTATTTCCTAGAAAGGAAGTGCCGCATTTACATTCTTTTGAAGTGAATACGAAGTTTACATGACACTTCGCAATGAATATTACATCTTATCATGAAACATCGAAATGAGATGCGATATCGCGTTTTCAGAAGCATTTGAACTCTATTGCTACGATACGTAGACATCTGCAAACGCTATTTCCTTTCAAGGAAGTGTCGCATTTACACTCTTTTGAAGTGAATACGAGGTTTACATGACACTTCGCAATGAATGTTATATCACATCATGAAACATAGATGTGAAATGCGATATCGCGTTTTATGAAGCATTAGAGCTCTATTGCTTCGATACGTAGACATCTGCAAACGCTATTTCCTTGCAAGGAAGTGTCGCATTGACACTCTTTTGAAGTGAATACGAGGTTTACATGACACATCGCAATGAATATTATATCGTATCATGAAACATAGAAATGAGATGCGATATCGCCTCTTAAGAAGCATTAGAACTCTATTGCTACGATACGTAGACATCTGCAAACGCTATTTCCTTGAAAGGAAGTGTCGCATTTACATTCATTTGAAGCAAATACGAGGTTTACATGACACTTCGTAGTGAATGTTATATCTTATCATGAAAAATAGAAATGAGATGCGATATCGCGTCTTAAGAAGCATTAGAACTCTATTGCTACGATAGGTAGACATCTGCAAACGCTACTTCCTTGAAAGGAAGTGTCGCATTTACACTCTTTTGAAGTGAATACGATGTTTACATGACACTTCGCAAAGAATATTATATCTTATCATGAAACATAGAAATGAGATGCGATATCTCGTTTTAAGAAGCATTTGAACTCTATTGCTTCGATTCGTAGACATCTGCAAACGCTATTTCCTTGCAAGGAAGTGTCGCATTTACACTCTTTTGAAGTGAATACGAGGTTTACATGACACTTCGCAATGAATATTATATCTTATCATGAAACTCAGAAAAGAGATGCGATATCCCTTTTCAAGAAGCATTAGAACTCTATTGCTACGATACGTAGACATCTGCAAACGCTATTTCCTTGCAAGG
This sequence comes from Xylocopa sonorina, assembly GCF_050948175.1. Classification (NCBI taxonomy): domain Eukaryota; kingdom Metazoa; phylum Arthropoda; class Insecta; order Hymenoptera; family Apidae; genus Xylocopa; species Xylocopa sonorina. The sequence continues at coordinate 715,812 of NW_027490117.1, forward strand.
AAGTGTCGCATTGACACTCTTTTGAAGTGAATACGAGGTTTACATGACACATCGCAATGAATATTATATCGTATCATGAAACATAGAAATGAGATGCGATATCGCGTCTTAAGAAGCATTAGAACTCTATTGCTACGATACGTAGACATCTGCAAACGCTATTTCCTTGAAAGGAAGTGTCGCATGTACATTCATTTGAATTAAATACGAGGTTTACATGACACTTCGCAATGAATATTATATCTTTTCATGAAACATAGAAATGAGATGCGATATCCCGTTTTAAGAAGCATTAGAACTCTATTGCTACGATACGTAGACATCTGCAAACGCTATTTCCTTGCAAGGAAGTGTCGCATTTACACTCTTTTGAAGTGAATACGAGGTTTACATGACACTTCGCAATGAATATTATATCTTATCATGAAACTCAGAAAAGAGATGCGATATCCCTTTTCAAGAAGCATTAGAGCTCTATTGCTACGATACGTAGACATCTGCAAACGCTATTTCCTTTCAAGGAAGTGTCGCATTTACACTCTTTTGAAGTGAATACGAGGTTTACATGACACTTCGCAATTAATGTTATATCATATCATGAATCATAGATGTGAAATGCGATATCGCGTTTTATGAAGCATTAGAGCTCTATTGCTTCGATACGTAGACATCTGCAAACGCTATTTCCTTGCAAGGATGTGTCGCATTGACACTCTTTTGAAGTGAATACGAGGTTTACATGACACATCGCAATGAATATTATATCGTATCATGAAACATAGAAATGAGAATTAGAACTCTATTGCTACGATACGTAGACATCTGCAAACGCTATTTCCTTGAAAGGAAGTGTCGCATTTACATTCATTTGAAGTAAATACGAGGTTTACATGACACTTCGCAATGAATGTTATATCTTATCATGAAACGTAGATGTGAAATTCGATATCGCGTTTTAAGAAGAATTAGAACTCTATTGCTTCGATACGTAGACATCTGCAAACGCTTTTTCCTTGCAAGGAAGTGTCGCATTTACACTCTTTTGAAGTGAATACGAGGTTTACATGACACTTCGCAATGAATATTATATCTTATCATGAAACATAGAAATGAGATGCGATATCTCGTTTTAAGAAGCATTTGAACTCTATTGCTTCGATTCGTAGATATCTGCAAACGCTAATTCCTTGAAAGGAAGTGTCGCATTTACATTCGTTTGAAGTAAATACGAGGTTTACATGACACTTCGCAATGAATGTTATATCTTATCATGAAACATAGATGTGAAATGCGATATCGCGTTTTAAGAAGCATTAGAACTCTATTGCTACGATACGTAGACATCTGCAAACGCTATTTCCTTGCAAGGAAGTGTTGTATTTACATTCATTCGAAGCGAATAAGAGGTATACATGACACTTCGCAATGAATAACATATCTTATCATGAAACGTAGAAATGAGATGCGATATCGCGTTTTAAGAAGCATTAGAACTCTATTCCTACGATACGTAGACATCTGCAAACGCTATTTCCTTGAAAGGTAGTGTCGCATTACATTCATTCGAAGTAAATACGAGGTTTACATGGCAGTTCGCAATGAATGTTATATCTTATCATGAAACATAGATGTGAAATGCGATATCCCGTTTCAAGAAGCATTAGAACTCTATTGCTACGATACGTAGACATCTGCAAACGCTATTTCCTTGCAAGGAAGTGTCGCATTTACACTCTTTTGAAGTGAATACGAGGTTTACATGACACTTCGCAATGAATATTATATCTTATCATGAAACTCAGAAAAGAGATGCGATATCCCGTTTCAAGAAGCATTAGATCTTTATTGCTACGATACGTAGACATCCGCAAACGCTATTTCCTTGCAAGGAAGTGTCGCATCTACACTCTTTTGAAGTGAATACGAGGTTTACATGACACCTCGCAATGAATATTATATCTTATCATGAAACATAGAAATGAGATGCGATATCTCGTTTTAAGAAGCATTTGAACTCTATTGCTTCGATTCGTAGATATCTGCAAACGCTAATTCCTTGAAAGGCAGTGTCGCATTTACATTCATTTGAAGTAAATACGAGGTTTACATGACACTTCGCAATGAATGTTATATCTTATCATGAAACATAGATGTGAAATGCGATATCGCGTTTTAAGAAGCATTAGAACTCTATTGCTACGATACGTAGACATCTGCAAACGCTATTTCCTTGCAAGGAAGTGTTGTATTTACATTCATTTGAAGCGAATAAGAGGTATACATGACACTTCGCAATGAATAACATATCTTATCATGAAACGTAGAAATGAGATGCGATATCGCGTTTTAAGAAGCATTAGAACCCTATTCCTACGATACGTAGACATCTGCAAACGCTATTTCCTTGAAAGGTAGTGTCGCATTACATTCATTCGAAGTAAATACGAGGTTTACATGGCACTTCGCAATGAATGTTATATCTTATCATGAAACATAGAAATGAGATGCAATATCACGTTTTAAGAAGCATTAAAGCTCTACTTCTACGATACGTAGACATCTGCACTCGCTATTTCCTAGAAAGGAAGTGCCGCATTTACATTCTTTTGAAGTGAATACGAAGTTTACATGACACTTCGCAATGAATATTACATCTTATCATGAAACATAGAAATGAGATGCGATATCGCGTTTTCAGAAGCATTTGAACTCTATTGCTACGATACGTAGACATCTGCAAACGCTATTTCCTTTCAAGGAAGTGTCGCATTGACACTCTTTTGAAGTGAATACGAGGTATACATGACACATCGCAATGAATATTATATCGTATCATGAAACATAGAAATGAGATGCGATATCGCGTCTTAAGAAGCATTAGAACTCTATTGCTACGATACGTAGACATCTGCAAACGCTATTTCCTTGAAAGGAAGTGTCGCATTTACATTCATTTGAAGTAAATACGAGGTTTACATGACACTTCGCAATGAATGTTATATCTTATCATGAAACGTAGATGTGAAATGCGATATCGCGTTTTAAGAAGAATTAGAACTCTATTGCTTCGATACGTAGACATCTGCAAACGCTTTTTCCTTGCAAGGAAGTGTCGCATTTACACTCTTTTGATGTGAATACGAGGTTTACATGACACTTCGCAATGAATATTATATCTTATCATGAAACTCAGAAAAGAGATGCGATATCGCGTTTTATGAAGCATTAGAACTCTATTGCTACGATACGTAGACATCTGCAAACGCTAACTCCTTGAAAGGAAGTGTCGCATTTACATTCATTTGAATTAAATACGAGGTTTACATGACACTTCGCAATGAATATTATATCTTTTCATGAAACATAGAAATGAGATGCGATATCGCGTCTTAAGAAGCATTAGAACTCTATTGCTACGATACGTAGACATCTGCAAACGCTATTTCCTTGAAAGGAAGTGTCGCATTTACATTCATTTGAAGTAAATACGAGGTTTACATGACACTTCGCAATGAATGTTATATCTTATCATGAAACATAGATGTGAAATGCGATATCGCGTTTTAAGAAGCATTAGAACTCTATTGCTACGATACGTAGACATCTGCAAACGCTATTTCCTTGCAAGGAAGTGTTGTATTTACATTCATTTGAAGCGAATAAGAGGTATACATGACACTTCGCAATGAATAACATATCTTATCATGAAACGTAGAAATGAGGTGCGATATCGCGTTTTAAGAAGCATTAGAACTCTATTCCTACGATACGTAGACATCTGCAAACGCTATTTCCTTGAAAGGTAGTGTCGCATTACATTCATTCGAAGTAAATACGAGGTTTACATGGCAGTTCGCAATGAATGTTATATCTTATCATGAAACATAGATGTGAAATGCGATATCCCGTTTCAAGAAGCATTAGAACTCTATTGCTACGATACGTAGACATCTGCAAACGCTATTTCCTTGCAAGGAAGTGTCGCATTTACACTCTTTTGAAGTGAATACGAGGTTTACATGACACTTCGCAATGAATATTATATCTTATCATGAAACTCAGAAAAGAGATGCGATATCCCGTTTCAAGAAGCATTAGATCTCTATTGCTACGATACGTAGACATCCGCAAACGCTATTTCCTTGCAAGGAAGTGTCGCATCTACACTCTTTTGAAGTGAATACGAGGTTTACATGACACTTCGCAATGAATATTATATCTTATCATGAAACATAGAAATGAGATGCGATATCTCGTTTTTAGAAGCATTTGAACTCTATTTCTTCGATTCGTAGATATCTGCAAACGCTAATTCCTTGAAAGGAAGTGTCGCATTTACATTCATTTGAAGTAAATACGAGGTTTACATGACACTTCGCAATGAATGTTATATCTTATCATGAAACATAGATGTGAAATGCGATATCGCGTTTTAAGAAGCATTAGAACTCTATTGCTACGATACGTAGACATCTGCAAACGCTATTTCCTTGCAAGGAAGTGTTGAATTTACATTCATTTGAAGCGAATAAGAGGTATACATGACACTTCGCAATGAATAACATATCTCATCATGAAACGTAGAAATGAGATGCGATATCGCGTTTTAAGAAGCATTAGAACTCTATTCCTACGATACGTAGACATCTGCAAACGCTATTTCCTTGAAAGATAGTGTCGCATTACAATCATTCGAAGTAAATACGAGGTTTACATGGCACTTCGCAATGAATGTCATATCTTATCATGAAACATAGAAATGAGATGCAATATCGCGTTTTAAGAAGCATTAAAACTCTACTTCTACGATACGTAGACATCTGCACTCGCTATTTCCTAGAAAGGAAGTGCCGCATTTACATTCTTTTGAAGTGAATACGAAGTTTACATGACACTTCGCAATGAATATTACATCTTATCATGAAACACAGAAATGAGATGCGATATCGCGTTTTCAGAAGCATTTGAACTCTATTGCTACGATACGTAGACATCTGCAAACGCTATTTCCTTTCAAGGAAGTGTCGCATTGACACTCTTTTGAAGTGAATACGAGGTATACATGACACATCGCAATGAATATTATATCGTATCATGAAACATAGAAATGAAATGCGATATCGCGTCTTAAGAAGCATTAGAACTCTATTGCTACGATACGTAGACATCTGCAAACGCTAACTCCTTGGAAGGAAGTGTCGCATTTACATTCATTTGAATTAAATACGAGGTTTACATGACACTTCGCAGTGAATGTTATATCTTATCATGAAACATAGAAATGAGATGCGATATCTCGTTTTAAGAAGCATTTGAACTCTATTGCTTCGATTCGTAGACATCTGCAAACGCTATTTCCTTGCAAGGAAGTGTCGCATTTACACTCTTTTGAAGTGAATACGAGGTTTACATGACACTTCGCAATGAATAACATATCTTATCATGAAACTCAGAAATGAGATGCGATGTCGCGTTTTAAGAAGCATTAGAACTCTATTGCTACAATACGTAGACATCTGCAAACGCTATTTCCTTGCAAGGAAGTGTCGCATTTACACTCTTTTGAAGTGAATACGAGGTATACATGACAATTCGCAATGAATAACATATCTTATCATGATACATAGAAATGAGATGCAATATCGCGTTTTAAGAAGCATTAAAACTCTACTACTACGATACGTAGACTTCTGCACTCGCTATATCCTAGAAAGGAAGTGCCGCATTTACATTCTTTTGAAGTGAATACGAAGTTTACATGACACTTCGCAATGAATATTATATCTTATCATCACACATAGAAATGAGATGCGATATCTCGTTTTAAGAAGCATTAGAACTCTATTGCTACGATACGTTGACATCTGCAAACGCTATTTCCTAGCAAGAAAGTGTCGCATTTACATTCATTTGATGTAAATACGAGGGTTACATGACACTTCGCAATGAATGTTATATCTTATCATGAAACATAGAAAAGAGATGCGATATCGCGTTCTAAGAAGCATTAGAACTCCATTGCTACGATACGCAGACATCTGCAAACGCTTTTTCCTTGCAAGGAAGTATCGCATTTACATTCATTTGAAGTAAATACGAGGTTTACATGACACATCGCAATGAATGTTATATCTTATCATGAAACATAGATGTAGAATGCGATATCTCGTTTTAAGAAGAATTAGAACTCTATTGCTTCGATACGTAGACATCTGCAAACGCTTTTTCCTTGCAAGGATGTGTCGCATTTACACTCTTTTGAAGTGAATACGAGGTTTACATGACACTTCGCAATGAATATTATATCTTATCATCACACATAGAAATGAGATGCGATATCTCGTTTTAAGAAGCATTAGAACTCTATTGCTTCGATACGTAGACATCTGCAAACGTTTTTTCCTTGCAAAGAAGTGTCGCATTTACACTCTTTTGAAGTGAATACGAGGTATACATGACACTTCGCAATGAATAACATATCTTATCATGATACATAGAAATGAGATGCAATATCGAGTTTTAAGAAGCATTAAAGCTCTGCTACTACGATACGTAGACATCTGCACTCGCTATTTCCTAGAAAGGAAGTGCCGCATTTACATTCTTTTGAAGTGAATACGAAGTTTACATGACACTTCGCAATGAATATTACATCTTATCATGAAACATAGAAATGAGATGCGATATCGCGTTTTAAGAAGCATTTGAACTCTATTGCTACGATACGTAGACATCTGCAAACGCTATTTCGTTTCAAGGAAGTGTCGCATTTACACTCTTTTGAAGTGAATACGAGGTTTACATGACACTTCGCAATGAATGTTATATCATATCATGAAACATAGATGTGAAATGCGATATCGCGTTTTATGAAGCTTTAGAGCTCTATTGCTTCGATACGTAGTGTGACGTCAGGCGTATCGCCTGCCACCCTCCAGCATCACCTCCAGCGCCCGATGAGGCCTCACCTGTACAACGAACGAGCACCCCTGCTCGTCAGCCGAGCTAAGGCAGCCAGGTACGGATCGTCCAGGAGTAGGCCCCTTCGAACACGCAACAACGCGTACAGCCAACAGGACCAAGGAGACTATCACGCCAGTCCAGATGCTCACCGTCACGTCTCTCCTGAACCTTATAGATACTTCGCCAGTATTTATTCCTAATTCGTTTTATAGCATATAAGTACTCTACAGACATTGTACATACAGACACAACACAACACATAATTATAAGTTAGGATAATTGCGATGCGCAAGCGAGCGCCCGACAAACGCGGCTCACGCGAACCGCGAGCCGCCCCTCCACGCCGGCCGCCCCACTACGCGGGCCAAGGGGTCGCCCTACTCCAACCGTCCGCCCCACCGCGGGGCCCGAGCGATACGCGCGCCGCGCGATCCGAGGAGGTCGCGGACGCGCGTCTGGATCACAGAATCGTCGTAGCCGGCAACTGAGTCGTATCATCTCTTATTACTCGCGCTTTAGTGCCTCCAGGCTTTTCTCCACCTCACTTGGGGTGTTCACTAATTCATTTTATTTCAATTTCCAATTCTTTTTCTACTTCGAACTTCGATTCCGATATCCAGTTCTAGTTCTAATTCTTAAATACTAAAGTAACACTAAATCTAGCCTAGGGAAAAGTACATTTGTAAGAATAGGTTTATTTTAGAATATATTTATTTTAGTCGGTATATTTCGATACATCAATTCATTCTTAAAACCTCCATTTCGCATCCTTATTCGTTGTAATTAATACGAGAATATTACGGGAAGAAGAACCTCTCGTACCACTGCGAAGCTTCAATCATTCTGGCGTATCCAGAGCCGATCAACCGACCGTCGCAGCCAGCTTGGAAGCTGATTCCTATTTCGTTGCCAGCTATCAGCCCGTATCCTGGGACGATTCCACCGAACGACCCCCGACGACAGCCATACCTGCAAAGAGAGCGAAAATTATCGGCGAATCAAGGCGGCGAAAGGTAAGTGAACGCTTTCTGTTCACCGTGTTCGCGTTTTAAAGTGTTTGCGTCCCTAATCGAACCAGCGTCCGCCGTAATTGCGCGGATCTATTTCGGATTAACGGCTACGTGTCGCCCGCGGTAAACTCGGTAATTTTCCGGACCCGTGACGTGACACGAAAATTTGGTGACAGCGGTGGGATTGTGCGTATTTTCTTCCGGAAATTCGGCCGTGTTAGGGAATACGATTAGCCATGGCGACGCGAACGCCCACAAAAACACGACACCAGCCGCCGCGAGGGGCTTCAACCGCCGCTGATAGTGACCGCGACAATCGTACCACCCGAGCTCTCGAATTCCCAGAATCGGTTCTAGAGAATCCGACACGCGCAACCGATACTGCCGACGCGAATAAAGCTGCCGACAATACGATCAATTTATTGCAACAAATAGAACAAATGCGCCACGAGCTAGAAGCCTTACGCCGATCTCAGGACCTAACGCGAAACGATACGGTTCCCTTAGAATTTCCGCGTGCTCCCGCATCCGCTTCTTTACAAACTCCGTCGTCTGATGTTCAAAATTCACATCACGACGAGCTTTCGCTAAAACAAGCCCTCGAAGCAGTTCCTCAATATGATGGACAAAATATGTCAGTATTGCAATTTACCAGATCGTGTAAGCGTGCTTACGAACTCATACCTGGCGGGTGCGAACGTACCTTCACTAGACTAATTAAAAGTAAGTTAAAAGGTCGAGCCTACCTGGCTCTAGAGGACGAGCCGTGTCAGTCCATTTTAGAACTAACTGATATACTACGCAGCACGTTTGGCGCGACCAGGTCAGCCGATCACTACCGCGGTGAGCTGACAAATTCGTTCATGAAACCGAATGAGCATATCTTGGATTATATAAGTCGAATTAAAGATCTCCGTACTGCGATAATCGATTGCGAGCGCCTAGACCCGTACGCCTCTCCGAGTTCAACATCAAACGTAGATGAGTTAACTATTCGATGCTTCGCCGACGGATTAATACCGGAAATCCGTTTACAAATGCCACTCCATACTCTTGCCGACCATAGGGAAGCGTTCACACGCGCGCGCGAATTATTTAAGCGGCATGAACTCGATCGCGAAAGATTACAAAACGTGAGACCGCGCGCAGAGCCTCGGGAAAGGCGTTCAGAAATAGTCTGTTCCTCTTGTAATTACCCCGGTCATTACGCACGTGATTGCCGTTACAGGTCGTATTCTCCGCGACAACCACAACCCTTCGACCGTGTCGAATACCCGCGAAATATACCTGCTAGAAACGTGTATACCCCAGCACCCAGGGCCGCGCTTGAACATTCGCGAAACCCCATAGTGAGGGATAAATTTTGTAGATATTGTAAGACGCCAGGACATCAAATCGAGGAGTGTAGGAAGCGTCAATACAATTCGCAGTTTTCGGGAAACGGGAACGGCCTCTCGCCCCGCCGCGAGACGGGTCGCGAGGCCAATCCGAACGTTCGATCTCTCGCACTCGAGGACCCCTCTGCGGGGAACGAAGAAATGGGGCCGCGATAAATATTACGGGGAAAACTAATACGCCGAGCGTGATCTTATCTTCCACCGCGCTAATTCAGCCCACGGAATTTATGATTGACACGGGAGCTGAAATCAACGTTATAAAACGCTCGGCTCTATCTCCGAAAACGCGTATAGACGCAAGCGAAACAGTCGTGATCACTGGCATCACGAACGGAAAAACCATGACTATCGGTACGGTCAACCTCGTACTATTCGATCGTGTTGTTCCGTTTAATGTAGTCTCCGATAATTTTCCCCTCGGCCCGGACGGAATCTTAGGATCAGGGTTCTGCGCCGATGCGGAAATTTCGTTCCCAAAAGGAGAAGTTAAATGGCACGGTCAAGTAATACCATTTAAGCGCGAAATAGTAAGCGCCGAAAATAAAATTTCACCGATTCCGTCGGAAACGCCGCGCACGACCGACGAATGGGTCTCAGTTCCGCCGAGGAAACCGCGAAAAACCGCCGAAAAAGCCTCGCACCCGCGAAATTTTTTTTCAAGGACATCGGAAAGTGTCCTCAATATGTCCAGTAAATTTCAAAGGACCTCCGAAAAGGTCCCTACGCTGAGAAAGAATCAGTTCGAATCCACCGATAAAATATCTTTGCCGCCGCGAATGAATATTGGACTGAAAGTCAGAATAATTAATTCACAGCTTTCAGAAGGAATAATTCCGAGAGTCGATATCGCGCCCGGTGTATTTTTCGGTAACGCACTCGTGAAAGTTAGCGAAGGTCAAGCGATCACAAGGGTCATAAACTCTACCGATAGCACGGTTAAGGTCGCTTTACCTGCCGTTAAACTGGAACCAGTGAAACTAATATCGCCGTTATCCGAGGAAAACCGACCTGCTCTGTTCCCGTTATTCATAAACCCCAAACCTACGTCGAAAGTAAATTCAAATCGCTTCGAATCATCGCAAATTTCAGTCGCAACGCGCGGCTCAGCCCAAAAAGGGACAATACCAAATTCAAATTCTAATTCTCATTCGATGCCGAACCCGGAGTACGAAATTCCTCTTTCGTCTGCAAGCATGCAGAAATTAACCTACGCTCAAGTCGCAAAGTCATCCCTAAACGCATCGAAACCTCGCTTAGATCAAATAATTGAATTAATAAAACTCGACCACTTAAACGACGAAGAGAAGAAACATGTAGTTAAACTGATAGAGAAAACACAAGATTTGTTCTACCTAGAAGGAGACCCCTTAGGACACACCACCGTAACAACACATAAAATTCCGACAGTCGATGACAGAGCAATAAATGTTAAACAATATAGGTTCCCTCCCGCGCATAAAGAGGAAATTCGCGACCAAGTGGGTAAATTATTAGAAAACGGTATCATACGGCATTCCAAGTCTCCATATAATTCTCCATTGTGGGTGGTGCCGAAAAAGGCAGATTCACAAGGGAGAAAGCGCTGGCGGGTAGTCATCGACTATCGAGCGTTGAATGAAAAATCGATCGCCGATGCCTACCCATTACCATGTATCACCGAAATACTCGACCAGTTAGGCAGTGCTAAATATTTTAGCACATTCGATCTCGCCAGCGGATTTCATCAAATACCGATGGAATCCGCTGACGCCCATAAGACAGCATTTTCTACGCCGCACGGGCATTTTGAATTCACAAGAATGCCATTCGGGTTAAAAAACGCGCCAGCAACATTTCAGCGTCTCATGGATAACGTGCTCTCAGGACTTCAGGGAAACGAGTTATTTGTCTATTTAGATGACATTGTGCTATACGCGAGCTCTCTTCAAGAGCACGAAAATAAATTCAATAAATTGACCGAGAGATTACGAGAGGCAAACCTGACACTTCAACCAGATAAGTGCCAGTTCTTAAGACGCGAAGTTAGTTATCTTGGGCACGTTATTAGTGAGAGCGGGGTGAAACCCGACCCAGCGAAAGTGAGTGCCGTGCGAGATTTTCCACGCCCGACCAATGCCAAACAAATAAAGCAGTTCTTGGGACTAGCAGGATACTATCGACGATTTGTTTGTAATTTTTCAAACATAGCGAAGCCGCTAACGAATTTATTAAAGAAAGATACTCCGTTTACATGGCGTAATGAGCAAGAAAACGCGTTCGTTAAATTAAGGGACTCATTATGCGAACAGCCGATATTACAATATCCCAATTTTAAAGTGCCGTTTATAGTCACCACCGATGCATCAGCGGATGCTATCGGCGCCGTATTAAGCCAGGGACCAATAGGCCGAGATTTACCCATCGCATATACGTCGCGCTTGTTAAATTCCGCCGAAAGAAATTATTCTACAATAGAAAAGGAATGTCTCGCGATAATCTACGCCATACACTATTTCCGTCCATATATCTATGGAAACCAATTTAAAATAGTCACCGACCACCGTCCGCTCATATGGATGAACTCTGTGAAGGATCCATCGAGCAGGCTTGTGCGGTGGAGGTTGAAATTAGCAGAGTACAATTACGAGATGGTCTACAAAACAGGTAAAACCAATCTAAATGCCGATGCACTGTCTCGAAATCCCATAAAGCTCCATCCTCTGGCTCAACTTTCTTCATCAGAGGAAGACATCTTTGATATCGTTCCAAAATCCTACCAACGAAAGAGACCTTCAGTACCTCCTCCACCACCACCATCTCCTAGTTCCGATAATAACCAGCCGAAATTGTACCAACGAAAAAGACCTGCAGTACCTGCTCCACCACCACCGTCTCCTAGTTCCGACGATAACCGTCCTAATCAAGAAGCCATGCCACGAAGCTCAGTTCCTACCTTACCGACACCACGTTTGACTACCGATAAGCAGGAAATCTACACACCATTGCCAGGCGAGCATTTTAGACAGGAACCTCTATTCAAATTTACTAGAGATACTCTAGCAACTAGGCGCGATAATATCGTAATATTTATAACGCATTCAGGAAACCCGTATGGCAAGGGTGCTGAAGAGATGCAAAAATCCGGAAAATTTTTCCCGAATAAAACCGACATATCACTCGCCAGGGCTAAAGTAACAAAAATCAATGATTTTTACCAAATACAATTACCTGTAATCGAACATGAAAATAGAGCTATAGACTACCAAATTATAGTAGAAGCGTTAAGGTCATTGTTCGACGTCGTTCACGAATTACAACTTAATTCCATTAGTATCGCCCAAGCCGCATTAAGTACAGTTCCATGGTCACAGATTCAAAAACCTTTGCAAGATTTATTCTACGAAACTCAAATTCAAATAACAGTATGTCAGGGTCTAATTCAAGTTCCACCGGAGGAGAAACGACATAAGATAATACAGGAAAACCATGATTCACCCGTCGGAGGCCATAAAGGAATCAATAAAACTTATTCTCGAATTCGCGAAAGATTTTTCTGGCCAAACATGAAAACGCAAATACAGGAGTATATTAACAAGTGTAGAAGCTGCCAATTAGAAAAGTTAGTCCGCGTCAAAACAAAACAACCGATGACTCTTACCGACACACCCGGGTGTGCTTTTGATAAAATTTCCATGGACGTCATGGGGCCCCTTCCGGTAACCCCTGACGGATACACCAATATACTCACCATCCAAGACCTTTTGACAAAGTATTCCATAGCCATTCCTCTCAAGAAAACCTCAGCAGTAGACATAGCGGACGCATTAGTGACAAAATTCATTTGCATATACGGTTGCCCGAAAGGCATTTTAACGGACCAGGGGTCAAATTTTATTAACAGTCTAGTAAAAGCAGTAGCCATCAAATTTAGGATTAAACAGTATAAATCCACAGCCTTCCACCCTCAAACCAATGGCTCGGTGGAACGCTCACACCATGTTCTCACAGAGTATCTTAAGCATTATATTACCGCCAGCGACGACTGGGAACGATGGCTCCCATACGCCACATTTTCATACAATACAAGCGTTCATGAAGGTACTTTGTACACGCCACACGAACTCGTCTTTGGGCGAATTGCTCGAGTTCCCTCCGATTCACCGCTACAAGATAGTAGCGAAAATGAAACATACTCAGACTATCTTATTGATTTGCAAAATAGAATTACTAGATCCCAACAATTGGCAAAGGAAAACCTCGACAACTCGAAGCGTAGAACTAAGTACTATTATGATAAGAGTGTTAATACCCAGAAATTCGAAGCAGGCCAGTGGGTCTTCCTATTACGTGAACCGCGGAAACACAAGTTTCAATCACAGTACGTCGGACCCTATAGAATAGTCGAGATTCTGGGTAAGAACAACGTAAAAATATCGACTAAGGGTAGATATAAGGTAGTTCATATGAATAAACTAAAGCACTGTAAGCGTATGAATAGCATGAGAGAGCGAAAGTCTGATAATGAACTAAATAGTGAAAGAACTGAAAACCAAAAAGTGACAAACTCTAAGAACATTAGTGATAGTGAATCCAGTCTCCTAAGCGGGAAATACAGTCCCGACCAACCAATCGAAGGATGCCGCTCCGTGGAACCGAAACAAGCCCGCCACAGCTTCCCAGGCGAGGTCCAGCCTACCGAACGGCAGCCAACCGGCGAACATCCAAAGATACGCAATTCTTTGCAAACGCAGCAACCAGTCAGGAGATCTTGGCACGGCCAAGATTCCTTTTGTATGGGGGGAGGTGTGACGTCAGGCGTATCGCCTGCCACCCTCCAGCATCACCTCCAGCGCCCGATGAGGCCTCACCTGTACAACGAACGAGCACCCCTGCTCGTCAGCCGAGCTAAGGCAGCCAGGTACGGATCGTCCAGGAGTAGGCCCCTTCGAACACGCAACAACGCGTACAGCCAACAGGACCAAGGAGACTATCACGCCAGTCCAGATGCTCACCGTCACGTCTCTCCTGAACCTTATAGATACTTCGCCAGTATTTATTCCTAATTCGTTTTATAGCATATAAGTACTCTACAGACATTGTACATACAGACACAACACAACACATAATTATAAGTTAGGATAATTGCGATGCGCAAGCGAGCGCCCGACAAACGCGGCTCACGCGAACCGCGAGCCGCCCCTCCACGCCGGCCGCCCCACTACGCGGGCCAAGGGGTCGCCCTACTCCAACCGTCCGCCCCACCGCGGGGCCCGAGCGATACGCGCGCCGCGCGATCCGAGGAGGTCGCGGACGCGCGTCTGGATCACAGAATCGTCGTAGCCGGCAACTGAGTCGTATCATCTCTTATTACTCGCGCTTTAGTGCCTCCAGGCTTTTCTCCACCTCACTTGGGGTGTTCACTAATTCATTTTATTTCAATTTCCAATTCTTTTTCTACTTCGAACTTCGATTCCGATATCCAGTTCTAGTTCTAATTCTTAAATACTAAAGTAACACTAAATCTAGCCTAGGGAAAAGTACATTTGTAAGAATAGGTTTATTTTAGAATATATTTATTTTAGTCGGTATATTTCGATACATCAATTCATTCTTAAAACCTCCATTTCGCATCCTTATTCGTTGTAATTAATACGAGAATATTACGGGAAGAAGAACCTCTCGTACCACTGCGAAGCTTCAATCATTCTGGCGTATCCAGAGCCGATCAACCGACCGTCGCAGCCAGCTTGGAAGCTGATTCCTATTTCGTTGCCAGCTATCAGCCCGTATCCTGGGACGATTCCACCGAACGACCCCCGACGACAGCCATACCTGCAAAGAGAGCGAAAATTATCGGCGAATCAAGGCGGCGAAAGGTAAGTGAACGCTTTCTGTTCACCGTGTTCGCGTTTTAAAGTGTTTGCGTCCCTAATCGAACCAGCGTCCGCCGTAATTGCGCGGATCTATTTCGGATTAACGGCTACGTGTCGCCCGCGGTAAACTCGGTAATTTTCCGGACCCGTGACGTGACAGTAGACATCTGCAAACGCTATTTCCTTGCAAGGAAGTGTCGCATTGACACTCTTTTGAAGTGAATACGAGGTTTACATGACACATCGCAATGAATATTATATCGTATCATGAAACATAGAAATGAGATGCGATATCGCGTCTTAAGAAGCATTAGAACTCTATTGCTACGATACGTAGACATCTGCACACGCTATTTCCTTGAAAGGAAGTGTCGCATGTACATTCATTTGAATTAAATACGAGGTTTACATGACACTTCGCAATGAATATTATATCTTTTCATGAAACATAGAAATGAGATGGGATATCCCGTTTTAAGAAGCATTAGAACTCTATTGCTACTTACGTAGACATCTGCAAACGCTATTTCCTTGCAAGGAAGTGTTGTATTTACATTCATTTGAAGCGAATAAGAGGTATACATGACACTTCGCAATGAATAACATATCTTATCATGAAACGTAGAAATGAGTTGCGATATCGCGTCTTAAGAAGCATTAGAACTCTATTGCTACGATACGTAGACATCTGCAAACGCTAATTCCTTGAAAGGAAGTGTCGCATTTACATTCATTTGAAGTAAATACGAGATTTACATGACACTTCGCAATGAATGTCATATCTTATCATGAAACTCAGAAAAGCGATGCGATATCGCGTTTCAAGAAGCGTTAGAACACTAATGCTACGATACGTATACATCTGCAAACGCTATTTCCTTGAAAGGTAGTGTCGCATTACATTCATTCGAAGTAAATACGAGGTTTACACGACACTTCGCAATGAATGTTATATCTTATCATGAAACATAAATGTGAAATGCGATATCGCGTTTTATGGAGCATTAGAACTCTATTGCTTCGATTCGTAGATATCTGCAAACGCTAATTCCTTGAAAGGAAGTGTCGCATTTACATTCATTTGAAGTAAATACGAGGTTTACATGACACTTCGCAATGAATATTATATCTTATCATGAAACATAGATGTGAAATGCGATATCGCGTTTTAAGAAGCATTAGAACTCTATTGCTACGATACGTAGACATCTGCAAACGCTATTTACTTGCAAGGAAGTGTTGTATTTACATTCATTTGAAGCGAATAAGAGGTATACATGACACTTCGCAATGAATAACATATCTTATCATGAAAAATAGAAATGAGATGCGATATCGCGTCTTAAGAAGCATTAGAACTCTATTGCTACGATACGTAGACATCTGCAAACGCTACTTCCTACAAAGGAAGTGTCGCAATTACACTCTTTTGAAGTGAATACGATGTTTACATGACACTTCGCAATGAATATTATATCTTTTCATGAAACATAGAAATGAGATGCGATATCCCGTTTTAAGAAGCATTAGAACTCTATTTCTACGATACGTAGACATCTGCAAACGCTATTTCCTTGCAAGGAAGTGTCGCATTTACACTCTTTTGAAGTGAATGCGAGGTTTACATGACACTTCGCAATGAATATTATATCTTATCATGAAACTCAGAAAGAGATGCGATATCCCGTTTCAAGAAGCATTAGAACTCTATTGCTACGATACGTAGACATCTGCAAACGCTATTTCCTTGCAAGGAAGTGTCGCATCTACACTCTTTTGAAGTGAATACTAGGTTTACATGACACTTCGCAGTGAATGTTATATCTTATCATGAAAAATAGAAATGAGATGCGATATCGCGTCTTAAGAAGCATTAGAACTCTATTGCTACGATACGTAGACATCTGCAAACGCTATTTCCTTGAAAGGAAGTGTCGCATTTACATTCATTTGAAGTAAATACGAGGTTTACATGACACTTCGCAATGAATGTTATATCTTATCGTGAAACATAGAAGTGAAATGCGATATTGAGTTTTATGAAGCATTAGAACTCTATTGCTACGATACGTAGACATCTGCAAACGCTATTTCGTTGCAAGGAACTGTCGCATTTACACCCTTTTGAAGTGAATACGAGTTTTACATGACACTTCGCAATGAATGTTATATTTTATCATGAAACATAGAAGTGAAATGCGATATCGCGTTTTAAGAGGCATTAGAACTCTATTGCTACGATACGTAGACATCTGCAAACGCTATTTCCGTGCAAGGAAGTGTCGCATTTACACTCTTTTGAAGTGAATGCGAGGTATACATGACACTTCGCAATGAATAACATATCTTATCATGAAACTCAGAAATGAGATGCGATATCGCGTTTTATGATGCATTAGAACTGTATTGCTACGATAAGTAGAGATCTGCAAACGCTATTTCCTTGCAAGGAAGTGTCGCATTTACATTCATTTGAAGTAAATACGAGGTTTACATGACACTTCGCAATAAATAACATATCTTATCATGAAACTCAGAAAAGAGATGCGATATCGCGTTTCAAGAAGCATTAGAACTCTATTGGTACGATACGTTGACATCTGCAAACGCTATTTCCTTGAAAGGAAGTGTCGCATTTACATTCATTTGAAGTAAATACGAGGTTTACATGGCACTTCGCAATGAATGTTATATCTTATCATGAAACATAGATGTGAAATTCGATATCGCGTTTTATGAAGCATTAGAACTCTATTGCTACGATACGTAGACATCTGCAAACGCTATTTCCTTGCAAGGAACTGTCGCATTTACACTCTTTTGAAGTGAATACGAGGTTTACATGACACTTCGCAATGAGTATTATATCTTATTATGAAACATAGAAATGAGGTGCGATATCGCGTTTTAAGAAGCATTAGAACTCTATTGCTACGATACGTAGACATCTGCAAACGCTATTTCCTTGCAAGGAAGTGTCGCATTTACATTCTTTTGAAGTGAATACGAGGTTTACATAACACTTCGCAATGAATGTTATATCTTATCGTGAAACATAGATGTGAAATGCGATTTTGCGTTTTATAAAGCATTAGAACTCTATTGCTGCGATACGTAGACATCTGCAAACGCTATTTCCTTGCAAGGAACTGTCGCATTTACACTCTTTTGAAGTGAATACGAGGTTTACATGACACTTCGCAATGAGTATTATATCTTATTATGAAACATAGAAATGAGGTGCGATATCGCGTTTTAAGAAGCATTAGAACTCTATTGCTACGTTACGTAGACATCTGCAAACGCTATTTCCTTGAAAGGAAGTGTCGCATTTACCTTCATTTGAAGTAAATACGAGGTTTACATGACACTTCGCAATGAATGTTATATCTTATCATGAAACATAGATGTGAAATGCGATATCGCGTTTTATGAAGCATTAGAACTCTATTGCTACGATACGTAGACATCTGCAAACGCTATTTCCTTGCAAGGAAGTGTCGCATTTACACTCTTTTGAAGTGAATACGAGGTTTACATGACACTTCGCAATGAATGTTATATCTTATCATGAAACATAGAAGTGAAATGCGATATCGCGTTTTATGAACCATTAGAATTCTATTGCTACGATACGTAGACACCTGCAAACGCTATTTCCTTGCAAGGAACTGTCGCATTTACACTCTTTTGAAGTGAATACGAGGTTTACATGACACTTCGCAATGAATGTTATATCTTATCATGAAACATAGAAGTGAAATGCGACATCGCGTTTTAAGAAGCATTAGAACTCTATTGCTACGATACGTAGAAATCTGTAAGCGCTATTTCCTTGAAAGGAAGTGTCGCATCTACATTCATTCGAAGTAAATACGAGGTTTACATGACACTTCGCAATGAATGTTATATCTTATCATGAAACATAGAAGTGAAATGCGATATCGCGTTTTAAGAAGCATTAGAACTCTATTGCTACGATACGTACACATCTGCAAACGCTATTTCCTTGCAAGGAAGTGTCGCATTTACACTCTTTTGAAGTGAATACGAGGTTTACATAACACTTCGCAATGAATGTTATATCTTATCATGAAACTCAGAAAAGAGATGCGATATCGCGTTTCAAGAAGCATTAGAACTCTATTGCTACGATACGTAGACATCTGCAAACGCTATTTACTTGAAAGGAAGTGTCGCATTTACATTCATTTGAAGTAAATACGAGGTTTACATGACACTTCGCAATGAATGTTATATCTTATCATGAAACATAGATGTGAAATGCGATATCGCGTTTTATGAACCATTAGAATTCTATTGCTACGATACGTAGACACCTGCAAACGCTATTTCCTTGCAAGGAACTGTCGCATTTACACTCTTTTGAAGCGAATACGAGGTTTACATGACACTTCGCAATGAATGTTATATCTTATCATGAAACATAGAAGTGAAATGCGATATCGCGTTTTAAGAAGCATTAGGACTCTATTGCTACGATACGTAGACATCTGCAAACGCTATTTCCTTGCAAGGAAGTGTCGCATTTACACTCTTTTGAAGTGAATACGAGGTTTACATAACACTTCGCAATGAATATTATATCTTATCATGAAACTCAGAAAGGAGATGCGATATCGCGTTTCAAGAAGCATTAGAACTCTATTGCTACGATACGTAGACATCTGCAAACGCTATTTCCTTGAAAGGAAGTGTCGCATTTACATTCATTTGAAGTAAATACGAGGTTTACATAACACTTCGCAATGAATGTTATATCTTATCGTGAAACATAGATGTGAAATGCGATATCGCGTTTTATGAAGCATTAGAACTCTATTGCTACGATACGTAGACATCTGCAAACGCTATTTCCTTGCAAGGAACTGTCGCATTTACACTCTTTTGAAGTGAATACGAGGTTTACATGACACTTCGCAATGAGTATTATATCTTATTATGAAACATAGAAATGAGGTGCGATATCGCGTTTTAAGAAGCATTAGAACTCTATTGCTACGATACGTAGACATCTGCAAACGCTATTTCCTTGAAAGGAAGTGTCGCATTTACATTCATTTGAAGTAAATACGAGGTTTACATGACACTTCGCAATGAATGTTATATCTTATCGTGAAACATAGATGTGAAATTCGATATCGCGTTTTATGAAGCATTAGAACTCTATTGCTACGATACGTACACATCTGCAAACGCTATTTCCTTGAAAGGAAGTGTCGCATTTACATTCATTTGAAGTAAATACGAGGTTTACATGACACTTCGCAATGAATGATATATCTTATCGTGAAACATAGATGTGAAATGCGATATCGCGTTTTATGAAGCATTAGAACTCTATTGCTACGATACGTAGACACCTGCAAACGCTATTTCCTTGCAAGGAAGTGTCGCATTTACACTCTTTTGAAGTGAATACGAGGTTTACATAACACTTCGCAATGAATGTTATATCTTATCATGAAACTCAGAAAAGAGATGCGATATCGCGTTTCAAGAAGCATTAGAACTCTATTGCTACGATACGTAGACATCTGCAAACGCTATTTACTTGAAAGGAAGTGTCGCATTTACATTCATTTGAAGTAAATACGAGGTTTACATGACACTTCGCAATGAATGTTATATCTTATCATGAAACATAGATGTGAAATGCGATATCGCGTTTTATGAAGCATTAGAACTCTATTGCTACGATACGTAGACATCTGCAAACGCTATTTCCTTGCAAGGAACTGTCGCATTTACACTCTTTTGAAGTGAATACGAGGTTTACATGACACTTCGCAATGAGTATTATATCTTATTATGAAACATAGAAATGAGGTGCGATATCGCGTTTTAAGAAGCATTAGAACTCTATTGCTACGATACGTAGACATCTGCAAACGCTATTTCCTTGAAAGGAAGTGTCGCATTTACATTCATTTGAAGTAAATACGAGGTTTACATAACACTTCGCAATGAATGTTATATCTTATCGTGAAACATAGATGTGAAATGCGATATCGCGTTTTATGAAGCATTAGAACTCTATTGCTACGATACGTAGACATCTGCAAACGCTATTTCCTTGCAAGGAACTGTCGCATTTACACTCTTTTGAAGTGAATACGAGGTTTAGATGACACTTCGCAATGAGTATTATATCTTATTATGAAACATAGAAATGAGGTGCGATATCGCGTTTTAAGAAGCATTAGAACTCTATTGCTACGATACGTAGACATCTGCAAACGCTATTTCCTTGAAAGGAAGTGTCGCATTTACATTCATTTGAAGTAATTACGAGGTTTACATGACACTTCGCAATGAATGTTATATCTTATCGTGAAACATAGATGTGAAATGCGATATCGCGTTTTATGAAGCATTAGAACTCTATTGCTACGATACGTAGACATCTGCAAACGCTATTTCCTTGCAAGGAACTGTCGCATTTACACTCTTTTGAAGTGAATACGAGGTTTACATGACACTTCGCAATGAATGTTATATCTTATCATGAAACATAGAAGTGATATGCGATATCGCGTTTTAAGAAGCATTAGAACTCTATTGCTACGATACGTACACATCTGCAAACGCTATTTCCTTGCAAGGAAGTGTCGCATTTACACTCTTTTGAAGTGAATACGAGGTTTACATAACACTTCGCAATGAATGTTATATCTTATCATGAAACTCAGAAAAGAGATGCGATATCGCGTTTCATGAAGCATTAGAACTCTATTGCTACGATACGTAGACATCTGCAAACGCTATTTCCTTGAAAGGAAGTGTCGCATTTACATTCATTTGAAGTAAATACGAGGTTTACATGACACTTCGCAATGAATGTTATATCTTATCATGAAACATAGATGTGAAATTCGATATCGCGTTTTATGAAGCATTAGAACTCTATTGCTACGATACGTAGACATCTGCAAACGCTATTTCCTTGCAAGGAACTGTCGCATTTACACTCTTCTGAAGTGAATACGAGGTTTACATGACACTTCGCAATGAATGTTATATCTTATCGTGAAACATAGATGTGAAATGCGATATCGCGTTTTTTGAAGCATTAGGACTCTATTGCTACGATACGTAGACATCTGCAAACGCTATTTCCTTGCAAGGAAGTGTCGCATTTACACTCTTTTGAAGTGAATACGAGGTTCACATGACACTTCGCAATGAATGTTATATCTTATCATGTAACTCAGGAAAGAGATGCGATATCGCGTTTCAAGAAGCATTAGAACTCTATAGCTACGATACGTAGACATCTGCAAACACTATTTCCTTGAAAGGAAGTGTCGCATTTACATTCATTTGAAGTAACTACGAGGTTTACATGACACTTCGCAATGAATGTTATATCTTATCGTGAAACATAGATGTGAAATGCGATATCGCGTTTTATGAAGCATTAGAACTCTATTGCTACGATACGTAGACATCTGCAAACGCTATTTCCTTGCAAGGAACTGTCGCATTTACACTCTTTTGAAGTGAATACGAGGTTTACATGACACTTCGCAATGAGTATTATATCTTATTATGAAACATAGAAATGAGGTGCGATATCGCGTTTTAAGAAGCATTAGAACTCTATTGCTACGATACGTAGACATCTGCAAACGCTAATTCCTTGCAAGGAAGTGTCGCACTTACTCTCTTTTGAAGTGAATACGAGGTTTACATGACACTTCGCAATGAATGTTATATCTTATCATGAAACATAGAAGTGAAATGCGATATCGCGTTTTAAGAAGAATTAGAACTCTATTGCTACGATACGTAGACATCTGCAAACGCTATTTCCTTGCAAGGAAGTGTCGCATTTACACTCTTTTGAAGGGAATACGACGTTTACATGACACTTCGCAATGAATGCTATATCTTATCATGAAACATAGAAGTGAAATGCGATATCGCGTTTTAAGAAGCATTAGAACTCTATTGCTACGATACGTAGAAATCTGTAAGCGCTATTTCCTTGAAAGGAAGTGTCGCATTTACATTCATTCGAAGTAAATACGAGGTTTACATGACACTTCGCAATGAATGCTATATCTTATCATGAAACATAGATGTGAAATTCGATATCGCGTTTTATGAAGCATTAGAACTCTATTGCTACGATACGTAGACATCTGCAAACGCTATTTCCTTGCAATGAACTGTCGCATTTACACTCTTTTGAAGTGAATACGAGGTTTACATGACACTTCGCAATGAATGTTATATCTTATCATGAAACATAGAAGTGAAATGCGATATCGCGTTTTAAGAAGCATTAGAACTCTATTGCTACGATACGTAGACATCTGCAAACGCTATTTCCTTGCAAGGAAGTGTCGCATTTACATTCATTTGAAGTAAATACGAGGTTTGCATGACACTTCGCAATGAATGTTATATCTTATCATGAAACATAGATGTGAAATGCGATATCGCGTTTTAAGAACAATTAGAACTCTATTGCTTCGATACGTAGACATCTGCAAACGCTATTTCCTTGCAAGGAAGTGTCGCATTTACACTCTTTTGAAGTGAATACGAGGTTTACATGACACTTCGCAATGAATGTTATATCTTATCATGAAACATAGAAGTGAAATGCGATATCGCGTTTTAAGAAGCATTAGAACTCTATTGCTACGATACGTAGACATCTGCAAACGCTATTTCCTTGCAAGGAAGTGTCGCATTTACACTCTTTTGAAGTGAATACGAGGTTTACATGACACTTCGCAATGAATGTTATATCTTATCATGAAACATAGAAGTGAAATGCGATATCGCGTTTTAAGAAGCATTAGAACTCCATTGCTACGGTACGTAGACATCTGCAAACAATATTTCCCTGCAAGGAAGTGTCGCATTTACACTCTTTTGAAGTTAATACGAGGTTTACATAACACTTCGCAATGAATGTTATATCCTATCATGAAACATAGAAGTGAAATGCGATATCGCGTTTTAAGAAGCATTAGGACTCTATTGCTACGATACGTAGACATCTGCAAACGCTATTTCCTTGCAAGGAAGTGTCGCATTTACACTCTTTTGAAGTGAATACGAGGTTTACATAACACTTCGCAATGAATGTTATATCGTATCATGAAACTCAGGAAAGAGATGCGATATCGCGTTTCAAGAAGCATTAGAACTCTATTGCTACGATACGTAGACATCTGCAAACGCTATTTCCTTGAATGGAAGTGTCGCATTTACATTCATTTGAAGTAAATACGAGGTTTACATGACACTTCGCAATGAATGTTATATCTTATCGTGAAACATAGATGTGAAATGCGATATCGCGTTTTATGAAGCATTAGAACTCTATTGCTACGATACGTAGACATCTGCAAACGCTATTTCCTTGCAATGAACTGTCGCATTTACACTCTTTTGAAGTGAATACGAGGTTTAAATGACACTTCGCAGTGAATATTATATCTTATCATGAAACTCAGAAAAGAGATGCGATATCGCGTTTCAAGAAGCATAAGAACTCTATTGCTACGATACGTAGACAACTGCAAACGCTATTTCCTTGAAAGGAAATGTCGCATTTATATTCATTTGAAGTAAATACGAGGTTTACATGACACTTCGCAATGAATGTTATATCTTATCATGAAACATAGATGTGAAATGCGATATCGCGTTTCAAGAAGCATTAGAATTCTATTGCTACGATACGTAGATATCTGCAAACGCTATTTCCTTGCAAGTAACTGTCGCATTTACACTCTTTTGAAGTGAATACGAGGTTTACATGACACTTCGCAATGAATGTTATATCTTATCATGAAACATAGATGTGAAATGCGATATCGCGTTTTATGAACCATTAGAACTCTATTGCTACGATACGTAGACACCTGCAAACGCTATTTCCTTGAAAGGAAGTGTCGCATTTACATTCATTTGAAGTAAATACGAGGTTTACATGACACTTCGCAATGAATGTTATATCTTATCTTGAAACATAGATGTGAAATGCGATATCGCGTTTCAAGAAGCATTAGAACTCTATTGCTACGATACGTAGACATCTGCAAACGCTATTTCCTTGCAAGGAGCTGTCGCATTTACACTCTTTTGAAGTGAATACGAGGTTTACATGACACTTCGCAATGAATGTTATATCTTATCATGAAACATAGAAGTGAAATGCGATATCGCGTTTTAAGGAGCATTAGGACTCTATTGCTACGATACGTAGACATCTGCAAACGCTATTTCCTTGCAAGGAAGTGTCGCATTTACACTCTTTTGAAGTGAGTACGAGGTTTACATAACACTTCGCAATGAATGTTATATCTTATCATAAAACATAGAAGTGAAATGCGATATCGCGTTTTAAGAAGCATTAGAACTCTATTGCTACGGTACGTAAACATCTGCAAACGCTATTTCCTTGAAAGGTAGTGTCGCATTTACATTCATTTGAAGTAAATACGAGGTTTACATGACACTTCGCAATGAATGTTATATCTTATCATGAAACATAGATGTGAAATGCGATATCGCGTTTCAAGAAGCATTAGAACTCTATTGCTACGATACGTAGACATCTGCAAACGCTATTTCCTTGCAAGGAACTGTCGCATTTACACTCTTTTGAAGTGAATACGAGGTTTACATGACACTTCGCAATGAATGTTATATCTTATCATGAAACATAGAAGTGAAATGCGATATCGCGTTTTAAGAAGCATTAGGACTCTATTGCTACGATACGTAGACATCTGCAAACGCTATTTCCTTGCAAGGAAGTGTCGCATTTACACTCTTTTGAAGTGAATACGAGGTTTACATAACACTTCGCAATGAATATTATATCTTATCATGAAACTCAGAAAGGAGATGCGATATCGCGTTTCAAGAAGCATTAGAACTCTATTGCTACGATACGTAGACATCTGCAAACGCTATTTCCTTGAAAGGAAGTGTCGCATTTACATTCATTTGAAGTAAATACGAGGTTTACATAACACTTCGCAATGAATGTTATATCTTATCGTGAAACATAGATGTGAAATGCGATATCGCGTTTTATGAAGCATTAGAACTCTATTGCTACGATACGTAGACATCTGCAAACGCTATTTCCTTGCAAGGAACTGTCGCATTTACACTCTTTTGAAGTGAATACGAGGTTTACATGACACTTCGCAATGAGTATTATATCTTATTATGAAACATAGAAATGAGGTGCGATATCGCGTTTTAAGAAGCATTAGAACTCTATTGCTACGATACTTAGACATCTGCAAACGCTATTTCCTTGAAAGGAAGTGTCGCATTTACATTCATTTGAAGTAAATACGAGGTTTACATAACACTTCGCAATGAATGTTATATCTTATCGTGAAACATAGATGTGAAATGCGATATCGCGTTTTATGAAGCATTAGAACTCTATTGCTACGATACGTAGACATCTGCAAACGCTATTTCCTTGCAAGGAACTGTCGCATTTACACTCTTTTGAAGTGAATACGAGGTTTACATGACACTTCGCAATGAGTATTATATCTTATTATGAAACATAGAAATGAGGTGCGATATCGCGTTTTAAGAAGCATTAGAACTCTATTGCTACGATACGTAGACATCTGCAAACGCTATTTCCTTGAAAGGAAGTGTCGCATTTACATTCATTTGAAGTAAATACGAGGTTTACATGACACTTCGCAATGAATGTTATATCTTATCGTGAAACATAGATGTGAAATGCGATATCGCGTTTTATGAAGCATTAGAACTCTATTGCTACGATACGTAGACATCTGCAAACGCTATTTCCTTGCAAGGAACTGTCGCATTTACACACTTTTGAAGTGAATACGAGGTTTACATGACACTTCGCAATGAATGTTATATCTTATCATGAAACATAGAAGTGATATGCGATATCGCGTTTTAAGAAGCATTAGAACTCTATTGCTACGATACGTACACATCTGCAAACGCTATTTCCTTGCAAGGAAGTGTCGCATTTACACTCTTTTGAAGTGAATACGAGGTTTACATAACACTTCGCAATGAATGTTATATCTTATCATGAAACTCAGAAAAGAGATGCGATATCGCGTTTCATGAAGCATTAGAACTCTATTGCTACGATACGTAGACATCTGCAAACGCTATTTCCTTGAAAGGAAGTGTCGCATTTACATTCATTTGAAGTAAATACGAGGTTTACATGACACTTCGCAATGAATGTTATATCTTATCATGAAACATAGATGTGAAATTCGATATCGCGTTTTATGAAGCATTAGAACTCTATTGCTACGATACGTAGACATCTGCAAACGCTATTTCCTTGCAAGGAACTGTCGCATTTACACTCTTCTGAAGTGAATACGAGGTTTACATGACACTTCGCAATGAATGTTATATCTTATCATGAAACATAGAAGTGAAATGCGATATCGCGTTTTAAGGAGCATTAGGACTCTATTGCTACGATACGTAGACATCTGCAAACGCTATTTCCTTGCAAGGAAGTGTCGCATTTACACTCTTTTGAAGTGAGTACGAGGTTTACATAACACTTCGCAATGAATGTTATATCTTATCATAAAACATAGAAGTGAAATGCGATATCGCGTTTTAAGAAGCATTAGAACTCTATTGCTACGGTACGTAAACATCTGCAAACGCTATTTCCTTGAAAGGAAGTGTCGCATTTACATTCATTTGAAGTAAATACGAGGTTTACATGACACTTCGCAATGAATGTTATATCTTATCATGAAACATAGATGTGAAATGCGATATCGCGTTTCAAGAAGCATTAGAACTCTATTGCTACGATACGTAGACATCTGCAAACGCTATTTCCTTGCAAGGAACTGTCGCATTTACACTCTTTTGAAGTGAATACGAGGTTTACATGACACTTCGCAATGAATGTTATATCTTATCATGAAACATAGAAGTGAAATGCGATATCGCGTTTTAAGAAGCATTAGGACTCTATTGCTACGATACGTAGACATCTGCAAACGCTATTTCCTTGCAAGGAAGTGTCGCATTTACACTCTTTTGAAGTGAATACGAGGTTTACATAACACTTCGCAATGAATATTATATCTTATCATGAAACTCAGAAAGGAGATGCGATATCGCGTTTCAAGAAGCATTAGAACTCTATTGCTACGATACGTAGACATCTGCAAACGCTATTTCCTTGAAAGGAAGTGTCGCATTTACATTCATTTGAAGTAAATACGAGGTTTACATAACACTTCGCAATGAATGTTATATCTTATCGTGAAACATAGATGTGAAATGCGATATCGCGTTTTATGAAGCATTAGAACTCTATTGCTACGATACGTAGACATCTGCAAACGCTATTTCCTTGCAAGGAACTGTCGCATTTACACTCTTTTGAAGTGAATACGAGGTTTACATGACACTTCGCAATGAGTATTATATCTTATTATGAAACATAGAAATGAGGTGCGATATCGCGTTTTAAGAAGCATTAGAACTCTATTGCTACGATACTTAGACATCTGCAAACGCTATTTCCTTGAAAGGAAGTGTCGCATTTACATTCATTTGAAGTAAATACGAGGTTTACATAACACTTCGCAATGAATGTTATATCTTATCGTGAAACATAGATGTGAAATGCGATATCGCGTTTTATGAAGCATTAGAACTCTATTGCTACGATACGTAGACATCTGCAAACGCTATTTCCTTGCAAGGAACTGTCGCATTTACACTCTTTTGAAGTGAATACGAGGTTTACATGACACTTCGCAATGAGTATTATATCTTATTATGAAACATAGAAATGAGGTGCGATATCGCGTTTTAAGAAGCATTAGAACTCTATTGCTACGATACGTAGACATCTGCAAACGCTATTTCCTTGAAAGGAAGTGTCGCATTTACATTCATTTGAAGTAAATACGAGGTTTACATGACACTTCGCAATGAATGTTATATCTTATCGTGAAACATAGATGTGAAATGCGATATCGCGTTTTATGAACCATTAGAACTCTATTGCTACGATACGTAGACATCTGCAAACGCTATTTCCTTGCAAGGAACTGTCGCATTTACACACTTTGGAGTGAATACGAGGTTTACATGACACTTCGCAATGAATGTTATATCTTATCATGAAACATAGAAGTGAAATGCGATATCGCGTTTTAAGAAGCATTAGAACTCCATTGCTACGGTACGTAGACATCTGCAAACAATATTTCCCTGCAAGGAAGTGTCGCATTTACACTCTTTTGAAGTCAATACGAGGTTTACATAACACTTCGCAATGAATGTTATATCTTATCATGAAACATAGAAGTGAAATGCGATATCGCGTTTTAAGAAGCATTAGGACTCTATTGCTACGATACGTAGACATCTGCAAACGCTATTTCCTTGCAAGGAAGTGTCGCATTTACACTCTTTTGAAGTGAATACGAGGTTTACATAACACTTCGCCATGAATGTTATATCGTATCATGAAACTCAGGAAAGAGATGCGATATCGCGTTTCAAGAAGCATTAGAAATCTATTGCTACGATACGTAGACATCTGCAAACGCTATTTCCTTGAATGGAAGTGTCGCATTTACATTCATTTGAAGTAAATACGAGGTTTACATGACACTTCGCAATGAATGTTATATCTTATCGTGAAACATAGATGTGAAATGCGATATCGCGTTTTATGAAGCATTAGAACTCTATTGCTACGATACGTAGACATCTGCAAACGCTATTTCCTTGCAATGAACTGTCGCATTTACACTCTTTTGAAGTGAATACGAGGTTTAAATGACACTTCGCAGTGAATATTATATCTTATCATGAAACTCAGAAAAGAGATGCGATATCGCGTTTCAAGAAGCATAAGAACTCTATTGCTACGATACGTAGACATCTGCAAACGCTATTTCCTTGCAAGGAAGTGTCGCATTTACACTCTTTTGAAGTGAATACGAGGTTTACATGACACTTCGCAATGAATGTTATATCTTATCATGAAACATAGAAGTGAAATGCGATATCGCGTTTTAAGAAGAATTAGAACTCTATTGCTACGATACGTAGACATCTGCAAACGCTATTTCCTTGCAAGGGAGTGTCGCATTTACACTCTTTTGAAGGGAATACGAGGTTTACATGACACTTCGCAATGAATGCTATATCTTATCATGAAACATAGAAGTGAAATGCGATATCGCGTTTTAAGAAGCATTAGAACTCTATTGCTACGATACGTAGAAATCTGTAAGCGCTATTTCCTTGAAAGGAAGTGTCGCATTTACATTCATTCGAAGTAAATACGAGGTTTACATGACACTTCGCAATGAATGCTATATCTTATCATGAAACATAGATGTGAAATTCGATATCGCGTTTTATGAAGCATTAGAACTCTATTGCTACGATACGTAGACATCTGCAAACGCTATTTCCTTGCAAGGAACTGTCGCATTTACACTCTTTGGAGTGAATACGAGGTTTACATGACACTTCGCAATGAATGTTGTATCTTATCATGAAACATAGAAGTGAAATGCGATATCGCGTTTTAAGAAGCATTAGAACTCTATTGCTACGATACGTAGACATCTGCAAACGCTATTTCCTTGCAAGGAAGTGTCGCATTTACACTCTTTTGAAGTGAATACGAGGTTTACATAACACTTCGCAATGAATGTTATATCGTATCATGAAACTCAGGAAAGAGATGCGATATCGCGTTTCAAGAAGCATTAGAACTCTATTGCTACGATACGTAGACATCTGCAAACGCTATTTCCTTGAATGGAAGTGTCGCATTTACATTCATTTGAAGTAAATACGAGGTTTACATGACACTTCGCAATGAATGTTATATCTTATCGTGAAACATAGATGTGAAATGCGATATCGCGTTTTATGAAGCATTAGAACTCTATTGCTACGATACGTAGACATCTGCAAACGCTATTTCCTTGCAATGAACTGTCGCATTTACACTCTTTTGAAGTGAATACGAGGTTTAAATGACACTTCGCAGTGAATATTATATCTTATCATGAAACTCAGAAAAGAGATGCGATATCGCGTTTCAAGAAGCATAAGAACTCTATTGCTACGATACGTAGACAACTGCAAACGCTATTTCCTTGAAAGGAAATGTCGCATTTACATTCATTTGAAGTAAATACGAGGTTTACATGACACTTCGCAATGAATGTTATATCTTATCATGAAACATAGATGTGAAATGCGATATCGCGTTTCAAGAAGCATTAGAACTCTATTGCTACGATACGTAGATATCTGCAAACGCTATTTCCTTGCAAGTAACTGTCGCATTTACACTCTTTTGAAGTGAATACGAGGTTTACATGACACTTCGCAATGAATGTTATATCTTATCATGAAACATAGATGTGAAATGCGATATCGCGTTTTATGAACCATTAGAAATCTATTGCTACGATACGTAGACACCTGCAAACGCTATTTCCTTGAAAGGAAGTGTCGCATTTACATTCATTTGAAGTAAATACGAGGTTTACATGACACTTCGCAATGAATGTTATATCTTATCATGAAACATAGAAGTGAAATGCGATATCGCGTTTTAAGAAGCATTAGAACTCTATTGCTACGATACGTAGACATCTGCAAACGCTATTTCCTTGCAAGGAAGTGTCGCATTTACACTCTTTTGAAGTGAATACGAGGTTTACATGACACTTCGCAATGAATGTTATATCTTATCATGAAACATAGAAGTGAAATGCGATATCGCGTTTTAAGAAGCATTAGAACTCCATTGCTACGGTACGTAGACATCTGCAAACAATATTTCCCTGCAAGGAAGTGTCGCATTTACACTCTTTTGAAGTTAATACGAGGTTTACATAACACTTCGCAATGAATGTTATATCTTATCATGAAACATAGAAGTGAAATGCGATATCGCGTTTTAAGAAGCATTAGGACTCTATTGCTACGATACGTAGACATCTGCAAACGCTATTTCCTTGCAAGGAAGTGTCGCATTTACACTCTTTTGAAGTGAATACGAGGTTTACATAACACTTCGCAATGAATGTTATATCGTATCATGAAACTCAGGAAAGAGATGCGATATCGCGTTTCAAGAAGCATTAGAACTCTATTGCTACGATACGTAGACATCTGCAAACGCTATTTCCTTGAATGGAAGTGTCGCATTTACATTCATTTGAAGTAAATACGAGGTTTACATGACACTTCGCAATGAATGTTATATCTTATCGTGAAACATAGATGTGAAATGCGATATCGTGTTTTATGAAGCATTAGAACTCTATTGCTACGATACGTAGACATCTGCAAACGCTATTTCCTTGCAATGAACTGTCGCATTTACACTCTTTTGAAGTGAATACGAGGTTTAAATGACACTTCGCAGTGAATGTTATATCTTATCATGAAACATAGATGTGAAATGCGATATCGCGTTTTATGAACCATTAGAACTCTATTGCTACGATACGTAGACACCTGCAAACGCTATTTCCTTGAAAGGAAGTGTCGCATTTACATTCATTTGAAGTAAATACGAGGTTTACATGACACTTCGCAATGAATGTTATATCTTATCATGAAACATAGATGTGAAATGCGATATCGCGTTTCAAGAAGCATTAGAACTCTATTGCTACGATACGTAGACATCTGCAAACGCTATTTCCTTGCAAGGAACTGTCGCATTTACACTCTTTTGAAGTGAATACGAGGTTTACATGACACTTCGCAATGAATGTTATATCTTATCATGAAACATAGAAGTGAAATGCGATATCGCGTTTTAAGGAGCATTAGGACTCTATTGCTACGATACGTAGACATCTGCAAACGCTATTTCCTTGCAAGGAAGTGTCGCATTTACACTCTTTTGAAGTGAGTACGAGGTTTACATAACACTTCGCAATGAATGTTATATCTTATCATAAAACATAGAAGTGAAATGCGATATCGCGTTTTAAGAAGCACTAGAACTCTATTGCTACGGTACGTAAACATCTGCAAACGCTATTTCCTTGAAAGGAAGTGTCGCATTTACATTCATTTGAAGTACATACGAGGTTTACATGACACTTCGCAATGAATGTTATATCTTATCATGAAACATAGATGTGAAATGCGATATCGCGTTTCAAGAAGCATTAGAACTCTATTGCTACGATACGTAGACATCTGCAAACGCTATTTCCTTGCAAGGAACTGTCGCATTTACACTCTTTTGAAGTGAATACGAGGTTTACATGACACTTCGCAATGAATGTTATATCTTATCATGAAACATAGAAGTGAAATGCGATATCGCGTTTTAAGAAGCATTAGAGCTCTATTGCTACGATACGTAGACATCTGTAAACGCTATTTCCTTGAAAGGAAGTGTCGCATTTACATTCATTTGAAGTAAATACGAGGTTTACATGACACTTCGCAATGAATGTTATATCCTATCATGAAACATCGAAGTGAAATGCGATATCGCGTTTTAAGAAGCATTAGAACTCTATTGCAACGATACGTACACATCTGCAAACGCTATTTGCTTGCAAGGAAGTGTCGCATTTACACTCTTTTGAAGTGAATACGAGGTTTACATGACACTTCGCAATGAATGTTATACCTTATCATGAAACATAGAAGTGAAATGCGATATCGCGTTTTAAGAAGCATTAGAATTCTATTGCTACGATACGTAGACATCTGCAAACGCTATTTCCTTGCAAGGAAGTGTCGCATTTACACTCTTTTGAAGTGAATACGAGGTTTACATGACACTTCGCAATGAATGTTATATCCTATCATGAAACATCGAAGTGAAATGCGATATCGCGTTTTAAGAAGCATTAGAACTCTATTGCTACGATACGTAGACATCTGCAAACGCTATTTCCTTGAAAGGAAGTGTCGCATTTACATTCATTTGAAGTAAATACGAGGTTTACATGACACTTCGCAATGAATGTTATATCTTATCGTGAAACATAGATGTGAAATGCGATATCGCGTTTTATGAACCATTAGAACTCTATTGCTACGATACGTAGACATCTGCAAACGCTATTTCCTTGCAAGGAACTGTCGCACTTACATTCATTTGAAGTAAATACGAGGTTTACATGACACTACGCAATGAATGTTATATCTTATCGTGAAACATAGATGTGAAATGCGATATCGCGTTTTATGAAGCATTAGAACTCTATTGCTACGATACGTAGACATCTGCAAACGCTATTTTCTTGCAATGAACTGTCGCATTTACACTCTCTTGAAGTGAATACGAGGTTTACATGACACTTCGCAATGAATATTATATCTTATCATGAAACTCAGAAAAGGGATGCGATATCGCGTTTCAAGAAGGATTGGAACTCTATTGCTACGATACGTAGACATCTATAAGCGCTATTTCCTTGATAGGAAGTGTCGCATTTACATTCATTCGAAGTAAATACGAGGTTTACATGACACTTCGCAATGAATGTTATATCTTATCATGAAACATAGAAGTGAAATGCGATATCGCGTTTTAAGAAGCATTAGAACTACATTGCTACGATACGTACACATCTGCAAACGCTATATCCTTGCAAGGAAGTGTCGCTTTTACACTCTTTTGAAGTGAATACGAGGTTTACATAACACTTCGCAATGAATGTTATATCTTATCATGAAACTCAGGAAAGAGATGCGATATCGCGTTTCAAGAAGCATTAGAACTCTATTGCTACGATACGTAGACATCTGCAAAAGCTATTTCCTTGAAAGGAAGTGTCGCATTTACATTCATTTGAAGTAAATACGAGGTTTACATGACACTTCGCAATGAATGTTATATCTTATCATGAAACATCGAAGTGAAATGCGATATCGCGTTTTAAGAAGCATTAGGACTCTATTGCTACGATACGTACACATCTGCAAACGCTATTTCCTTGCAAGGAAGTGTCGCATTTACACT
Organism: Xylocopa sonorina; assembly: GCF_050948175.1. Lineage (NCBI taxonomy): Eukaryota > Metazoa > Arthropoda > Insecta > Hymenoptera > Apidae > Xylocopa > Xylocopa sonorina. Next base: position 751,075 of record NW_027490117.1, read on the forward strand.
CTTTTGAAGTGAATACGAGGTTTACATGACACTTCGCAATGAATGTTGTATCTTATCATGAAACATAGAAATGAGATGCGATATCGCGTTTTAAGAAGCATTAGAACTCTATTGCTACGATACGTAGACATCTGTAAAAGCTATTTCCTTGAAAGGAAGTGTCGCATTTACATTCATTTGAAGTAAATACGAGGTTTACATGACACTTCGCAATGAATGTTATATCCTATCATGAAACATCGAAGTGAAATGCGATATCGCGTTTTAAGAAGCATTAGAACTCTATTGCAACGATACGTACACATCTGCAAACGCTATTTCCTTGCAAGGAAGTGTCGCATTTACACTCTTTTGAAGTGAATACGAGGTTTACATGACACTTCGCAATGAATGTTATACCTTATCATGAAACATAGAAGTGAAATGCGATATCGCGTTTTAAGAAGCATTAGAATTCTATTGCTACGATACGTAGACATCTGCAAACGCTATTTCCTTGCAAGGAAGTGTCGCATTTACACTCTTTTGAAGTGAATACGAGGTTTACATGACACTTCGCAATGAATGTTATATCTTATCATGAAACATAGAAGTGAAATGCGATATCGCGTTTTAAGAAGCATTAGAACTCTATTGCTACGATACGTAGACATCTGCAAACGCTATTTCCTTGCTAGGAAGTGTCGCATTTACACTCTTTTGAAGTGAATACGTGGTTTACATGACACTTCGCAATGAATGTTATATCCTATCATGAAACATCGAAGTGAAATGCGATATCGCGTTTTAAGAAGCATTAGAACTCTATTGCTACGATACGTACACATCTGCAAACGCTATTTCCTTGCAAGGAAGTGTCGCATTTACACTCTTTTGAAGTGAATACGAGGTTTACATGACACTTCGCAATGAATGTTATATCTTATCGTGAAACATAGATGTGAAATGCGATATCGCGTTTTATGAACCATTAGAACTCTATTGCTACGATACGTAGACATCTGCAAACGCTATTTCCTTGCAAGGAACTGTCGCATTTACATTCATTTGAAGTAAATACGAGGTTTACATGACACTTCGCAATGAATGTTATATCTTATCGTGAAACATAGATGTGAAATGCGATATCGCGTTTTATGAAGCATTAGAACTCTATTGCTACGATACGTAGACATCTGCAAACGCTATTTCCTTGCAATGAACTGTCGCATTTACACTCTTTTGAAGTGAATACGAGGTTTACATGACACTTCGCAATGAATATTATATCTTATCATGAAACTCAGAAAAGGGATGCGATATCGCGTTTCAAGAAGGATTGGAACTCTATTGCTACGATACGTAGACATCTGCAAACGCTATTTCCTTGAAAGGAAGTGTCGCATTTACATTCATTTGAAGTAAATACGAGGTTTACATGACACTTCGCAATGAATGTTATATCTTATCGTGAAACATAGATGTGAAATGCGATATCGCGTTTTATGAACCATTAGAACTCTATTGCTACGATACGTAGACATCTGCAAACGCTATTTCCTTGCAAGGAACTGTCGCACTTACATTCATTTGAAGTAAATACGAGGTTTACATGACACTACGCAATGAATGTTATATCTTATCGTGAAACATAGATGTGAAATGCGATATCGCGTTTTATGAAGCATTAGAACTCTATTGCTACGATACGTAGACATCTGCAAACGCTATTTTCTTGCAATGAACTGTCTCATTTACACTCTTTTGAAGTGAATACGAGGTTTACATGACACTTCGCAATGAATATTATATCTTATCATGAAACTCAGAAAAGGGATGCGATATCGCGTTTCAAGGAGGATTGGAACTCTATTGCTACGATACGTAGACATCTATAAGCGCTATTTCCTTGATAGGAAGTGTCGCATTTACATTCATTCGAAGTAAATACGAGGTTTACATGACACTTCGCAATGAATGTTATATCTTATCATGAAACATAGAAGTGAAATGCGATATCGCGTTTTAAGAAGCATTAGAACTACATTGCTACGATACGTACACATCTGCAAACGCTATATCCTTGCAAGGAAGTGTCGCTTTTACACTCTTTTGAAGTGAATACGAGGTTTACATAACACTTCGCAATGAATGTTATATCTTATCATGAAACTCAGGAAAGAGATGCGATATCGCGTTTCAAGAAGCATTAGAACTCTATTGCTACGATACGTAGACATCTGCAAAAGCTATTTCCTTGAAAGGAAGTGTCGCATTTACATTCATTTGAAGTAAATACGAGGTTTACATGACACTTCGCAATGAATGTTATATCTTATCGTGAAACATAGATGTGAAATGCGATATCGCGTTTTATGAAGCATTAGGACTCTATTGCTACGATACGTAGACATCTGCAAACGCTATTTCCTTGCAAGGAACTGTCGCATTTACATTCATTTGAAGTAAATACGAGGTTTACATGACACTTCGCAATGAATGTTATATCTTATCGTGAAACATAGATGTGAAATGCGATATCGCGTTTTATGAAGCATTAGAACTCTATTGCTACGATACGTAGACATCTGCAAACGCTATTTCCTTGCAATGAACTGTCGCATTTACACTCTTTTGAAGTGAATACGAGGTTTACATGACACTTCGCAATGAATATTATATCTTATCATGAAACTCAGAAAAGGGATGCGATATCGCGTTTCAAGAAGGATTGGAACTATATTGCTACGATACGTAGACATCTATAAGCGCTATTTCCTTGAAAGGAAGTGTCGCATTTACATTCATTTGAAGTAAATACGAGGTTTACATGACACTTCGCAATGAATGTTATATCTTATCATGAAACATCGAAGTGAAATGCGATATCGCGTTTTAAGAAGCATTAGAACTCTATTGCTACGATACGTAGACATCTGCAAACGCTATTTCCTTGCAAGGAAGTGTCGCATTTACACTCTTTTGAAGTGAATACGAGGTTTACATGACACTTCGCAATGAATGTTATATCTTATCATGAAACATAGAAGTGAAATGCGATATCGCGTTTTAAGAAGCATTAGAACTCTATTGCTACGATACGTAGACATCTGCAAACAATATTTCCCTGCAAGGAAGTGTCGCATTTACACCCTTTTGAAGTTAATACGAGGTTTACATAACACTTCGCAATGAATGTTGTATCTTATCATGAAACATAGAAATGAGATGCGATATCGCGTTTTAAGAAGCATTAGAACTCTATTGCTACGATACGTAGACATCTGTAAACGCTATTTCCTTGAAAGGAAGTGTCGCATTTACATTCATTTGAAGTAAATACGAGGTTTACATGACACTTCGCAATGAATGTTATATCTTACCATGAAACATCGAAGTGAAATGCGATATCGCGTTTTAAGAAGCATTAGAACTCTATTGCTACGATACGTACACATCTGCAAACGCTATTTCCTTGCAAGGAAGTGTCGCATTTACACTCTTTTGAAGTGAATACGAGGTTTACATGACACTTCGCAATGAATGTTATACCTTATCATGAAACATAGAAGTGAAATGCGATATCGCGTTTTAAGAAGCATTAGAACTCTATTGCTACGATACGTAGACATCTGCAAACGCTATTTCCTTGCAATGAACTGTCGCATTTACACTCTATTGAAGTGAATACGAGGTTTACATGACACTTCGCAATGAATATTATATCTTATTATGAAACATAGAAATGAGATGCGATATCGCGTTTTATGAAGCATTAGAACTCTATTGCTACGAAACGTAGACATCTGCAAACGCTATTTCCTTGGAAGGAACTGTCGCATTTACACTCTTTTGAAGTGAATACGAGGTTTACATGACACTTCGCAATGAATATTATATCTTATCATGAAACTCAGAAAGGGGATGCGATATCGCGTTTCAAGAAGCATTAGAACTCTATTGCTACGATACGTAGACATCTATAAGCGCTATTTCCTTGAAAGGAAGTGTCGCATTTACATTCATTCGAAGTAAATACGAGGTCTACATGACACTTCGCAATGAATGTTATATCTTATCATGAAACATAGAAGTGAAATGCGATATCGCGTTTTAAGAAGCATTATAACTCTATTGCTACGATACGTACACATCTGCAAGCGCTATTTCCTTGCAAGGAAGTGTCGCATTTACACTCTTTTGAAGTGAATACGAGGTTTACATGACACTTCGCAGTGAATATTATATCTTATCATGAAACTCAGAAAAGAGATGCGATATCGCGTTTCAAGAAGCATTAGAACTCTATTGCTACGATACGTAGACAACTGCAAGCGCCATTTCCTTGAAAGGAAGTGTCGCATTTACATTCATTTGAAGTAAATACGAGGTTTACATGACACTTCGCAATGAATGTTATATCTTATCATGAAACATAGATGTGAAATGCGATATCGCGTTTTATGAACCATTAGAACTCTATTGCTACGATACGTTGACACCTGCAAACGCTATTTCCTTGAAAGGAACTGTCGCATTTACATTCATTTGAAGTAAATACGAGGTTTACATGACACTTCGCAATAAATATTATATCTTATTATGAAACATAGAAATGAGATGCGATATCGCGTTTTAAGAAGCATTAGAACTCTATTGCTACGATACGTAGACATCTGTAAACGCTATTTCCTTGAAAGGAAGTGTCGCATTTATCTTATCATGAAACATAGATGTGAAATGCGATATCACGTTTTATGAACCATTAGAACTCTATTGCTACGATACGTAGACACCTGCAAACGCTATTTCCTTGCAAGGAACTGTCGCATTTACACTCTTGTGAAGTGAATACGAGGTTTACATGACACTTCGCAATGAATGTTATATCTTATCATGAAACATAGAAGTGAAATGCGACATCGCGTTTTAAGAAGCATTAGAACTCTATTGCTACGATACGTAAACATCTGCAAACGCTATTTCCTTGCAGGGAAGTGTCGCATTTACACCCTTTTGAAGTGAATACGAGGTTTACATGACACTTCGCAATGAATATTATATCTTATTATGAAACATAGAAATGAGATGCGATATCGCGTTTTATGAAGCATTAGAACTCTATTGCTACGAAACGTAGACATCTGCAAACGCTATTTCCTTGGAAGGAACTGTCGCATTTACACTCTTTTGAAGTGAATACGAGGTTTACATGACACTTCGCAATGAATATTATATCTTATTATGAAACATAGAAATGAGATGCGATATCGCGTTTCAAGAAGCATTAGAACTCTATTGCTACGATACGTTGACACCTGCAAACGCTATTTCCTTGCAAGGAAGTGTCGCATTTACACTCTTTTGAAGTGAATACGAGGTTTACATAACACTTCGCAATGAATGTTATATCTTATCATAAAACATAGAAGTGAAATGCGATATCGCATTTTAAGAAGCATTAGAACTATATTGCTACGATACGTAAACATCTGCAAACGCTATTTCCTTGCAGGGAAGTGTCGCATTTACACCCTTTTGAAGTGAATACGATGTTTACATGACACTTCGCAATGAATATTATATCTTATTATGAAACATAGAAATGAGATGCGATATCGCGTTTTATGAAGCATTAGAACTCTATTGCTACGATACGTAGACATCTGCAAACGCTATTTCCTTGCAAGGAACTGTCGCATTTACACTCTTTTGAAGTGAATACGAGGTTTACATGACACTTCGCAATGAATATTATATCTTATCATGAAACTCAGAAAAGGGATGCGATATCGCGTTTCAAGAAGCATTAGAACTCTATTGCTACGATACGTAGACATCTATAAGCGCTATTTCCTTGAAAGGAAGTGTCGCATTTACATTCATTCGAAGTAAATACGAGGTTTACATGACACTTCGCAATGAATGTTATATCTTATCATGAAACATAGAAGTGAAATGCGATATCGCATTTTAAGAAGCATTATAACTCTATTGCTACGATACGTACACATCTGCAAGCGCTATTTCCTTGCAAGGAAGTGTCGCATTTACACTCTTTTGAAGTGAATACGAGGTTTACATGACACTTCGCAGTGAATATTATATCTTATCATGAAACTCAGAAAAGAGATGCGATATCGCGTTTCAAGAAGCATTAGAACTCTATTGTTACGATACGTAGACAACTGCATGCGCTATTTCCTTGAAAGGAAGTGTCGCATTTACATTCATTTGAAGTAAATACGAGGTTTACATGACACTTCGCAATGAATGTTATATATTATCATGAAACATAGATGTGAAATGCGATATCGCGTTTTATGAACCATTAGAACTCTATTGCTACGATACGTTGACACCTGCAAACGCTATTTCCTTGAAAGGAAGTGTCGCATTTACATTCATTTGAAGTGAATACGAGGTTTACATGACACTTCGCAATGAATGTTATATCTTATTATGAAACATAGAAATGAGATGCGATATCGCGTTTTAAGAAGCATTAGAACTCTATTGCTACGATACGTAGACATCTGTAAACGCTATTTCCTTGAAAGGAAGTGTCGCATTTATCTTATCATGAAACATAGATGTGAAATGCGATATCGCGTTTTATGAACCATTAGAACTCTATTGCTACGATACGTAGACACGTGCAAACGCTATTTCCTTGCAAGGAACTGTCGCATTTTCACTCTTTTGAAGTGAATACGAGGTTTACATGACACTTCGCAATGAATGTCATATCTTATCATGAAACATAGAAGTGAAATGCGACATCGCGTTTTAAGAAGCATTAGAACTCTATTGCTACGATACGTAAACATCTGCAAACGCTATTTCCTTGCTGGGAAGTGTCGCATTTACACCCTTTTGAAGTGAATACGAGGTTTACATGACACTTCGCAATGAATATTATATCTTATTATGAAACATAGAAATGAGATGCGATATCGCGTTTTATGAAGCATTAGAACACTATTGCTACGATACGTAGACATCCGCAAACGCTATTTCCTTGCAAGGAACTGTCGCATTTACACTCTTTTGAAGTGAATACGAGGTTTACATGACACTTCGCAATGAATATTATATCTTATCATGAAACTCAGAAAAGGGATGCGATATCGCGTTTCAAGAAGCATTAGAACTCTATTGCTACGATACGTAGACATCTATAAGCGCTATTTCCTTGAAAGGAAGTGTCGCATTTACATTCATTCGAAGTAAATACGAGGTTTACATGACACTTCGCAATGAAAGTTATATCTTATCATGAAACATAGAAGTGAAATGCGATATCGCGTTTTAAGAAGCATTTTAACTCTATTGCTACGATACGTACACATCTGCAAGCGCTATTTCCTTGCAAGGAAGTGTCGCATTTACCCTCTTTTGAAGTGAATACGAGGTTTACATGACACTTCGCAGTAAATATTATATCTTATCATGAAACTCAGAAAAGAGATGCGATATCGCGTTTCAAGAAGCATTAGAACTCTATTGCTACGATACGTAGACATCAGTAAACGCTATTTCCTTGAAAGGAAGTGTCGCATTTACATTCATTTGAAGTAAATACGAGGTTTACATGACACTTCTCAATGAATGTTATATCTTATCATGAAACATAGATGTGAAATGCGATATCGCGTTTTATGAACCATTAGAACTCTATTGCTACGATACGTTGACACCTGCAAACGCTATTTCCTTGAAAGGAAGTGTCGCATTTACATTCATTTGAAGTGAATACGAGGTTTACATGACACTTCGCAATGAATGTTATATCTTATTATGAAACATAGAAATGAGATGCGATATCGCGTTTTAAGAAGCATTAGAACTCTATTGCTACGATACGTAGACATCTGTAAACGCTATTTCCTTGAAAGGAAGTGTCGCATTTATCTTATCATGAACCATAGATGTGAAATGCGATATCGCGTTTTATGAACCATTAGAACTCTATTGCTACGATACGTAGACACCTGCAAACGCTATTTCCTTGCAAGGAACTGTCGCATTTAAACTCTTTTGAAGTGAATACGAGGTTTACATGACACTTCGCAATGAATGTCATATCTTATCATGAAACATAGAAGTGAAATGCGACATCGCGTTTTAAGAAGCATTAGAACTCTATTGCTACGATACGTAAACATCTGCAAACGCTATTTCCTTGCTGGGAAGTGTCGCATTTACACCCTTTTGAAGTGAATACGAGGTTTACATGACACTTCGCAATGAATATTACATCTTATTATGAAACATAGAAATGAGATGCGATATCGCGTTTTATGAAGCATTAGAACTCTATTGCTACGATACGTAGACATCCGCAAACGCTATTTCCTTGCAAGGAACTGTCGCATTTACACTCTTTTGAAGTGAATACGAGGTTTACATGACACTTCGCAATGAATATTATATCTTATCATGAAACTCAGAAAAGGGATGCGATATCGCGTTTCAAGAAGCATTAGAACTCTATCGCTACGATACGTAGACATCTATAAGCGCTATTTCCTTGAAAGGAAGTGTCGCATTTACATTCATTCGAAGTAAATACGAGGTTTACATGACACTTCGCAATGAATGTTATATCTTATCATGAAACATAGAAGTGAAATGCGATATCGCGTTTTAAGAAGCATTATAACTCTATTGCTACGATACGTACACATCTGCAAGCGCTATTTCCTTGCAAGGAAGTGTCGCATTTACCCTCTTTTGAAGTGAATACGAGGTTTACATGACACTTCGCAGTGAATATTATATCTTATCATGAAACTCAGAAAAGAGATGCGATATCGCGTTTCAAGAAGCATTAGAACTCTATTGCTACGATACGTAGACATCTGTAAAGGCTATTTCCTTGAAGGGAAGTGTCGCATTTATCTTTTCATGAAACATAGATGTGAAATGCGATATCGCGTTTTATGAACCATTAGAACTCTATTGCTACGATACGTAGACACCTGCAAACGCTATTTCCTTGCAAGGAACTGTCGCATTTACACTCTTTTGAAGTGAATACGAGGTTTACATGACACTTCGCAATGAATGTTATATCTTATCATGAAACATAGAAGTGAAATGCGACATCGCGTTTTAAGAAGCATTAGGACTCTATTGCTACGATACGTAGACATCTGCAAACGCTATTTCCTTGCAAGGAAGTGTCGCATTTACACTCTTTTGAAGTGAATACGAGGTTTACATAACACTTCGCAATGAATGTTATATCTTATCATGAAACTCAGGAAAGAGATGCGATATCGCGTTTCAAGAAGCATTAGAACTCTATTGCTACGATACGTAGACATCTGCAAAAGCTATTTCCTTGAAACGAAGTGTCGCATTTACATTCATTTGAAGTAAATACGAGGTTTACATGACACTTCGCAATGAATGTTATATCTTATCGTGAAACATAGAAGTGAAATGCGACATCGCGTTTTAAGAAGCATTAGAACTCTATTCCTACGATACGTAAACATCTGCAAACGCTATTTCCTTGCTGGGAAGTGTCGCATTTACACCCTTTTGAAGTGAATACGAGGTTTACATGACACTTCGCAATGAATATTATATCTTATTATGAAACATAGAAATGAGATGCGATATCGCGTTTTATGAAGCATTAGAACTCTATTGCTACGATACGTAGACATCCGCAAACGCTATTTCCTTGCAAGGAACTGTCGCATTTACACTCTTTTGAAGTGAATACGAGGTTTACATGACACTTCGCAATGAATATTATATCTTATCATGAAACTCAGAAAAGGGATGCGATATCGCGTTTCAAGAAGCATTAGAACTCTATTGCTACGATACGTAGACATCTATAAGCGCTATTTCCTTGAAAGGAAGTGTCGCATTTACATTCATTCGAAGTAAATACGAGGTTTACATGACACTTCGCAATGAATGTTATATCTTATCATGAAACATAGAAGTGAAATGCGATATCGCGTTTTAAGAAGCATTATAACTCTATTGCTACGATACGTACACATCTGCAAGCGCCATTTCCTTGCAAGGAAGTGTCGCATTTACCCTCTTTTGAAGTGAATACGAGGTTTACATGACACTTCGCAATGAATATTATATCTTATCATGAAACTCAGAAAAGAGATGCGATATCGCGTTTCAAGAAGCATTAGAACTCTATTGCTACGATACGTAGACATCTGTAAACGCTATTTCCTTGAAAGGAAGTGTCGCATTTATCTTATCGTGAAACATAGATGTGAAATGCGATATCGCGTTTTATGAACCATTAGAACTCTATTGCTACGATACGTAGACACCTGCAAACGCTATTTCCTTGCAAGGAACTGTCGCATTTACACTCTTTTGAAGTGAATACGAGGTTTACATGACACTTCGCAATGAATGTTACATCTTATCATGAAACATAGAAGTGAAATGCGACATCGCGTTTTAAGAAGCATTAGGACTCTATTGCTACGATACGTAGACATCTGCAAACGCTATTTCCTTGCAAGGAAGTGTCGCATTTACACTCTTTTGAAGTGAATACGAGGTTTACATAACACTTCGCAATGAATGTTATATCTTATCATAAAACATAGAAGTGAAATGCGATATCGCGTTTTAAGAAGCATTAGAACTCTATTGCTACGATACGTAAACATCTGCAAACGCTATTTCCTTGCAGGGAAGTGTCGCATTTACACCCTTTTGAAGTGAATACGAGGTTTACATGACACTTCGCAATGAATATTATATCTTATTATGAAACATAGTAATGAGATGCGATATCGCGTTTTATGAAGCATTTGAACTCTATTGCTACGATACGTAGACATCTGCAAACGCTATTTCCTTGCAAGGAACTGTCGCATTTACACTCTTTTGAAGTGAATACGAGGTTTACATGACACTTCGCAATGAATATTATATCTTATCATGAAACTCAGAAAAGGGATGCGATATCGCGTTTCAAGAAGCATTAGAACTCTATTGCTACGATACGTAGACATCTATAAGTGCTATTTCCTTGAAAGGAAGTGTCGCATTTACATTCATTCGAAGTAAATACGAGGTTTACATGACACTTCGCAATGAATGTTATATCTTATCATGAAACATAGAAGTGAAATGCGATATCGCGTTTTAAGAAGCATTATAACTCTATTGCTACGATACGTACACATCTGCAAGCGCTATTTCCTTGCAAGGAAGTGTCGCATTTACACTCTTTTGAAGTGAATACGAGGTTTACATGACACTTCGCAGTGAATATTATATCTTATCATGAAACTCAGAAAAGTGATGCGATATCGCGTTTCAAGAAGCATTAGAACTCTATTGCTACGATACGTAGACAACTGCAAGCGCTATTTCCTTGAAAGGAAGTGTCGCATTTACATTCATTTGAAGTAAATACGAGATTTACATGACACTTCGCAATGAATGTTATATCTTATCATGAAACATAGATGTGAAATGCGATATCGCGTTTTATGAACCATTAGAACTCTATTGCTACGATACGTTGACACCTGCAAACCCTATTTCCTTGAAAGGAAGTGTCGCATTTACATTCATTTGAAGTAAATACGAGGTTTACATGACACTTCGCAATGAATATTATATCTTATTATGAAACATAGAAATGAGATGCGATATCGCGTTTTAAGAAGCATTAGAACTCTATTGCTACGACACGTAGACATCTGCAAACAATATTTCCCTGCAAGGAAGTGTCGCATTTACACTCTTTTGAAGTTAATACGAGGTTTACATGACACTTCGCAATGAATGTTGTATCTTATCATGAAACATAGAAATGAGATGCGATATCGCGTTTTAAGAAGCATTAGAACTCTATTGCTACGATACGTAGACATCTGTAAACGCTATTTCCTTGAAAGGAAGTGTCGCATTTATCTTATCATGAAACATAGAAGTGAAATGCGATATCGCGTTTTAAGAAGCATTAGAACTCTATTGCTACGATACGTAAACATCTGCAAACGCTATTTCCTTGCAGGGAAGTGTCGCATTTACACCCTTTTGAAGTGAGTACGAGGTTTACATGACACTTCGCAATGAATATTATATCTTACTATGAAACATAGAAATGAGATGCGATATCGCGTTTTATGAAGCATTAGAACTCTATTGCTACGATACGTAGACATCTGCAAACGCTATTTCCTTGCAAGGAACTGTCGCATTTACACTCTTTTGATGTGAATACGAGGTTTACATGTCACTTCGCAATGAATGTTATATCTTACCATGAAACTCAGAAAAGGGATGCGATATCGCGTTTCAAGAAGGATTGGAACTGTATTGCTACGATACGTAGGCATCTATAAGCGCTATTTCCTTGAAAGGAAGTGTCGCATTTCCATTCATTCGAAGTAAATACGAGGTTTACATGACACTTCGCAATGAATGTTATATCTTATCATGAAACATAGAAGTGAAATGCGATATCGCGTTTTAAGAAGCATTAGGACTCTATTGCTACGATACGTAGACATCTGCAAGCGCTATTTCCTTGCAGGGAAGTGTCGCATTTACACCCTTTTGATGTGAATACGAGGTTTACATGACACTTCGCAATGAATATTATATCTTATTATGAAACATAGAAATGAGATGCGTTATCGCGTTTTATGAAGCATTAGAACTCTATTGCTACGATACGTAGACATCTGCAAACGCTATTTCCTTGCAAGGAACTGTCGCATTTACACCCTTTTGAAGTGAATACGAGGTTTACATGACACTTCGCAATGAATATTATATCTTATCATGAAACTCAGAAAAGGGATGCGATATCGCGTTTCAAGAAGCATTAGAACTCTATTGCTACGATACGTAGACATCTATAAGCGCTATTTCCTTGAAAGGAAGTGTCGCATTTACATTCATTCGAAGTAAATACGAGGTTTACATGACACTTCGTAATGATGTCTACGATACGTAGACATCTATAAGCGCTATTTCCTTGAAAGGAAGTGTCGCATTTACATTAATTCGAAGTAAATACGAGGTTTACATGACACTTCGCAATGAATGTTATATCTTATCATGAAACATAGAAGTGAAATGCGATATCGCGTTTTAAGAAGCATTAGAACTCTATTGCTACGATACGTAGACATCTGCAAACGCTATTTCCTTGCAAGGAAGTGTCGCATTTACACTCTTTCGAAGTGAATACGAGGTTTACATGACACTTCGCAATGAATATTATATCTTATCATGAAACTCAGAAAAGAGATGCGATATCGCGTTTCAAGAAGCATTAGAACTCTATTGCTACGATACGTAAACATCTGCAAACGCTATTTCCTTGCAGGGAAGTGTCGCATTTACAACCTTTTGAAGTGAATACGAGGTTTACATGACACTTCGCAATGAATATTATATCTTATTATGAAACATAGAAATGAGATGCGATATCGCGTTTTATGAAGCATTAGAACTCTATTGCTACGATACGTAGACATCTGCAAACGCTATTTCCTTGCAAGGAACTGTCGCATTTACACTCTTTTGAAGTGAATACGAGGTTTACATGACACTTCGCAATGAATATTATATCTTATCATGAAACTCAGAAAAGGGATGCGATATCGCGTTTCAAGAAGGACTGGAACTCTATTGCTACGATACGTAGACATCTATAAGCGCTATTTCCTTGAAAGGAAGTGTCGCATTTACATTCATTCGAAGTAAATACGAGATTTACATGACACTTCGCAATGAATGTTATATCTTATCATGAAACATAGAAGTGAAATGCGATATCGCGTTTTAAGAAGCATTAGAACTCTATTGCTACGATACGTAGACATCTGCAAACGCTATTTCCTTGCAAGGAACTGTCGCATTTACACTCTTTTGAAGTGAATACGAAGTTTACATGACACTTCGCAATGAATGTTATTTCTTATCATGAAACATATATGTGAAATGCGATATCGCGTTTCAAGAAGCATTAGAACTCTATTGCTACGATACGTAGACATCTGCAAACGCTATTTCCATGCAAGGAACTGTCGCATTTACACTCTTTTGAAGTGAATACGAGGTTTACATGACACATCGCAATGAATGTTATATCTTATCATGAAACATAGAAGTGAAATGCGATATCGCGATTTAAGAAGCATTAGGACTCTATTGCTACGATACGTAGACATCTGCAAACGCTATTTCCTTGCAAGGAAGTGTCGCATTTACACTCTTCTGAAGTGAATACGAGGTTTACATAACACTTCGCTATGAATGTTATATCTTATCATAAAACATAGAAGTGAAATGCGATATCGCGTTTTAAGAAGCATTAAAACTCTATTGCTACGATACGTAAACATCTGCAAACGCTATTTCCTTGCAGGGAAGTGTCGCATTTACACTCTTTTGATGTGAATACGAGGTTTACATGACACTTCGCAATGAATATTGTATCTTATTATGAAACATAGAAATGAGATGCGTTATCGCGTTTTATGAAGCATTAGAACTCTATTGCTACGATACGTAGACATCTGCAAACGCTATTTCCTTGCAAGGAACTGTCGCATTTACACCCTTTTGAAGTGAATACGAGGTTTACATGACACTTCGCAATGAATATTATATCTTATCATGAAACTCAGAAAAGGGATGCGATATCGCGTTTCAAGAAGCATTAGAACTCTATTGCTACGATACGTAGACATCTATAAGCGCTATTTCCTTGAAAGGAAGTGTCGCATTTACATTCATTCGAAGTAAATACGAGGTTTACATGACACTTCGTAATGATGTCTACGATACGTAGACATCTATAAGCGCTATTTCCTTGAAAGGAAGTGTCGCATTTACATTAATTCGAAGTAAATACGAGGTTTACATGACACTTCGCAATGAATGTTATACCTTATCATGAAACATAGAAGTGAAATGCGATATCGCGTTTTAAGAAGCATTAGAACTCTATTGCTACGATACGTAGACATCTGCAAACGCTATTTCCTTGCAAGGAAGTGTCGCATTTACACTCTTTTGAAGTGAATACGAGGTTTACATGACACTTCGCAATGAATATTATATCTTATCATGAAACTCAGAAAAGAGATGCGATATCGCGTTTCAAGAAGCATTAAAACTCTATTGCTACGATACGTAAACATCTGCAAACGCTATTTCCTTGCAGGGAAGTGTCGCATTTACAACCTTTTGAAGTGAATACGAGGTTTACATGACACTTCGCAATGAATGTTATACCTTATCATGAAACATAGAAGTGAAATGCGATATCGCGTTTTAAGAAGCATTAGAACTCTATTGCTACGATACGTAGACATCCGCAAACGCTATTTCCTTGCAATGAACTGTCGCATTTACACTCTTTTGAAGTGAATACGAGGTTTACATGACACTTCGCAATGAATATTATATCTTATCATGAAACTCAGAAAAGGGATGCGATATCGCGTTTCAAGAAGGATTGGAACCCTATTGCTACGATACGTAGACATCTATAAGCGCTATTTCCTTGAAAGGAAGTGTCGCATTTACATTCGTTCGAAGTAAATACGAGGTTTACATGTCACTTCGCAATGAATGTTATATCTTATCATGAAACATAGAAGTGAAATGCGATATCGCGTTTTAAGAAGCATTAGAACTCTATTGCTACGATACGTAAACATCTGCAAACGCTATTTCCTTGCAGGGAAGTGTCGCATTTACACCCTTTTGAAGTGAATACAAGGTTTACATGACACTTCGCAATGAATATTATATCTTATTATGAAACATAGAAATGAGATGCGATATCGCGTTTTATGAAGCATTAGAACTCTATTGCTACGATACGTACACATCTGCAAACGCTATTTCCTTGCAAGGAACTGTCGCATTTACACTCTTTTGATGTGAATACGAGGTTTACATGTCACTTCGCAATGAATATTTTATCTTACCATGAAACTCAGAAAAGGGATGCGATATCGCGTTTCAAGAAGGATTGGAACTCTATTGCTACGATATGTAGGCATCTATAAGCGCTATTTCCTTGAAAGGAAGTGTCGCATTTACATTCATTAGAAGTAAATACGAGGTTTACATGACACTTCGCAATGAATGTTATATCTTATCATAAAACATAGAAGTGAAATGCGATATCGCATTTTAAGAAGCATTAGAACTCTATTGCTACGATACGTAAACATCTGCAAACGTTATTTCCTTGCAGGGAAGTGTCGCATTTACACCCTTTTGATGTGAATACGAGGTTTACATGACACTTCGCAATGAATATTATATCTTATTATGAAACATAGAAATGAGATGCGTTATCGCGTTTTATGAAGCATTAGAACTCTATTGCTACGATACGTAGACATCTGCAAACGCTATTTCCTTGCAGGGAAGTGTCGCATTTACACCCTTTTGAAGTGAATACGAGGTTTACATGACACTTCGCAATGAATATTATATCTTATTATGAAACATAGAAATGAGATGCGATATCGCGTTTTATGAAGCATTAGAACTCTATTGCTACGATACGTACACATCTGCAAACGCTATTTCCTTGCAAGGAACTGTCGCATTTACACTCTTTTGATGTGAATACGAGGTTTACATGTCACTTCGCAATGAATATTTTATCTTACCATGAAACGCAGAAAAGGGATGCGATATCGCGTTTCAAGAAGGATTGGAACTCTATTGCTACGATATGTAGGCATCTATAAGCGCTATTTCCTTGAAAGGAAGTGTCGCATTTACATTCATTAGAAGTAAATACGAGGTTTACATGACACTTCGCAATGAATGTTATATCTTATCATAAAACATAGAAGTGAAATGCGATATCGCATTTTAAGAAGCATTAGAACTCTATTGCTACGATACGTAAACATCTGCAAACGTTATTTCCTTGCAGGGAAGTGTCGCATTTACACCCTTTTGATGTGAATACGAGGTTTACATGACACTTCGCAATGAATATTATATCTTATTATGAAACATAGAAATGAGATGCGTTATCGCGTTTTATGAAGCATTAGAACTCTATTGCTACGATACGTAGACATCTGCAAACGCTATTTCCTTGCAAGGAACTGTCGCATTTACACCCTTTTGAAGTGAATACGAGGTTTACATGACACTTCGCAATGAATATTATATCTTATCATGAAACTCAGAAAAGGGATGCGATATCGCGTTTCAAGAAGCATTAGAACTCTATTGCTACGATACGTAGACATCTATAAGCGCTATTTCCTTGAAAGGAAGTGTCGCATTTACATTCATTCGAAGTAAATACGAGGTTTACATGACACTTCGTAATGATGTCTACGATACGTAGACATCTATAAGCGCTATTTCCTTGAAAGGAAGTGTCGCATTTACATTAATTCGAAGTAAATACGAGGTTTACATGACACTTCGCAATGAATGTTATATCTTATCATGAAACATAGAAGTGAAATGCGATATCGCGTTTTAAGAAGCATTAGAACTCTATTGCTACGATACGTAGACATCTGCAAACGCTATTTCCTTGCAAGGAAGTGTCGCATTTACACTCTTTCGAAGTGAATACGAGGTTTACATGACGCTTCGCAATGAATATTATATCTTATCATGAAACTCAGAAAAGAGATGCGATATCGCGTTTCAAGAAGCATTAGAACTCTATTGCTACGATACGTAAACATCTGCAAACGCTATTTCCTTGCAGGGAAGTGTCGCATTTACAACCTTTTGAAGTGAATACGAGGTTTACATGACACTTCGCAATGAATATTATATCTTATTATGAAACATAGAAATGAGATGCGATATCGCGTTTTATGAAGCATTAGAACTCTATTGCTACGATACGTAGACATCTGCAAACGCTATTTCCTTGCAAGGAACTGTCGCATTTACACTCTTTTGAAGTGAATACGAGGTTTACATGACACTTCGCAATGAATATTATATCTTATTATGAAACATAGAAATGAGATGCGATATCGCGTTTTATGAAGCATTAGAACTCTATTGCTACGATACGTACACATCTGCAAACGCTATTTCCTTGCAAGGAACTGTCGCATTTACACTCTTTTGATGTGAATACGAGGTTTACATGTCACTTCGCAATGAATATTTTATCTTACCATGAAACGCAGAAAAGGGATGCGATATCGCGTTTCAAGAAGGATTGGAACTCTATTGCTACGATATGTAGGCATCTATAAGCGCTATTTCCTTGAAAGGAAGTGTCGCATTTACATTCATTAGAAGTAAATACGAGGTTTACATGACACTTCGCAATGAATGTTATATCTTATCATAAAACATAGAAGTGAAATGCGATATCGCATTTTAAGAAGCATTAGAACTCTATTGCTACGATACGTAAACATCTGCAAACGTTATTTCCTTGCAGGGAAGTGTCGCATTTACACCCTTTTGATGTGAATACGAGGTTTACATGACACTTCGCAATGAATATTATATCTTATTATGAAACATAGAAATGAGATGCGTTATCGCGTTTTATGAAGCATTAGAACTCTATTGCTACGATACGTAGACATCTGCAAACGCTATTTCCTTGCAAGTAACTGTCGCATTTACACCCTTTTGAAGTGAATACGAGGTTTACATGACACTTCGCAATGAATATTATATCTTATCATGAAACTCAGAAAAGGGATGCGATATCGCGTTTCAAGAAGCATTAGAACTCTATTGCTACGATACGTAGACATCTATAAGCGCTATTTCCTTGAAAGGAAGTGTCGCATTTACATTCACTCGAAGTAAATACGAGGTTTACATGACACTTCGTAATGATGTCTACGATACGTAGACATCTATAAGCGCTATTTCCTTGAAAGGAAGTGTCGCATTTACATTAATTCGAAGTAAATACGAGGTTTACATGACACTTCGCAATGAATGTTATATCTTATCATGAAACATAGAAGTGAAATGCGATATCGCGTTTTAAGAAGCATTAGAACTCTATTGCTACGATACGTAGACATCTGCAAACGCTATTTCCTTGCAGGGAAGTGTCGCATTTACAACCTTTTGAAGTGAATACGAGGTTTACATGACACTTCGCAATGAATATTATATCTTATTATGAAACATAGAAATGAGATGCGATATCGCGTTTTATGAAGCATTAGAACTCTATTGCTACGATACGTAGACATCTGCAAACGCTATTTCCTTGCAAGGAACTGTCGCATTTACACTCTTTTGAAGTGAATACGAGGTTTACATGACACTTCGCAATGAATATTATATCTTATCATGAAACTCAGAAAAGGGATGCGATATCGCGTTTCAAGAAGGACTGGAACTCTATTGCTACGATACGTAGACATCTATAAGCGCTATTTCCTTGAAAGGAAGTGTCGCATTTACATTCATTCGAAGTAAATACGAGATTTACATGACACTTCGCAATGAATGTTATATCTTATCATGAAACATAGAAGTGAAATGCGATATCGCGTTTTAAGAAGCATTAGAACTCTATTGCTACGATACGTAGACATCTGCAAACGCTATTTCCTTGCAAGGAACTGTCGCATTTACACTCTTTTGAAGTGAATACGAAGTTTACATGACACTTCGCAATGAATGTTATTTCTTATCATGAAACATAGAAATGAGATGCGATATCGCGTTTTATGAAGCATTAGAACTCTATTGCTACGATACGTACACATCTGCAAACGCTATTTCCTTGCAAGGAACTGTCGCATTTACACTCTTTTGATGTGAATACGAGGTTTACATGTCACTTCGCAATGAATATTTTATCTTACCATGAAACTCAGAAAAGGGATGCGATATCGCGTTTCAAGAAGGATTGGAACTCTATTGCTACGATATGTAGGCATCTATAAGCGCTATTTCCTTGAAAGGAAGTGTCGCATTTACATTCATTAGAAGTAAATACGAGGTTTACATGACACTTCGCAATGAATGTTATATCTTATCATAAAACATAGAAGTGAAATGCGATATCGCATTTTAAGAAGCATTAGAACTCTATTGCTACGATACGTAAACATCTGCAAACGTTATTTCCTTGCAGGGAAGTGTCGCATTTACACCCTTTTGATGTGAATACGAGGTTTACATGACGCTTCGCAATGAATATTATATCTTATCATGAAACTCAGAAAAGAGATGCGATATCGCGTTTCAAGAAGCATTAGAACTCTATTGCTACGATACGTAAACATCTGCAAACGCTATTTCCTTGCAGGGAAGTGTCGCATTTACAACCTTTTGAAGTGAATACGAGGTTTACATGACACTTCGCAATGAATATTATATCTTATTATGAAACATAGAAATGAGATGCGATATCGCGTTTTATGAAGCATTAGAACTCTATTGCTACGATACGTAGACATCTGCAAACGCTATTTCCTTGCAAGGAACTGTCGCATTTACACTCTTTTGAAGTGAATACGAGGTTTACATGACACTTCGCAATGAATATTATATCTTATTATGAAACATAGAAATGAGATGCGATATCGCGTTTTATGAAGCATTAGAACTCTATTGCTACGATACGTACACATCTGCAAACGCTATTTCCTTGCAAGGAACTGTCGCATTTACACTCTTTTGATGTGAATACGAGGTTTACATGTCACTTCGCAATGAATATTTTATCTTACCATGAAACGCAGAAAAGGGATGCGATATCGCGTTTCAAGAAGGATTGGAACTCTATTGCTACGATATGTAGGCATCTATAAGCGCTATTTCCTTGAAAGGAAGTGTCGCATTTACATTCATTAGAAGTAAATACGAGGTTTACATGACACTTCGCAATGAATGTTATATCTTATCATAAAACATAGAAGTGAAATGCGATATCGCATTTTAAGAAGCATTAGAACTCTATTGCTACGATACGTAAACATCTGCAAACGTTATTTCCTTGCAGGGAAGTGTCGCATTTACACCCTTTTGATGTGAATACGAGGTTTACATGACACTTCGCAATTAATATTATATCTTATTATGAAACATAGAAATGAGATGCGTTATCGCGTTTTATGAAGCATTAGAACTCTATTGCTACGATACGTAGACATCTGCAAACGCTATTTCCTTGCAAGTAACTGTCGCATTTACACCCTTTTGAAGTGAATACGAGGTTTACATGACACTTCGCAATGAATATTATATCTTATCATGAAACTCAGAAAAGGGATGCGATATCGCGTTTCAAGAAGCATTAGAACTCTATTGCTACGATACGTAGACATCTATTAGCGCTATTTCCTTGAAAGGAAGTGTCGCATTTACATTCACTCGAAGTAAATACGAGGTTTACATGACACTTCGTAATGATGTCTACGATACGTAGACATCTATAAGCGCTATTTCCTTGAAAGGAAGTGTCGCATTTACATTAATTCGAAGTAAATACGAGGTTTACATGACACTTCGCAATGAATGTTATATCTTATCATGAAACATAGAAGTGAAATGCGATATCGCGTTTTAAGAAGCATTAGAACTCTATTGCTACGATACGTAGACATCTGCAAACGCTATTTCCTTGCAGGGAAGTGTCGCATTTACAACCTTTTGAAGTGAATACGAGGTTTACATGACACTTCGCAATGAATATTATATCTTATTATGAAACATAGAAATGAGATGCGATATCGCGTTTTATGAAGCATTAGAACTCTATTGCTACGATACGTAGACATCTGCAAACGCTATTTCCTTGCAAGGAACTGTCGCATTTACACTCTTTTGAAGTGAATACGAGGTTTACATGACACTTCGCAATGAATATTATATCTTATCATGAAACTCAGAAAAGGGATGCGATATCGCGTTTCAAGAAGGACTGGAACTCTATTGCTACGATACGTAGACATCTATAAGCGCTATTTCCTTGAAAGGAAGTGTCGCATTTACATTCATTCGAAGTAAATACGAGATTTACATGACACTTCGCAATGAATGTTATATCTTATCATGAAACATAGAAGTGAAATGCGATATCGCGTTTTAAGAAGCATTAGAACTCTATTGCTACGATACGTAGACATCTGCAAACGCTATTTCCTTGCAAGGAACTGTCGCATTTACACTCTTTTGAAGTGAATACGAAGTTTACATGACACTTCGCAATGAATGTTATTTCTTATCATGAAACATAGAAATGAGATGCGATATCGCGTTTTATGAAGCATTAGAACTCTATTGCTACGATACGTACACATCTGCAAACGCTATTTCCTTGCAAGGAACTGTCGCATTTACACTCTTTTGATGTGAATACGAGGTTTACATGTCACTTCGCAATGAATATTTTATCTTACCATGAAACTCAGAAAAGGGATGCGATATCGCGTTTCAAGAAGGATTGGAACTCTATTGCTACGATATGTAGGCATCTATAAGCGCTATTTCCTTGAAAGGAAGTGTCGCATTTACATTCATTAGAAGTAAATACGAGGTTTACATGACACTTCGCAATGAATGTTATATCTTATCATAAAACATAGAAGTGAAATGCGATATCGCATTTTAAGAAGCATTAGAACTCTATTGCTACGATACGTAAACATCTGCAAACGTTATTTCCTTGCAGGGAAGTGTCGCATTTACACCCTTTTGATGTGAATACGAGGTTTACATGACACTTCGCAATGAATGTTATACCTTATCATGAAACATAGAAGTGAAATGCGATATCGCGTTTTAAGAAGCATTAGAACTCTATTGCTACGATACGTAGACATCTGCAAACGCTATTTCCATGCAAGGAACTGTCGCATTTACACTCTTTTGAAGTGAATACGAGGTTTACATGACACATCGCAATGAATGTTATATCTTATCATGAAACATAGAAGTGAAATGCGATATCGCGATTTAAGAAGCATTAGGACTCTATTGCTACGATACGTAGACATCTGCAAACGCTATTTCCTTGCAAGGAAGTGTCGCATTTACACTCTTCTGAAGTGAATACGAGGTTTACATAACACTTCGCTATGAATGTTATATCTTATCATAAAACATAGAAGTGAAATGCGATATCGCGTTTTAAGAAGCATTAAAACTCTATTGCTACGATACGTAAACATCTGCAAACGCTATTTCCTTGCAGGGAAGTGTCGCATTTACACTCTTTTGATGTGAATACGAGGTTTACATGACACTTCGCAATGAATATTGTATCTTATTATGAAACATAGAAATGAGATGCGTTATCGCGTTTTATGAAGCATTAGAACTCTATTGCTACGATACGTAGACATCTGCAAACGCTATTTCCTTGCAAGGAACTGTCGCATTTACACCCTTTTGAAGTGAATACGAGGTTTACATGACACTTCGCAATGAATATTATATCTTATCATGAAACTCAGAAAAGGGATGCGATATCGCGTTTCAAGAAGCATTAGAACTCTATTGCTACGATACGTAGACATCTATAAGCGCTATTTCCTTGAAAGGAAGTGTCGCATTTACATTCATTCGAAGTAAATACGAGGTTTACATGACACTTCGTAATGATGTCTACGATACGTAGACATCTATAAGCGCTATTTCCTTGAAAGGAAGTGTCGCATTTACATTAATTCGAAGTAAATACGAGGTTTACATTGTCACGTCCCGAGGTGCGGTTGCGCTCGCAACGGTGGCACAAAGTCGTAACCGTTCCCGAAAATAACGCGAATTGCGTCCGGACCGGGTTCGTTGGCGTTTCGGACTCGATAAAACGGTAACTAACACTAAACTTACCTTGCGAAGGCTTGATTCCGCTGTCTGATTTCTCTTTCCAGGTACCTGGAGCGCCTTGGATCCGCAACCGGGATGGCGGCGGCGTACGGCTGGAACGGAGGTACGTCTACGGGAATAAGCGTCCAGGCGGGTTGACTCCGGCTGGCAGGTATCGGCGTTTGGCCCTGACGATTGGCGACTCGTACGGGTCGTGCGGCGAAGGAAACCTCCTTCACAGGAACCAGGACTCGAACGTAGGAAATTGAATATTCTGGTGCATCACCCACGTATTCCCGAGCGAGACGACGAATGAACTCTCTCCTCCCCGCGCGTCGTGTACGCTTTGTCGGAGGTGCAAGGCTCATCGAGAATACTTGAACCTCGGTTGAATACGGCACGGCTAAGCGTTGGTTCGCTCTAGCTTACCGGGATCGACCTGGGCGCAAGATATTCTGTACACGGTAGAAGTGAGGATGGAGCAACTAAGCGCTGGTTCGCTCTAGTCGTCGAGCCTCAAGACTATCGTAGATGAGATATAGAATTAGAATAATCGCGAGCGTACCCGTGGATTAGAATTAAGGAATTGTATTTGAACTCGAATAAAGATACTTTGAATCTGGTAAAAATAAACTATATTCTATGATTTCACTATACTAGATACACTTGACTAAATTCTAAGTTACTGACTAGCGATTACAATGAGAATTAGAAATAGTATAAAGTATCGAACGGACTCCGCTATGGGAGTATGGATAGAGACGAATGCATTAGAGCTAATTGCTCGTTGCGAATGAGCCTATTGCTCGGATCGGAAGTGCATCGTTCGGATGCTGGATTAGAACTCCTCGGTTCGGAGATGAGATATGAACTGACTCTCGGATCTCGCGTCCGCGACCTCCTCGGGTCGCGCGGCGCGCGAGTCGCTGGGCCCTCGCGGTGGGGCGGACGGTCGGAGTAGGGCGGCCGCTCGGCCCTCGTGGTGGGGCGGCCGTTCGGAGTGGGGCGCGGCCCGCGTTAAGCGTGAGCCGCGAGCGTCGAGTGTGCGCGCGAGTGCACGGAACATAACCGTGCATGAATAAAATATATACATATATTTACTTAAATCTAGGTGTGTGTTGGTGTGTATGTACATGTATGAGTAGTGTGCTTATTCTAATCCCACATGTACGAGAAGTACGTATAGGGCTTCGTGATCGCTGGGGATTCGACCCAGTATGTGTCGGAGAGCTCCTCGCCCTCGTAATACGGGGTGAAGTCCTCCCCCTCGTGTGTGGAGATCGCGCGTGGGCGCGGCATGCTGCATCCCTCTTCCCTCTCGTATCTTTGTCTCCTTCTGTAGGGACGGCGAGTCGGCGGGTGGCCCGTGTGCAGGGGCTCCGGATGCGGATGCTGGGGATGATGAGGTGGGCGTCGGAGGGTGGCAGGCGGTACGCCTGACGTTACACCACCCCCCTTGGAAAAAGAATCTCGGCCATGCCGAGATCTCTTGTCTGTTGGGTAGATTTCGGGATGCTGGATCCTTCTCTTGGTCCTGTCGGCTGGATGCTGCGGAATCTGAGGTTTTTCGCCTGGTTGATCCTGGCGATAACGTTTGGAGATTGGACCGTGACTGCGGGCTTCCTTCGGATTGCAGGCACTTTCGTCGCTTTCACTTTCAGCGTTCGTTTGAATGTCACTGCTCTCACTGACTTCATTTTCAGTTTTTCGCACTTTTCTTTCACTAGCATCCACACTCTGCATACTATGCATTCGTTTACAAATTTTGATTTTGTTCGTATGAACAATTTTATGGCGCCCTTTTACATTCAGCTTAACATTACAATTGCCCAAAATTTCGAGGATACGGTACGGTCCAGAATACTGTGCCTGGAACTTATGTTTGTTCGGCTCTTTTAAAAGATAGACCCATTGGCCTACCTCGAAGTTTTGGACATTGAGATTTCGGTCATAATAATATTTAGAACGGCGTTTCGCATTGTCTAGATTGGCTTTAGCCAAATCCTGAGATTTCGAGATTTTCTCCTGAAGTTGTATAAGATAGTCGCTATAAGTTTCGTTATCAGAGCTGTCCTGAAAAGGAGTGGCTGACGGCGTCCTAGCTATCCTGCCGAACACTAGTTCGTGTGGGGTGTATAATGTACCCTCGTGCACACTGGTGTTGTATGAAAACATTGCATACGGTAACCAATTCACCCAATCGTTACTCGACTCTATGTAATGCTTCAGATATTCGGCCAGGACGTGGTGAGATCGTTCAACGGACCCGTTTGTTTGTGGATGGAACGCAGTGGACTTGTATTGCTTAATACGGAATTTGATTGCTATGGCTTTAATCAAGCTATTTATAAAGTTCGAACCTTGGTCCGTGAGTATGCCTTTCGGGCATCCGAACTTACAAATGAATTCTTTTATTAAAGCTTCGGCAATGTCTACTGCGGTGGTGGTTTTGAGAGGAACTGCGACTGAGTATTTAGTGAGGAGATCTTGGATCGTGAGGATACTCGTATAACCGTCGGAAGTTTCGGGAAGAGGACCCATTACGTCCATTGAAATCTTATCGAATGCCCTGCCAGGGGTGTCGGTTAAAGTGAGAGGCTGTCTGGTCTTTACCCGGACCAGTTTCTCTGTCTGACAACTTTTACATTTGCCAATATATTCTTGTATTTGTGTTTTCATGTTTGGCCAAAAGTATTGTTGTCTGATGCGAGAATAAGTTTTATTAACCCCTTTGTGACCTCCCACAGGGGAGTCGTGGTTTTCTCTTATTATTTTCAGTCGCTCTTCGACCGAAGGGGTTTTAATGAGGCCCTGGCAGACCGTAATCTGGACAGTTGTTTCGTAAAACAGGTCTTGAAGGATTTTCTGGATTCGGGACCAGGATACGGAGTCTAGATAGGTTTGTGCGATACTAAATGTTTGTAATTGTAATTCGTTTACAACGTCGCACAAGGATCTGAATGTTTCTATTACGGTCTGGAAATTGATTGATCTGGTGGAATGTTCGATGATTGGAAGCTGGATTTGGAATTCGTTTCCGATTTGTATGACTTTGGCTTTGGTAAGGACGTGATTTTTGTTTAGGAGGAATTTTTCAGCGTTTGCTAGATCTTTGGCGCCCGTGTCATAGGGGTGCCCAGATTGCGTCACGAAGACAACTACATTGTCTCGTCGCGTTGATAATGCGTCACGGCTGAAATTAAATAGAGGTTCGCGTCGGAAAAATTCATTTGGAGCAGGAGTATAGAAGTCGGTGCTGTCGCTGGCGACTTGCGGAGGTGGTGCTGTGTTGGTACGGAAGGACGTGCCTGGAGTCGGTAATTCAGGTTCTGATGTTACCGGAGTAGGAGGAGGCGCTAGTGTGGTATACTTTTTACGGGTTTCCGGAGGCACATCGAAGATGTCGTCCTCCGAGTTTTCTGAATACGAGAGCGGAAAAATTTGAGCGGGATTCCGCGACAATGCGTCCGCATTAAGGTTCGTTTTTCCACTTTTATAGACCATCTCGTAGTCAAATTCTGCTAACTTAAGCCTCCACCGTACGAGTCTACTTGACGGGTCCTTGACCGAATTCATCCACACTAACGGTCGATGGTCGGTAACGAGTTTGAATTGATTACCGTATATGTATGGACGAAAGTAATGGACGGCGTAGACAATCGCCAGACACTCCTTCTCGATCGTGGAGTAGTTTTTCTCCGCAGCGTTTAACAGTCGCGACGTGTACGCGATTGGCAAGTCGCGGCCTATTGGTCCTTGACTCAAGATAGCACCAATAGCTTCGGCGGACGCGTCGGTCGTTATCACGAATGGTTGTTTAAAGTTGGGGTACTGCAAGATAGGCGCTTCGCATAGGCAATCTCGGAGTTTGACGAATGAATTCTCATGCTCGTTACGCCATACAAAGGGCGCGTCCTTTTTTAACAAATTCGTTAGAGGCTTAGCAATATTGGAAAAATTTGCGATGAACCGCCTGTAGTATCCCGCGAGCCCGAGGAATTGTTTGATCTGTTTCGCGTTGCGCGGGCGCGGAAAATTTTTGACGGCGCTAATTTTCGCAGGGTCAGGTTTTACACCGTGCTCACTGATAATATGACCCAAATAGCTTACTTCTCTCCTCAAGAATTCGCACTTATCCGGCTGCAATACTAAATTAGCTTCTTTGAGCCGTTGAGTTAATTTATCGAATTTAAGTCGATGTTCTTGAAGAGAGCTAGCGTAGATAACAATGTCGTCCAAATAGACGAAAATTTCGTTCCCCTGGAGACCGGACAGGACATTGTCCATAAGTCGTTGGAACGTTGCTGGCGCATTTTTTAATCCGAATGGCATTCTTTTAAATTCATAATGCCCGTGAGGCGTCGAAAAAGCAGTTTTAGGAGCATCGGCGGGCTCCATTGGGATCTGGTGAAATCCGCTCGCGAGATCGAATGTACTAAAATACTTCGCACTCCCGAGCTGATCAAGTATCTCGGTAATGCAAGGGAGGGGATAGGCATCGGCGACAGATTTCTCATTGAGTGCGCGGTAGTCGATGACGACGCGCCATTGCTTGTTGCCCAAGGAGTCCGGTTTCTTTGGGACAACCCACAATGGCGAATTATATGGTGATTTTGACGGAGAGATGACACCATTTTGTAAAAATTTGTCGACTTGTCGTCGAATCTCCTCCTTATGAGCTGGTGGGAAACGGTATTGTTTCACATTGACGGGGCGGTCGTCGACGGTTGGAATCTTGTGCGTGGTTGCTGACGTATGCCCTAATTTATCCCCCTCAATGTGAAAAAGCTCCTGCGTGCTTTGAACGAGACGGACGACGTGCTCTCTTTCCTCTGCGTTGAGGTGGTCGAGACGGAGGAGACTAAGAATTCGATCTAAGCGAGATTTCGAAAGGTTGGCGGATTTCGATGTTTGTTTTAACGGCGCCTGTTGTACATTATTTTTAACCGCCTGAGCATAAGAGATCTGTTGAACATTCGCGATTTTGCAACGCGAAGGAGGAGTTTCGATTGTCGAGTATGGTGTCTGACTCGAGAAAGAAATAGAAGTTTTCCCTTTTTGGGATGAGCCGATCGGTACGGCGGATACGTTGGATTTAGAAAAAACCGGATAGAGCGATGGACTTTCCTCCTTATGGAGGGGAGTCATGATTTGCGCGGGCTCAAGTACGATTTCTGGTAACGCGATTTCGACGGCGCGGTCGGATGAATTAATTATTCGAGTTACCGCTTTGCCCCGAATTACTCTGACGAGAGCGTTTCCGAAAAATATGCCCGGCGCAAGATCGATACGAGGAATTATACCTTCCGCGAGATTCGAATTAACTACGCGGACCTTGATACCGATATTTGATCTCGGCGGAATGGAGATACGGTCTCCTGACTTCGGAGAAGCTGCTTTGTCTTGCGTTCGAAGCTTCGATTTCGTTGCTGCATCGCGTTTCAGCGGAGGCGATGATTTACGCGGCGGGCGCGGCGGCGGAGGGGGAATAGATTCCGTGCGCGGCGCTTGTTTACGTTTCGGCGATAGGAGAGGCTTTATTTTCGAGTCCGGTGACGGTTCCTCGAGTGCTTCGATATCGTCTTCGAAAGGAATTCTCTTACCATTCCATTTGATTATTTTATTTGGAAAAGAGATTTCTGCGTCCATACAGAACCCGGAGCCGAGGATCCCGCTTGGTTTAAGGGGAAAATCATCCTCGACCACATTAAAAGGAACGACGCGACCGAAAATAACAAGATTCACCGTCCCTAAGGTTGCGGTTTTGCCATCGGTTACCCCTGTTATTATGACGATCTCGGACTTATCGATTCGCGCGGATGCTTTTAGAGCCGAACGTTTTATAATATTTATTTCCGCCCCAGTGTCCACCATGAAGCGAGTTGGTGAAATTAGAAGATCGGATTTTAAAATTACGTTTGGCGTGCTAGTTTTTCCGGTTATGTTTATCGCGGCGTTTCGTCGATTTCCGCGTTGGAGTTTTTCGCGGCGAGAGGACGGACTTGGTGCGCGGCCTCGCCACCTGTCTCGCGGCGGGTGCGGAGGCCATTGTCGTTTCCCGAATTTTTATTTACCGCGTTGTTGTACTGCCTTTTTCGGCACTCGCCTATTTCGTGCCCCGGGGTCTTGCAATAGCGACAAAATTTGGGCGCGTCCCTGGCTACGATTTGTCTCGGTTGTTCGTACGCGGGGCCTCGAGTAGGAGGCGGTACGTCCCTGGATCGCAAGTATTCCTGCGGTCGGTACGGCGATGGCGGTCTGAGCCGACACTCGGTCGCGTAATGTCCGATATTATTGCATTTTCGGCAAATAATTTCGGCTGGTTTTTCGCGCGATTCTGGTCGCGCGACACGCGATCTACCTAGCCGGTTGCAATCACGTTCGTGCATTTGATAGAGCTCCCGCGCTCGAGCGAACGTTTCTCGCAATGTACCGAATGAATTTACCGTCATTTGCATCCGAATTTCTGGAATGAGACCGTCTTTAAAACATTGTAATGTGAGCGCGTCTACGTCATCGAGCGATTCCGGTGTGTCTCGTCGAGCAAGCCTTTCGCAATCAATTATAGCGGTTCTAAGATCTTTTACTCGACCGATGTAATCTAGAATGTGCTCGTTCGCGCGCATAAATATATTGGCAAGTTCACCCCGATAATGATGAGCTGATTTTACGGAGCAAAATGTGCTGCGAAGAACGTCCGTTAATTCGAGTATTGTGTAACACGGCTCGTCTTCTAGCGCGGCGTAGGCACGACCCTTGAGTTTTCCCTTAAGCAGGCGTGTGAAAGTTCGCTCGCACCCATTAGGGATAAGCTCATAAGCGCGTTTACACGCTCGGGTAAACTGAAGAATGGGAATGTTCTGACCATCGAATGTCGGCACGGCTTCGAGGGCCTGCTTAAGCGATAGCTCGTCGTGTTGCGAACTATTTGTATTGAAATCGGAGCTCGAATTATGTCCGGAAAGCGGATTTCCCCGAGGAATATCCAGCGAAACGGTATCGTCGCGCGTTAAATCAGGCGTTCTGCGAATAGATTCTAATTCACGACGTAAAATTTCTATTTGCTGGAGCAACGCGGCATTACTCGGATCGGTCGCTTTCGTATTTTTCGCGGAAGTATTTTGTTGCGCGGTACTAGGAAGAGGCTCGGCGATAGCGTCTTGGAAATCAAGCGTTCTGCTAGTGCGTTTTTCGCGTTCGGAATCGGCCATCGCGGCGGCTCGCTGTGTCTGCTGGCGCGTTTTTGTCGGAGTCCGGGTTGCCATATCTAGTTTCGCGGTTCCTTTCGGCGGAATTTCCGGAGGAAACGCGTGGCTATCCCACCGCTGTCACCAAAAATAACTTTCGTGTCACGTCCCGAGGTGCGGTTGCGCTCGCAACGGTGGCACAAAGTCGTAACCGTTCCCGAAAATAACGCGAATTGCGTCCGGACCGGGTTCGTTGGCGTTTCGGACTCGATAAAACGGTAACTAACACTAAACTTACCTTGCGAAGGCTTGATTCCGCTGTCTGATTTCTCTTTCCAGGTACCTGGAGCGCCTTGGATCCGCAACCGGGATGGCGGCGGCGTACGGCTGGAACGGAGGTACGTCTACGGGAATAAGCGTCCAGGCGGGTTGACTCCGGCTGGCAGGTATCGGCGTTTGGCCCTGACGATTGGCGACTCGTACGGGTCGTGCGGCGAAGGAAACCTCCTTCACAGGAACCAGGACTCGAACGTAGGAAATTGAATATTCTGGTGCATCACCCACGTATTCCCGAGCGAGACGACGAATGAACTCTCTCCTCCCCGCGCGTCGTGTACGCTTTGTCGGAGGTGCAAGGCTCATCGAGAATACTTGAACCTCGGTTGAATACGGCACGGCTAAGCGTTGGTTCGCTCTAGCTTACCGGGATCGACCTGGGCGCAAGATATTCTGTACACGGTAGAAGTGAGGATGGAGCAACTAAGCGCTGGTTCGCTCTAGTCGTCGAGCCTCAAGACTATCGTAGATGAGATATAGAATTAGAATAATCGCGAGCGTACCCGTGGATTAGAATTAAGGAATTGTATTTGAACTCGAATAAAGATACTTTGAATCTGGTAAAAATAAACTATATTCTATGATTTCACTATACTAGATACACTTGACTAAATTCTAAGTTACTGACTAGCGATTACAATGAGAATTAGAAATAGTATAAAGTATCGAACGGACTCCGCTATGGGAGTATGGATAGAGACGAATGCATTAGAGCTAATTGCTCGTTGCGAATGAGCCTATTGCTCGGATCGGAAGTGCATCGTTCGGATGCTGGATTAGAACTCCTCGGTTCGGAGATGAGATATGAACTGACTCTCGGATCTCGCGTCCGCGACCTCCTCGGGTCGCGCGGCGCGCGAGTCGCTGGGCCCTCGCGGTGGGGCGGACGGTCGGAGTAGGGCGGCCGCTCGGCCCTCGTGGTGGGGCGGCCGTTCGGAGTGGGGCGCGGCCCGCGTTAAGCGTGAGCCGCGAGCGTCGAGTGTGCGCGCGAGTGCACGGAACATAACCGTGCATGAATAAAATATATACATATATTTACTTAAATCTAGGTGTGTGTTGGTGTGTATGTACATGTATGAGTAGTGTGCTTATTCTAATCCCACATGTACGAGAAGTACGTATAGGGCTTCGTGATCGCTGGGGATTCGACCCAGTATGTGTCGGAGAGCTCCTCGCCCTCGTAATACGGGGTGAAGTCCTCCCCCTCGTGTGTGGAGATCGCGCGTGGGCGCGGCATGCTGCATCCCTCTTCCCTCTCGTATCTTTGTCTCCTTCTGTAGGGACGGCGAGTCGGCGGGTGGCCCGTGTGCAGGGGCTCCGGATGCGGATGCTGGGGATGATGAGGTGGGCGTCGGAGGGTGGCAGGCGGTACGCCTGACGTTACAACATGACACTTCGCAATGAATGTTATACCTTATCATGAAACATAGAAGTGAAATGCGATATCGCGTTTTAAGAAGCATTAGAACTCTATTGCTACGATACGTAGACATCTGCAAACGCTATTTCCTTGCAAGGAAGTGTCGCATTTACACTCTTTTGAAGTGAATACGAGGTTTACATGACACTTCGCAATGAATATTATATCTTATCATGAAACTCAGAAAAGAGATGCGATATCGCGTTTCAAGAAGCATTAAAACTCTATTGCTACGATACGTAAACATCTGCAAACGCTATTTCCTTGCAGGGAAGTGTCGCATTTACAACCTTTTGAAGTGAATACGAGGTTTACATGACACTTCGCAATGAATGTTATACCTTATCATGAAACATAGAAGTGAAATGCGATATCGCGTTTTAAGAAGCATTAGAACTCTATTGCTACGATACGTAGACATCCGCAAACGCTATTTCCTTGCAATGAACTGTCGCATTTACACTCTTTTGAAGTGAATACGAGGTTTACATGACACTTCGCAATGAATATTATATCTTATCATGAAACTCAGAAAAGGGATGCGATATCGCGTTTCAAGAAGGATTGGAACCCTATTGCTACGATACGTAGACATCTATAAGCGCTATTTCCTTGAAAGGAAGTGTCGCATTTACATTCGTTCGAAGTAAATACGAGGTTTACATGTCACTTCGCAATGAATGTTATATCTTATCATGAAACATAGAAGTGAAATGCGATATCGCGTTTTAAGAAGCATTAGAACTCTATTGCTACGATACGTAAACATCTGCAAACGCTATTTCCTTGCAGGGAAGTGTCGCATTTACACCCTTTTGAAGTGAATACGAGGTTTACATGACACTTCGCAATGAATATTATATCTTATTATGAAACATAGAAATGAGATGCGATATCGCGTTTTATGAAGCATTAGAACTCTATTGCTACGATACGTACACATCTGCAAACGCTATTTCCTTGCAAGGAACTGTCGCATTTACACCCTTTTGATGTGAATACGAGGTTTACATGACACTTCGCAATGAATATTATATCTTATTATGAAACATAGAAATGAGATGCGTTATCGCGTTTTATGAAGCATTAGAACTCTATTGCTACGATACGTAGACATCTGCAAACGCTATTTCCTTGCAGGGAAGTGTCGCATTTACACCCTTTTGAAGTGAATACGAGGTTTACATGACACTTCGCAATGAATATTATATCTTATTATGAAACATAGAAATGAGATGCGATATCGCGTTTTATGAAGCATTAGAACTCTATTGCTACGATACGTACACATCTGCAAACGCTATTTCCTTGCAAGGAACTGTCGCATTTACACTCTTTTGATGTGAATACGAGGTTTACATGTCACTTCGCAATGAATATTTTATCTTACCATGAAACGCAGAAAAGGGATGCGATATCGCGTTTCAAGAAGGATTGGAACTCTATTGCTACGATATGTAGGCATCTATAAGCGCTATTTCCTTGAAAGGAAGTGTCGCATTTACATTCATTAGAAGTAAATACGAGGTTTACATGACACTTCGCAATGAATGTTATATCTTATCATAAAACATAGAAGTGAAATGCGATATCGCATTTTAAGAAGCATTAGAACTCTATTGCTACGATACGTAAACATCTGCAAACGTGATTTCCTTGCAGGGAAGTGTCGCATTTACACCCTTTTGATGTGAATACGAGGTTTACATGACACTTCGCAATGAATATTATATCTTATTATGAAACATAGAAATGAGATGCGTTATCGCGTTTTATGAAGCATTAGAACTCTATTGCTACGATACGTAGACATCTGCAAACGCTATTTCCTTGCAAGGAACTGTCGCATTTACACCCTTTTGAAGTGAATACGAGGTTTACATGACACTTCGCAATGAATATTATATCTTATCATGAAACTCAGAAAAGGGATGCGATATCGCGTTTCAAGAAGCATTAGAACTCTATTGCTACGATACGTAGACATCTATAAGCGCTATTTCCTTGAAAGGAAGTGTCGCATTTACATTCATTCGAAGTAAATACGAGGTTTACATGACACTTCGTAATGATGTCTACGATACGTAGACATCTATAAGCGCTATTTCCTTGAAAGGAAGTGTCGCATTTACATTAATTCGAAGTAAATACGAGGTTTACATGACACTTCGCAATGAATGTTATATCTTATCATGAAACATAGAAGTGAAATGCGATATCGCGTTTTAAGAAGCATTAGAACTCTATTGCTACGATACGTAGACATCTGCAAACGCTATTTCCTTGCAAGGAAGTGTCGCATTTACACTCTTTCGAAGTGAATACGAGGTTTACATGACACTTCGCAATGAATATTATATCTTATCATGAAACTCAGAAAAGAGATGCGATATCGCGTTTCAAGAAGCATTAGAACTCTATTGCTACGATACGTAAACATCTGCAAACGCTATTTCCTTGCAGGGAAGTGTCGCATTTACAACCTTTTGAAGTGAATACGAGGTTTACATGACACTTCGCAATGAATATTATATCTTATTATGAAACATAGAAATGAGATGCGATATCGCGTTTTATGAAGCATTAGAACTCTATTGCTACGATACGTAGACATCTGCAAACGCTATTTCCTTGCAAGGAACTGTCGCATTTACACTCTTTTGAAGTGAATACAGGTTTACATGACACTTCGCAATGAATATTATATCTTATCATGAAACTCAGAAAAGGGATGCGATATCGCGTTTCAAGAAGGACTGGAACTCTATTGCTACGATACGTAGACATCTATAAGCGCTATTTCCTTGAAAGGAAGTGTCGCATTTACATTCATTCGAAGTAAATACGAGATTTACATGACACTTCGCAATGAATGTTATATCTTATCATGAAACATAGAAGTGAAATGCGATATCGCGTTTTAAGAAGCATTAGAACTCTATTGCTACGATACGTAGACATCTGCAAACGCTATTTCCTTGCAAGGAACTGTCGCATTTACACTCTTTTGAAGTGAATACGAAGTTTACATGACACTTCGCAATGAATGTTATTTCTTATCATGAAACATAGAAATGAGATGCGATATCGCGTTTTATGAAGCATTAGAACTCTATTGCTACGATACGTACACATCTGCAAACGCTATTTCCTTGCAAGGAACTGTCGCATTTACACTCTTTTGATGTGAATACGAGGTTTACATGTCACTTCGCAATGAATATTTTATCTTACCATGAAACTCAGAAAAGGGATGCGATATCGCGTTTCAAGAAGGATTGGAACTCTATTGCTACGATATGTAGGCATCTATAAGCGCTATTTCCTTGAAAGGAAGTGTCGCATTTACATTGATTAGAAGTAAATACGAGGTTTACATGACACTTCGCAATGAATGTTATATCTTATCATAAAACATAGAAGTGAAATGCGATATCGCATTTTAAGAAGCATTAGAACTCTATTGCTACGATACGTAAACATCTGCAAACGTTATTTCCTTGCAGGGAAGTGTCGCATTTACACCCTTTTGATGTGAATACGAGGTTTACATGACACTTCGCAATGAATATTATATCTTATCATGAAACTCAGAAAAGAGATGCGATATCGCGTTTCAAGAAGCATTAGAACTCTATTGCTACGATACGTAAACATCTGCAAACGCTATTTCCTTGCAGGGAAGTGTCGCATTTACAACCTTTTGAAGTGAATACGAGGTTTACATGACACTTCGCAATGAATATTATATCTTATTATGAAACATAGAAATGAGATGCGATATCGCGTTTTATGAAGCATTAGAACTCTATTGCTACGATACGTAGACATCTGCAAACGCTATTTCCTTGCAAGGAACTGTCGCATTTACACTCTTTTGAAGTGAATACGAGGTTTACATGACACTTCGCAATGAATATTATATCTTATCATGAAACTCAGAAAAGGGATGCGA
The DNA here is from genome assembly GCF_050948175.1 of Xylocopa sonorina. Lineage (NCBI taxonomy): Eukaryota > Metazoa > Arthropoda > Insecta > Hymenoptera > Apidae > Xylocopa > Xylocopa sonorina. The sequence goes on from NW_027490117.1 coordinate 787,736, forward strand.
TATCGCGTTTCAAGAAGGACTGGAACTCTATTGCTACGATACGTAGACATCTATAAGCGCTATTTCCTTGAAAGGAAGTGTCGCATTTACATTCATTCGAAGTAAATACGAGATTTACATGACACTTCGCAATGAATGTTATATCTTATCATGAAACATAGAAGTGAAATGCGATATCGCGTTTTAAGAAGCATTAGAACTCTATTGCTACGATACGTAGACATCTGCAAACGCTATTTCCTTGCAAGGAACTGTCGCATTTACACTCTTTTGAAGTGAATACGAAGTTTACATGACACTTCGCAATGAATGTTATTTCTTATCATGAAACATATATGTGAAATGCGATATCGCGTTTCAAGAAGCATTAGAACTCTATTGCTACGATACGTAGACATCTGCAAACGCTATTTCCATGCAAGGAACTGTCGCATTTACACTCTTTTGAAGTGAATACGAGGTTTACATGACACATCACTATGAATGTTATATCTTATCATGAAACATAGAAGTGAAATGCGATATCGCGATTTAAGAAGCATTAGGACTCTATTGCTACGATACGTAGACATCTGCAAACGCTATTTCCTTGCAAGGAAGTGTCGCATTTACACTCTTCTGAAGTGAATACGAGGTTTACATAACACTTCGCTATGAATGTTATATCTTATCATAAAACATAGAAGTGAAATGCGATATCGCGTTTTAAGAAGCATTAAAACTCTATTGCTACGATACGTAAACATCTGCAAACGCTATTTCCTTGCAGGGAAGTGTCGCATTTACACTCTTTTGATGTGAATACGAGGTTTACATGACACTTCGCAATGAATATTATATCTTATTATGAAACATAGAAATGAGATGCGTTATCGCGTTTTATGAAGCATTAGAACTCTATTGCTACGATACGTAGACATCTGCAAACGCTATTTCCTTGCAAGGAACTGTCGCATTTACACCCTTTTGAAGTGAATACGAGGTTTACATGACACTTCGCAATGAATATTATATCTTATCATGAAACTCAGAAAAGGGATGCGATATCGCGTTTCAAGAAGCATTAGAACTCTATTGCTACGATACGTAGACATCTATAAGCGCTATTTCCTTGAAAGGAAGTGTCGCATTTACATTCATTCGAAGTAAATACGAGGTTTACATGACACTTCGTAATGATGTCTACGATACGTAGACATCTATAAGCGCTATTTCCTTGAAAGGAAGTGTCGCATTTACATTAATTCGAAGTAAATACGAGGTTTACATGACACTTCGCAATGAATGTTATACCTTATCATGAAACATAGAAGTGAAATGCGATATCGCGTTTTAAGAAGCATTAGAACTCTATTGCTACGATACGTAGACATCTGCAAACGCTATTTCCTTGCAAGGAAGTGTCGCATTTACACTCTTTTGAAGTGAATACGAGGTTTACATGTGTAACGTCCGGCGTGCCGCCTTCCACCCCCCAGCGCCGCCCACAGCATCCGGCAGCGACGCATCTACCGCCAGCCGCATCCAAATGCGTGGAAAGAGCGCCTTCATACACGGGAAAGCAGACCGAACGCCGAGCTAAGGCAGCCAGATATCCACGAGCACCCAGGAGATCGACCGTACGACCGCGCGACGATGCGCGCTATCGCCAGAGTTGGGAGACATGCAGCCTTCAGCCGCACGAACAGATCACCGAGCATCTCACCGATTCGCCTACGCCATCCTCCCATTATTCTTATTTTGATAATGTGTATTCATAAGAACGTCCTAGAATTAAGTACACGACACAACTAATGTACATACGCAAACAACACACACATAGTTCCTAATATATCTGCGAATTCTCATAGTCATAAGTTTCGATACGCCCAAGCAACCGTCCGACGCGCGCGGCTCACGCTTAACGCGAGCCGCGCCCCACTCCGACCGGCCGCCCCACTTCGCGGGCCGAGCGGCCACCCCACTCCGGGGTCCAGCGACTCGCACGCCACGCGACTCGAGGAGGTCGCGGACACGCGAGCTGAAGATCAGTTCCGATCAGTCCTTCGAACCGAGGAGTTCCAATCTCGCTCTCAATGCCTCAATCGGAGGTGTTTCTAATTCTACTTCAATTCTAGTTCAAGTCAATTCATTCCAATTCTAAACGTTAAGTCTATCTTTAACTTAGCCTTAGGGAAGTCAGTGTAAGCTTAGGTTTATATTAGAATATATTTTATTTTACCTTACATGTACAAGTTTAAATTTGATTATTATCCTCTAATTTCATTATTATCTACGAATTCTTCCACGAGCTATCGCGTGGATATCCATCATTCGAATCCAATCGCTAGTTGACCTTGGTAACCGGCTGGTTAGAGCGGACCGCCGCTTAACTTCGCCGATCCACAGCGGAAACTACGTGCGGATATAGTCGACGTTTCACCCTTCTGGACCGATAGGTTAGAGCGGACCGCCGCTTATCCGATTCGTATCCGGATTGCTGGAACTAGACGCGAATGTGTCTCAATCCGAAACGTAAAGCTCGACGTGCGGGACGGAAGAATTACCTACGCCGACTTATGCGCGATTACTTGGGCATCGAAGCCCTTTCGTCTCTTCGTTCGAACACCACCGTTCCAGTGGCTCTTCAACAACCTGCTCCGTCGCCTTCTTCCGGCCAAGGCAAGCCGATCAGCACAGGAAACCCGCTACGTTGGAGACTCATCCCTCTTACGATCCAGCCTCGCAGCCCTTACGCAGGGACGATTCCGGAAAGCGATCCTCGACAGCAACAGTATCTCAGGAAGGGATACTAAATTAACAACGATTCAAGACAGCAAGGGTAGGATCTTTCCTATTTACCGCGATCGCGTTTTGAAAGTGTTCGTTGTCCCACGAAAGGAACCCGGAACCCGTCGCAATTAAGCGTGCCGAGTCCGTTTTCTGGCTGCGTGTCATCCGCGAATAAAACGGAAATTTTCCACCCTCGCGACGTGACACGAAATTTGGTGACAGCGGTGGGATAGATTCGCGTTAATTCTAGAAATTCGGCTACGAAGAAACGCGACCAGCCATGGCGACACGAACGCCTACCAAAACGCGTCATCAACCGATCCGAGCCGCCGCCGCAGGTACCGACGCGGACCGCGATAAGAGAGCCGTTAGGAATATCGATTACCAGGACGCTCTTGCCGATCCAGTTCCGCGAACCGCTGAAACCGTAGATATTAGTAGACCGGCCGACAATACCGTTCAATTAATGCAGCAGATAGAGGAAATGCGCCGCGAATTAGAATCACTTCGACGATCACAAGACGCTACTAGATCCGATACCGTTCCTTTAGATTTCGCACAACGAAACGTATCGCCGCTACAAAATTCGAACACGGAAATCGCAAACTCGCAGCATGACGAGTTATCATTGAAACAAGCATTGGAGGCAGTACCGCATTACGATGGGCAGAACATGCCCGTATTGCAATTCACTCGTGCATGTAAGCGTGCTTACGAATTGATCCCAAACGGTTGTGAACGCACTTTCACGCGATTAATCAAGAGCAAATTGAAGGGCCGCGCGTACTTAGCCTTAGAAGACGAACCGTGTCAATCTATATTAGAATTGACGGATATATTACGAAGCTCTTTCGGTGCAATTAGATCCGCGGACCATTATCGCGGGGAGCTCACTAATATCTACATGAAGTCGGGAGAACACATCCTCGACTACATCAGCCGTGTAAAGGATTTACGAACAGCGATCATAGATTGCGAAAGATTAACGCCTTACGCTTCCGAACGCGGGACGTCTAACGTAGATGAATTAACATTACGTTGTTTCACGGACGGGCTTATCCCGGAAATACGCGTCCAAATTCCCGTTCACACGATTCATTCGCATCAAGAGGCATTCGCACGCGCTAGGGACCTATACAAGAGATACGAGTTAGATCGCGAACGTTTAGTAAATTCTCGACCTACAACTGAAATTCGTGCAAGGCGAAACGAAATAGTTTGCTCGAATTGCCATAACACAAGCCATTACGCGAGGGATTGCCGCAGGTCAATTCCGCCACGACAAGCGCCTAATTTGCACCGTCCCGTTATTTCACGCGACACTCCGGCTCCCAGGGCCGCATACGATCAACCGCGCCCGACCACACCCCGTGAAAAATATTGTCGGTATTGCAAAACGCCGGGTCACGAAATCGAGGAATGCCGAAAACGGCAATACTACAATAATATTCGGGCATCGGGAAACGGGAGTGGCCTCCTTCCGCGCCGCGAGACAGGACGCGAGGCCAACCAGCAAATTCGATCTCTCGCACTGAACGACCAAACCGCGGAAATCGACGATACGATGCCGCAGTAAACTTAACCGGCAAAACCAACACGCCTAGTGTCGTATTAGAATCGGTCGCGTTAATTCAACCTACCGAGTTTATGATAGACACGGGCGCCGAAATAAATATAATTAAACGCTCCGCGTTATCTTCCGTCGCACGAATCGACACCGCCGAAACAGTCGTTATAACGGGTGTAACCAATGGGAAAACGTCGACCGTCGGTACCGTGAATATAGTTTTATTCGATCGCGTGGTACCATTCAACGTGGTAAACGATAATTTTCCCCTCGGTCCGGATGGGATTCTAGGATCCGGATTTTGCGCGGATGCCGAAATATCGTTCCCGAAATGCCAGATCAAGTGGCACGGGAAAACAATTCCATTTCGTCGCGAAATTTCAAATATCGAAACCGATCAAGTTATTCCGCCTAAAGGCAATCCTTCTATAACATTCGACAAGGTCAATCCGACGACGAGCAAGCCGCAGAAACAAAAGCCGAAGACCTCGGGAAAGGTCGATATACCTGTGAACGATTTTCTAAAGACCGATGAAAGGGTCTCTATTCCGCCGCGCATGAACATCGGGGTTAAAGTCAGAATAATTAATTCTGGAATATCCCAGGGAATAATCCCCAGATTAGACATCGCGCCCGGAATATTTTTCGGCAATGCACTGGTTAGAGTTAACGAAGGGATAGCGATTACTCGAGTAATCAACTCGACCGACAAGACGGTCGAAATAGCTCTGCCACAAGTGAAGCTCGAACCAGTAGCGAAAAATTCATTCAAATCCGTAGAAGACAGCCCCGCGCTCTTCACAGTTTTTACTAAATCCGACGAATCCAGTTCAAATCCAAAATCACGGTCAGAATCCGTAAACGTTTCCGCCGCTCCGACCGGCATATCCAAAGATGGGAAATCAATTAATTCAGTTTCGCGTTCAAATGCAAATTCTATGTACGAAACTCCTTTTAGTGTCAGGACGAAACCGACATACGCTCAGGTAGCCAGTTCAGTTGTAAAACCCAGGTCAACACAACCCTCCGTAAATGCGCCGAAATCTCGCCTCGAAAAAGTAATAGAAATGTTACGATTAAATCACCTCAACCAAGAAGAAAAGCAGCACGTTTTAAAATTGGTAGATAAAACTCAAGATTTATTTTATGTAGAAGGCGATACTCTAGGTCATACAAGCGCGGCTACACACAAGATCCCTACGGTCGACGACAGACCTATTAATGTAAAACAATATAGATTCCCTCCCATACACAAAGAGGAGATTCGGGACCAAATCGAAAAACTTTTACAAAACGGCATTATCCGCGATTCTAAATCGCCCTACAACTCACCGTTATGGGTTGTTCCGAAGAAAGCTGATTCGCAAGGGAACAAGCGTTGGCGAGTGGTTATTGATTATAGAGCCTTGAACGAGAAATCAATCGCCGACGCTTATCCTTTGCCATGCATCACGGAAATCCTGGATCAGTTAGGCAGCGCTAAATATTTTAGCACATTTGACTTAGCCAGCGGTTTCCATCAGATTCCGATGGAACCCGCTGATGCACATAAAACAGCTTTTTCCACGCCGAATGGACATTATGAATTTACCCGAATGCCTTTTGGTTTAAAAAACGCGCCCGCAACGTTTCAGCGACTGATGGATAGTGTGCTCGCGGGGCTTCAAGGTAACGAGCTCTTCGTATATCTTGATGATATAGTTTTATACGCTAGCTCTCTTCAAGAGCACGCCATAAAATATGAGAAATTAACGCGCAGACTGAGAGAGGCTAATTTGGTACTCCAGCCTGACAAATGTGAATTTTTAAGACGCGAAGTAAGCTACCTCGGGCACATTATCAGCGAAAGCGGGGTGAAACCCGATCCGTCGAAAGTCAGAGCCGTTCGAGAATTTCCTCGCCCGACAAATTGTAAACAGATCAAGCAGTTCCTGGGACTCGCAGGTTATTGCAGACGGTTTATCTCAAATTTCTCCAACGTCGCTAAGCCATTAACAAACCTCTTGAAAAAGGACACTCCGTTCGTGTGGCGTAATGAGCAACAGAACGCCTTTGTGAAGCTACGAGACGCCTTATGTGAAGCACCGATACTCCAGTATCCTAACTTTAAGCTGCCTTTTATAATAACTACAGACGCATCAGCGGATGCCATAGGTGCGGTGCTCAGTCAGGGCCCGATAGGCCGCGACTTACCAATTGCTTACACATCAAGACTCTTGAATTCTGCAGAACGAAACTATTCGACTATCGAGAAAGAATGTCTAGCTATCGTGTACGCGGTGCATCACTTTAGGCCTTATATATATGGTAATCAGTTCAAGTTAGTCACAGACCACCGTCCACTGGTGTGGATGAATTCCGTTAAAGATCCATCCAGCCGTCTTGTGCGGTGGAGGCTGAAGCTCGCGGAATACAATTACGAAATGATTTATAAAACGGGAAAAACCAATCTTAATGCAGATGCCCTATCACGGAATCCAGTCAAAGTTCTTCCAATCACACAGTCGTCCTCATCCGATGAAAATATTTTTGAACCGTATCCTAAATCCCGTCAACAAAAGAAATCCGTTGTTCCACCTCCACCTCCGCCTTCACCTAGCTCAGACGACCATGGCGCACCAGAAACGTTACCACGCGAAACATTAAAATTACCGACATTACCGACGTTACCGACACCACGTACAGCGACCGATAAAGAAGAAATTTATACACCATTACCAAACGAACATGTCAGGTTAGAGCCATTATTTAAGTTCACAAGGGACACGATAGCAACCAGACGAGATAACAACGTTATTTTCATTACAAAATCAGGTCATTCCTATGACGCAGGCGCGAAGGAAATGGAAAAAGCCGGAAAATTTTTCTTCAGTAAAAATGACGTAGTTCTCACTAAAGCCAGAGTCATTAAAATCGACGATTTCTATCAAGTTCAACTTCCAATAATTGAACATGAAAGCCGCGCTATTGACTATCAAATCGTAATAGAATCTTTACGATCATTATTCGACGTAGTCAGTGAACTGCAGTTGCAAACAATTAGTATCGCACAGACAGCCTTAGATTCAATTCCATGGTCACAAATACAAAAAGCTTTACAAGATTTATTTTATGAAATGCCAATTCAAATTACTGTCTGTCAAGGACTTATTCACATTCCACCGGTAGAACATAGAACAAAAATAATTCAAGAAAATCACGATACACCAATAGGAGGCCACAAGGGAGTAAACAAGACATACTCTCGCATTCGGGAAAAATACTTCTGGCCTAACATGAAAACCGAAATCCAAAATTATATAAGCAAATGTAGGAGTTGCCAACGCGAAAAATTAGTTAGAGTAAAAACACGACAACCATTGACTTTAACAGACACACCAGGATGCGCTTTTGATAAGATCTCAATGGACGTCATGGGCCCCCTTCCAATAACCCCGGATGAATATACACATATCCTCACTATCCAGGACCTTCTAACTAAATATTCCGTCGCTATTCCTCTCAAACAAACTACAGCCGTCGATATAGCAGATGCACTCATCACAGAATTTATTTGTAAATTTGGATGTCCGAAAGGCATCTTGACCGACCAGGGGTCGAATTTCATCAATAGTCTTATTAAAGCCATAGCCGTTAAATTCAGAATAAAACAATACAAATCCACAGCCTTCCACCCACAAACGAATGGTTCGGTGGAGAGATCACACCATGTTCTTGCTGAGTATTTAAAACATTACATCGACACCAGTGGCGATTGGAAAAGATGGCTTCCTTATGCCATGTTTTCTTACAACACCAGTGTACACGAAGGCACCCTTTACACACCGCACGAACTCGTCTTCGGTCGAATAGCTAGGACACCATCCGAAACACCGTTCCAAGACAGTACCGAAAACGAAACATATTCCGACTACTTAATCATGTTAAACGAGAAAATCACCAGATCCCAGCGAATTGCGCGAGAAAACCTCGACAATGCGAAACGTCGAGCAAAATATTATTACGATAAAAAGACCAATACTCAAAAATTCGAAGCTGGGCAATGGGTCTTCCTACTTAGGGAACCCAACAGACATAAGTTTGAGTCCCAATACGTAGGCCCATACAGGATCGTCGAAATTTTGAGTAATAATAATGTCAAGTTAGCAATTAAGGATCGTTATAAAATAGTTCATAGTAATAAGTTAAAGTTATGTAAAAGGATGAGTGGAGTGAGAGAAACAAAGACTGAATGCAAAATAGTGCAAAGTGAGACAACTTCCACAAACTCAAGTGAAAACAGTGAAAGTTTAAGTGCCGGTGAATCTAGTGGCATCAAACATCATTTGGAAGGTTACTCCGCAGAGGTGAAGCGAGCCCGCCATAGTTCATCCGGCCGGCACTCCTATGTACATCGGCAGCCAACCGGCAGGACGACGAATCTGCAACCCTCAAACAATCCGCACGTACCAGACAGGAGATCTTGGCATTGCCAAGATTCCTTTTGTATGGGGGGAGGTGTAACGTCCGGCGTGCCGCCTTCCACCCCCCAGCGCCGCCCACAGCATCCGGCAGCGACGCATCTACCGCCAGCCGCATCCAAATGCGTGGAAAGAGCGCCTTCATACACGGGAAAGCAGACCGAACGCCGAGCTAAGGCAGCCAGATATCCACGAGCACCCAGGAGATCGACCGTACGACCGCGCGACGATGCGCGCTATCGCCAGAGTTGGGAGACATGCAGCCTTCAGCCGCACGAACAGATCACCGAGCATCTCACCGATTCGCCTACGCCATCCTCCCATTATTCTTATTTTGATAATGTGTATTCATAAGAACGTCCTAGAATTAAGTACACGACACAACTAATGTACATACGCAAACAACACACACATAGTTCCTAATATATCTGCGAATTCTCATAGTCATAAGTTTCGATACGCCCAAGCAACCGTCCGACGCGCGCGGCTCACGCTTAACGCGAGCCGCGCCCCACTCCGACCGGCCGCCCCACTTCGCGGGCCGAGCGGCCACCCCACTCCGGGGTCCAGCGACTCGCACGCCACGCGACTCGAGGAGGTCGCGGACACGCGAGCTGAAGATCAGTTCCGATCAGTCCTTCGAACCGAGGAGTTCCAATCTCGCTCTCAATGCCTCAATCGGAGGTGTTTCTAATTCTACTTCAATTCTAGTTCAAGTCAATTCATTCCAATTCTAAACGTTAAGTCTATCTTTAACTTAGCCTTAGGGAAGTCAGTGTAAGCTTAGGTTTATATTAGAATATATTTTATTTTACCTTACATGTACAAGTTTAAATTTGATTATTATCCTCTAATTTCATTATTATCTACGAATTCTTCCACGAGCTATCGCGTGGATATCCATCATTCGAATCCAATCGCTAGTTGACCTTGGTAACCGGCTGGTTAGAGCGGACCGCCGCTTAACTTCGCCGATCCACAGCGGAAACTACGTGCGGATATAGTCGACGTTTCACCCTTCTGGACCGATAGGTTAGAGCGGACCGCCGCTTATCCGATTCGTATCCGGATTGCTGGAACTAGACGCGAATGTGTCTCAATCCGAAACGTAAAGCTCGACGTGCGGGACGGAAGAATTACCTACGCCGACTTATGCGCGATTACTTGGGCATCGAAGCCCTTTCGTCTCTTCGTTCGAACACCACCGTTCCAGTGGCTCTTCAACAACCTGCTCCGTCGCCTTCTTCCGGCCAAGGCAAGCCGATCAGCACAGGAAACCCGCTACGTTGGAGACTCATCCCTCTTACGATCCAGCCTCGCAGCCCTTACGCAGGGACGATTCCGGAAAGCGATCCTCGACAGCAACAGTATCTCAGGAAGGGATACTAAATTAACAACGATTCAAGACAGCAAGGGTAGGATCTTTCCTATTTACCGCGATCGCGTTTTGAAAGTGTTCGTTGTCCCACGAAAGGAACCCGGAACCCGTCGCAATTAAGCGTGCCGAGTCCGTTTTCTGGCTGCGTGTCATCCGCGAATAAAACGGAAATTTTCCACCCTCGCGACGTGACACATGACACTTCGCAATGAATATTATATCTTATCATGAAACTCAGAAAAGAGATGCGATATCGCGTTTCAAGAAGCATTAGAACTCTATTGCTACGATACGTAAACATCTGCAAACGCTATTTCCTTGCAGGGAAGTGTCGCATTTACAACCTTTTGAAGTGAATACGAGGTTTACATGACACTTCGCAATGAATATTATATCTTATTATGAAACATAGAAATGAGATGCGATATCGCGTTTTATGAAGCATTAGAACTCTATTGCTACGATACGTAGACATCTGCAAACGCTATTTCCTTGCAAGGAACTGTCGCATTTACACTCTTTTGAAGTGAATACGAGGTTTACATGACACTTCGCAATGAATATTATATCTTATCATGAAACTCAGAAAAGGGATGCGATATCGCGTTTCAAGAAGGACTGGAACTCTATTGCTACGATACGTAGACATCTATAAGCGCTATTTCCTTGAAAGGAAGTGTCGCATTTACATTCATTCGAAGTAAATACGAGATTTACATGACACTTCGCAATGAATGTTGTATCTTATCATGAAACATAGAAGTGAAATGCGATATCGCGTTCTAAGAAGCATTAGAACTCTATTGCTACGATACGTAGACATCTGCAAACGCTATTTCCTTGCAAGGAACTGTCGCATTTACACTCTTTTGAAGTGAATACGAAGTTTACATGACACTTCGCAATGAATGTTATTTCTTATCATGAAACATATATGTGAAATGCGATATCGCGTTTCAAGAAGCATTAGAACTCTATTGCTACGATACGTAGACATCTGCAAACGCTATTTCCTTGCAAGGAAGTGTCGCATTTACAATCTTTAGATGTGAATACGAGGTTTACATGACACTTCGCAATGAATATTATATCTTATCATGAAACTTAGAAAAGGGATGCGATTTCGCGTTTTAAGAAGCTTTAGAACTCTATTGCTACGACACGTAGACATCTGCAAACGCTATTTCCTTGCAAGGAAGTGTCGCATTTACACTCTTTTGAAGTGTATACGAGGTTTACATGACACTTCGCAATGAATATTATATCTTATCATGAAACATAGATGTGAAATTCGATATCGCGTTTTATGAAGCATTAGAACTCTATTGCTACGATACGTAGACATCTGCAAACGCTATCTCCTTGCAAGGAACTGTCGCATTTACACTCTTTTGAAGTGAATACGAGGTTTACATGACACTTCGCAATGAATGTTATATCTTATCATGAAACATAGAAGTGAAATGCGATATCGCGTTTTAAGAAGCATTAGAAATCTATTGCAACGATACGTAGACATCTGCAAACGCTATTTCCTTGCAAGGATCTGTCGCATTTACACTCTTTTGAAGTGAATACGAGGTTTACATGACACTTCGCAATGAATGTTATATCTTATCATGAAACATAGAAGTGAAATGCGATATCGCGTTTCAAGAAGCATTAGAACTCTATTGCTACGATACGTAAACATCTGCAAACGCTATTTCCTTGCAGGGAAGTGTCGCATTTACACCCTTTTGAAGTGAATACGAGGTTTACATGACACTTCGCAATGAATATTATATCTTATTACGAAACATAGAAATGAGATGCGATATCGCGTTTTATGAAGCATTAGAACTCTATTGCTACGATACGTAGACATCTGCAAACGCTATTTCCTTGCAAGGAACTGTCGCATTTACACTCTTTTGATGTGAACACGTGGTTTACATGTCACTTCGCAATGAATATTATATCTTATCATGAAACTCAGAAAAGGGATGCGATATCGCGTTTCAAGAAGGATTGGAACTCTATTGCTACGATACGTAGACATCTATAAGCGCTATTTCCTTGAAAGGAAGTGTCGCATATACATTCATTCGAAGTAAATACGAGGTTTACATGACACTTCGCAATGAATGTTATATCTTATCATGAAACATAGAAGTGAAATGCGATATCGCGTTTTAAGAAGCATTAGAACTCTATTGCTACGATACGTACACATCTGCAAACGCTATTTCCTTGCAAGGAAGTGTCGCATTTACACTCCTTTGAAGTGAATGCGAGGTTTACATGACACTTCGCAGTGAATATTATATCTTATCATGAAACTCAGAAAAGAGATGCGATATCGCGTTTCAAGAAGCATTAGAACTCTATTGCTACGATACGTAGACAACTGCAAATGCTATTTCCTTGAAAGGAAGTGTCGCATTTACATTCAATTGAAGTAAATGCGAGGTTTACATGACACTTCGCAATGAATGTTATTTCTTATCATGAAACATAGATGTGAAATGCGATATCGCGTTTCAAGAAGCATTAGAACTCTATTGCTACGATACGTAGACATCTGCAAACGCTATATCCTTGCAAGGAAGTGTCGCATTTACACTCTTTTGAAGGGAATACGAGGTTTACATGACACTTCGCAATGAATATTATATCTTATCATGAAACTCGGAAAAGGGATGCGATATCGCGTTTCAAGAAGCATTACAACCTTATTGCTACGATACGTAGACATCTGCAAACGCTATTTCCCTGCAGGGAAGTGTCGCATTTACATTCATTTGAAGTAAATACGAGGTTTACATGACACTTCGCAATGAATGTTATATCTTATCATGAGACATAGATGTGAAATTCGATATCGCGTTTTATGAAGCATTAGAACTCTATTGCTACGATACGTAGACATCTGCAAACGCTATTTCCTTGCAAGGAAGTGTCGCATTTACACTCTTTTGAAGTGAATACGAGGTTTACATAACACTTCGCAATGAATGTCATATCTTATCATAAAACATAGAAGTGAAATGCGATATCGCGTTTTAAGAAGCATTAGAACTCTATTGCTACGATACGTAAACATCTGCAAACGCTATTTCCTTGCAGGGAAGTGTCGCATTTACACCCTTTTGAAGTGAATACGAGGTTTACATGACACTTCGCAATGAATATTATATCTTATTATGAAACATAGAAATGAGATGCGATATCGCGTTTTATGAAGCATTAGAACTCTATTGCTACGATACGTAGACATCTGCAAACGCTATTTCCTTGCAAGGAACTGTCGCATTTACACCCTTTTGAAGTGAATACGAGGTTTACATGACACTTCGCAATGAATATTATATCTTATCATGAAACTCAGAAAAGGGATGCGATATCGCGTTTCAAGAAGCATTAGAACTCTATTGCTACGATACGTAGACATCTATAAGCGCTATTTCCTTGAAAGGAAGTGTCGCATTTACATTCATTCGAAGTAAATACGAGGTTTACATGACACTTCGTAATGATGTCTACGATACGTAGACATCTATAAGCGCTATTTCCTTGAAAGGAAGTGTCGCATTTACATTAATTCGAAGTAAATACGAGGTTTACATGACACTTCGCAATGAATGTTATATCTTATCATGAAACATAGAAGTGAAATGCGATATCGCGTTTTAAGAAGCATTAGAACTCTATTGCTACGATACGTAGACACCTGCAAACGCTATTTCCTTGCAAGGAAGTGTCGCATTTACACTCTTTTGAAGTGAATACGAGGTTTACATGACACTTCGCAATGAATATTATATGTTATCATGAAACTCAGAAAAGAGATGCGATATCGCGTTTCAAGAAGCATTAGAACTCTATTGCTACGATACGTAAACATCTGCAAACGCTATTTCCTTGCAGGGAAGTGTCGCATTTACAACCTTTTGAAGTGAATACGAGGTTTACATGACACTTCGCAATGAATATTATATCTTATTATGAAACATAGAAATGAGATGCGATATCGCGTTTTATGAAGCATTAGAACTCTATTGCTACGATACGTAGACATCTGCAAACGCTATTTCCTTGCAAGGAAGTGTCGCATTTACACTCTTCTGAAGTGAATACGAGGTTTACATAACACTTCGCTATGAATGTTATATCTTATCATAAAACATAGAAGTGAAATGCGATATCGCGTTTTAAGAAGCATTAAAACTCTATTGCTACGATACGTAAACATCTGCAAACGCTATTTCCTTGCAAGGAAGTGTCGCATTTACACTCTTTAGATGTGAATACGAGGTTTACATGACACTTCGCAATGAATATTATATCTTATCATGAAACTTAGAAAAGGGATGCGATTTCGCGTTTTAAGAAGCTTTAGAACTCTATTGCTACGACACGTAGACATCTGCAAACGCTATTTCCTTGCAAGGAAGTGTCGCATTTACACTCTTTTGAAGTGTATACGAGGTTTACATGACACTTCGCAATGAATATTATATCTTATCATGAAACATAGATGTGAAATTCGATATCGCGTTTTATGAAGCATTAGAACTCTATTGCTACGATACGTAGACATCTGCAAACGCTATCTCCTTGCAAGGAACTGTCGCATTTACACTCTTTTGAAGTGAATACGAGGTTTACATGACACTTCGCAATGAATGTTATATCTTATCATGAAACATAGAAGTGAAATGCGATATCGCGTTTTAAGAAGCATTAGAACTCTATTGCAACGATACGTAGACATCTGCAAACGCTATTTCCTTGCAAGGATCTGTCGCATTTACACTCTTTTGAAGTGAATACGAGGTTTACATGACACTTCGCAATGAATGTTATATCTTATCATGAAACTCAGAAAAGAGATGAGATATCGCGTTTCAAGAAGCATTAGAACTCTATTGCTACGATACGTAGACAACTGCAAATGCTATTTCCTTGAAAGGAAGTGTCGCATTTACATTCATTTGAAGTAAATGCGAGGTTTACATGACACTTCGCAATGAATGTTATTTCTTATCATGAAACATAGATGTGAAATGCGATATCGCGTTTCAAGAAGCATTAGAACTCTATTGCTACGATACGTAGACATCTGCAAACGCTATTTCCTTGCAAGGAACTGTCGCATTTACACTCTTTTGAAGGGAATACGAGGTTTACATGACACTTCATAATGAATGTTATATCTTATCATGAAACATAGAAGTGAAATGCGATATCGCGTTTTAAGAAGCATTAGGACTCTATTGCTACGATACGTAGACATCTGCAAACGCTATTTCCTTGCAAGGAAGTGTCGCATTTACACTCTTTTGATGTGAATACGTGATTTACATGACACTTCGCAATGAATGTTATATCTTATCATGAAACATAGAAGTGAAATGCGATATCGCGTTTTAAGAAGAATTAGAACTCTATTGCTACGATACGTAGACATCTGCAAACGCTATATCCTTGCAAGGAAGTGTCGCATTTACACTCTTTTGAAGGGAATACGAGGTTTACATGACACTTCGCAATGAATATTATATCTTATCATGAAACTCAGAAAAGGGATGCGATATCGCTTTTCAAGAAGCATTACAACCTTATTGCTACGATACGTAGACATCTGCAAACGCTATTTCCCTGCAGGGAAGTGTCGCATTTACATTCATTTGAAGTAAATACGAGGTTTACATGACACTTCGCAATGAATGTTATATCTTATCATGAGACATAGATGTGAAATTCGATATCGCGTTTTATGAAGCATTAGAACTCTATTGCTACGATACGTAGACATCTGCAAACGCTATTTCCTTGCAAGGAAGTGTCGCATTTACACTCTTTTGAAGTGAATACGAGGTTTACATAACACTTCGCAATGAATGTCATATCTTATCATAAAACATAGAAGTGAAATGCGATATCGCGTTTTAAGAAGCATTAGAACTCTATTGCTACGATACGTAAACATCTGCAAACGCTATTTCCTTGCAGGTAAGTGTCGCATTTACACCCTTTTGAAGTGAATACGAGGTTTACATGACACTTCGCAATGAATATTATATCTTATTATGAAACATAGAAATGAGATGCGATATCGCGTTTTATGAAGCATTAGAACTCTATTGCTACGATACGTAGACATCTGCAAACGCTATTTCCTTGCAAGGAACTGTCGCATTTACACTCTTTTGGTGTGAATACGAGGTTTACATGTCACTTCGCAATGAATATTATATCTTACCATGAAACTCAGAAAAGGGATGCGATATCGCGTTTCAAGAAGGATTGGAACTCTATTGCTACGATACGTAGGCATCTATAAGCGCTATTTCCTTGAAAGGAAGTGTCGCATTTACATTCATTCGAAGTAAATACAAGGTTTACATGACACTTCGCAATGAATGTTATATCTTATCATGAAACATAGAAGTGAAATGCGATATCGCGTTTTAAGAAGCATTAGGACTCTATTGCTACGATACGTAGACATCTGCAAACGCTATTTCCTTGCAAGGAAGTGTCGCATTCACACTCTTTTGAAGTGAATACGAGGTTTACATGACACTTCGCAATGAATGTTATATCTTATCATAAAACATAGAAGTGAAATGCGATATCGCGTTTTATGAAGCATTAGAACTCTATTGCTACGATACGCAGACATCTGCAAACGCTATTTCCTTGCAATGAACTGTCGCATTTACACTCTTTTGAAGTGAATACGAGGTTTACATGACACTTCGCAATGAATATTATATCTTATCATGAATCTCAGAAAAGGGATGCGATATCGCGTTTCAAGAAGGATTGGAACCCTATTGCTACGATACGTAGACATCTATAAGCGCTATTTCCTTGAAAGGAAGTGTCGCATTTACATTCGTTCGAAGTAAATACGATGTTTACATGACACTTCGCAATGAATGTTATATCTTATCATGAAACATAGAAGTGAAATGCGATATCGCGTTTTAAGAAGCATTAGAACTATATTGCTACGATACGTACACATCTGCAAACGCTATTTCCTTGCAAGGAAGTGTCGCATTTACACTCTTTTGAAGTGAATACGAGGTTTACATAACACTTCGCAATGAATGTTATATCTTATCATAAATCATAGAAGTGAAATGCGATATCGCGTTTTAAGAAGCATTAGATCTCTATTGCTACGATACGTAAACATCTGCAAACGTTATTTCCTTGCAGGGAAGTGTCGCATTTACACTCTTTTGAAGTGAATACGAGGTTTACATGACACTTCGCAATGAATATTATATCTTATTATGAAACATAGAAATGAGATGCGTTATCGCGTTTTATGAAGCATTAGAACTCTATTGCTACGATACGTAGACATCTGCAAACGCTATTTCCTTGCATGGAACTGTCGCATTTACACCCTTTTGAAGTGAATACGAGGTTTACATGACACTTCGCAATGAATATTATATCTTATCATGAAACTCAGAAAAGGGATGCGATATCGCGTTTCAAGAAGCATTAGAACTCCATTGCTACGATACGTAGACATCTATAAGCGCTATTTCCTTGAAAGGAAGTGTCGCATTTACATTCATTCGAAGTAAATACGAGGTTTACATGACACCTCGCAATGATGTCTACGATACGTAGACATCTATAAGCGCTATTTCCTTGCAAGGAAGTGTCGCATTTACACTCTTTTGAAGTGAATACGAGGTTTACATGACACTTCGCAGTGAATATTATATCTTATCATGAAACTCAGAAAAGAGATGCGATATCGCGTTTCAAGAAGCATTAGAACTCTATTGCTACGATACGTAGACAACTGCAAACGCTATTTCCTTGAAAGGAAGTGTCGCATTTACATTCATTTGAAGTAAATACGAGGTTTACATGACACTTCGCAATGCATGTTATATCTTATCGAGAAACATAGATGTGAAATGCGATATCGCGTTTTATGAAGCATTAGGACTCTATTGCTACGATACGTAGACATCTGCAAACGCTATTTCCTTGCAAGGAAGTGTCGCATTTAGACTCTTCTGAAGTGAATACGAGGTTTACATAACACTTCGCAATGAATGTTATATCTTATCATAAAACATAGAAGTGAGATGCGATATCGCGTTTTAAGAAGCATTAGGACTCTATTGCTACGATACGTAGACATCTGCAAACGCTATTTCCTTGCAAGGAAGTGTCGCATTTACACTCTTTAGATGTGAATACGAGGTTTACATGACACTTCGCAATGAATATTATATCTTATCATGAAACTTAGAAAAGGGATGCGATTTCGCGTTTTAAGAAGCTTTAGAACTCTATTGCTACGACACGTAGACATCTGCAAACGCTATTTCCTTGCAAGGAAGTGTCGCATTTACACTCTTTTGGAGTGAATACGAGGTTTACATGACACTTCGCAATGAATATTATATCTTATCATGAAACATAGATGTGAAATTCGATATCGCGTTTTATGAAGCATTAGAACTCTATTGCTACGATACGTAGACATCTGCAAACGCTATCTCCTTGCAAGGAAGTGTCGCATTTACACTCTTTTGA
Source organism: Xylocopa sonorina (assembly GCF_050948175.1). Taxonomy (NCBI): domain Eukaryota; kingdom Metazoa; phylum Arthropoda; class Insecta; order Hymenoptera; family Apidae; genus Xylocopa; species Xylocopa sonorina. The sequence continues at coordinate 806,478 of NW_027490117.1, forward strand.
AGTGAATACGAGATTTACATGACACTTCGCAATGAATGTTATATCTTATCATGAAACATAGAAGTGAAATGCGATATCGCGTTTTAAGAAGAATTAGAACTCTATTGCTACGATACGTAGACATCTGCAAACGCTATATCCTTGCAAGGAAGTGTCGCATTTACACTCTTTTGAAGGGAATACGAGGTTTACATGACACTTCGCAATGAATATTATATCTTATCATGAAACTCAGAAAAGAGATGCGATATCGCATTTCAAGAAGCATTACAACCTTATTGCTACGATACGTAGACATCTGCAAACGCTATTTCCCTGCAGGGAAGTGTCGCATTTACATTCATTTGAAGTAAATACGAGGTTTACATGACACTTCGCAATGAATGTTATATCTTATCATGAAACATAGATGTGAAATTCGATATCGCGTTTTATGAAGCATTAGAACTCTATTGCTACGATACGTAGACATCTGCAAACGCTATTTCCTTGCATGGAACTGTCGCATTTACACTCTTTTGAAGTGAATACGAGGTTTACATGACTCTTCGCAATGAATGTTATATCTTATCATGAAACATAGAAGTGAAATGCGATATCGCGTTTTAAGAAGCATTAGAACTCTATGCCTACGATACGTAGACACCTCCAAACGCTATTTCCTTGCAAGGAACTGTCGCATTTACACTCTTTTGAAGTGAATACGAGGTTTACATGACACTTCGCAATGAATGTTATATCTTATCATGAAACATAGAAGTGAAATGCGATATCGCGTTTTAAGAAGCATTAGGACTCTATTGCTACGATACGTAGACATCTGCAAACGCTATTTCCTTGCAAGGATCTGTCGCATTTACACTCTTTTGAAGTGAATACGAGGTTTACATGACACTTCGCAATGAATGTTATATCTTATCATGAAACATAGAAGTGAAATGCGATATCGCGTTTCAAGAAGCATTAGAAATCTATTGCTACGATACGTACACATCTGCAAACGCTATTTCCTTGCAAGGAAGTGTCGCATTTACACTCTTTTGAAGTGAATACGAGGTTTACATGACACTTCGCAGTGAATGTTATATCTTATCGCGAAACATAGATGTGAAATGCGATATCGAGTTTTATGAAGCATTAGGACTCTATTGCTACAATACGTAGTCATCTGCAAACGCTATTTCCTTGCAAGGAAGTGTCGCATTTACACTCTTTTGAAGTGAATACGAGGTTTACATAACACTTCGCAATGAATGTTATATCTTATCATAAAACATAGAAGTGAAATGCGATATCGCGTTTTAAGAAGCATTAGAACTCTATTGCTACGATACGTAAACATCTGCAAACGCTATTTCCTTGCAGGGAAGTGTCGCATTTACACCCTTTTGAAGTGAATACGAGGTTTACATGACACATCGCAATGAATATTATATCTTATTATGAAACATAGAATTGAGATGCGATATCGCGTTTTATGAAGCATTAGAACTCTATTGCTACGATACGTAGACATCTGCAAACGCTATTTCCTTGCAAGGAACTGTCGCATTTACACTCTTTTGATGTGAATACGTGGTTTACATGTCACTTCGCAATGAATATTATATCTTATCATGAAACTCAGAAAAGGGATGCGATATCGCGTTTCAAGAAGGATTGGAACTCTATTGCTACGAGATTGGAACTCTATTGCTACGATACGTAGACATCTATAAGCGCTATTTCCTTGAAAGGAAGTGTCGCATTTACATTCATTCGAAGTAAATACGAGGTTTACATGACACTTCGCAATGAATGTTATATCTTATCATGAAACATAGAAGTGAAATGCGATATCGCGTTTTAAGAAGCATTAGAACTCTATTGCTACGATAAGAACACATCTGCAAACGCTATTTCCTTGCAAGGAAGTGTCGCATTTACACTCTTTTGAAGTGAATACGAGGTTTACATGACACTTAGCAGTGAATATTATATCTTATCATGAAACTCAGAAAAGAGATGCGATATCGCGTTTCAAGAAGCATTAGAACTCTATTGCTACGATACGTAGACAACTGCAAACGCTATTTCCTTGCAGGGAAGTGTCGCATTTACAACCTTTTGAAGTGAATACGAGGTTTACATGACACTTCGCAATGAATATTATATCTTATTATGAAACATAGATATGAGATGCGATATCGCGTTTTATGAAGCATTAGAACTCTATTGCTACGATACGTAGACATCTGCAAACGCTATTTCCTTGCAAGGAACTGTCGCATTTACACTCTTTTGATGTGAATACGTGGTTTACATGACACTTCGCAATGAATGTTATATCTTATCATGAAACATAGAAGTGAAATGCGATATCGCGTTTTAAGAAGAATTAGAACTCTATTGCTACGATACGTAGACATCTGCAAACGCTATATCCTTGCAAGGAAGTGTCGCATTTACACTCTTCTGAAGGGAATACGAGGTTTACATGACACTTCGCAATGAATACTATATCTTATCATGAAACTCAGAAAAGGGATGCGATATCGCGTTTCAAGAAGCATTACAACCTTACTGCTACGATACGTAGACATCTGCAAACGCTATTTCCCTGCAGGGAAGTGTCGCATTTACATTCATTTGAAGTAAATACGAGGTTTACATGACACTTCGCAATGAATGTTATATCTTATCACGAAACATAGATGTGAAATTCGATATCGCGTTTTATGAAGCATTAGAACTCTATTGCGACGATACGTAGACATCTGCAAACGCTATTTCCTTGCAAGGAACTGTCGCATTTACACTCTTTTGAAGTGAATACGAGGTTTACATGACACTTCGCAATGAATGTTATATCTTATCATGAAACATAGAAGTGAAATGCGATATCGCGTTTTAAGAAGCATTAGAACTCTATTGCTACGGTACGTAGACATCTGCAAACGCTATTTCCTTGCAAGGAAGTGTCGCATTTACACTCTTTTGGAGTGAATACGAGGTTTACATGACACTTCGCAATGAATATTATATCTTATCATGAAACATAGATGTGAAATTCGATATCGCGTTTTATGAAGCATTAGAACTCTATTGCTACGATACGTAGACATCTGCAAACGCTATCTCCTTGCAAGGAAGTGTCGCATTTACACTCTTTTGAAGTGAATACGAGATTTACATGACACTTCGCAATGAATGTTATATCTTATCATGAAACATAGAAGTGAAATGCGATATCGCGTTTTAAGAAGAATTAGAACTCTATTGCTACGATACGTAGACATCTGCAAACGCTATATCCTTGCAAGGAAGTGTCGCATTTACACTCTTTTGAAGGGAATACGAGGTTTACATGACACTTCGCAATGAATATTATATCTTATCATGAAACTCAGAAAAGAGATGCGATATCGCATTTCAAGAAGCATTACAACCTTATTGCTACGATACGTAGACATCTGCAAACGCTATTTCCCTGCAGGGAAGTGTCGCATTTACATTCATTTGAAGTAAATACGAGGTTTACATGACACTTCGCAATGAATGTTATATCTTATCATGAAACATAGATGTGAAATTCGATATCGCGTTTTATGAAGCATTAGAACTCTATTGCTACGATACGTAGACATCTGCAAACGCTATTTCCTTGCAAGGAACTGTCGCATTTACACTCTTTTGAAGTGAATACGAGGTTTACATGACACTTCGCAATGAATGTTATATCTTATCATGAAACATAGAAGTGAAATGCGATATCGCGTTTTAAGAAGCATTAGAACTCTATTGCTACGATACGTAGACATCTGCAAACGCTATTTCCTTGCAAGGATCTGTCGCATTTACACTCTTTTGAAGTGAATACGAGGTTTACATGACACTTCGCAATGAATGTTATATCTTATCATGAAACATAGAAGTGAAATGCGATATCGCGTTTCAAGAAGCATTAGAACTCTATTGCTACGATACGTACACATCTGCAAACGCTATTTCCTTGCAAGGAAGTGTCGCATTTACACTCTTTTGAAGTGAATACGAGGTTTACATGACACTTCGCAGTGAATGTTATATCTTATCGCGAAACATAGATGTGAAATGCGATATCGAGTTTTATGAAGCATTAGGACTCTATTGCTACAATACGTAGTCATCTGCAAACGCTATTTCCTTGCAAGGAAGTGTCGCATTTACACTCTTTTGAAGTGAATACGAGGTTTACATAACACTTCGCAATGAATGTTATATCTTATCATAAAACATAGAAGTGAAATACGATATCGCGTCTTAAGAAGCATTAGAACTCTATTGCTACGATACGTAAACATCTGCAAACGCTATTTCCTTGCAGGGAAGTGTCGCATTTACACCCTTTTGAAGTGAATACGAGGTTTACATGACACATCGCAATGAATATTATATCTTATTATGAAACATAGAATTGAGATGCGATATCGCGTTTTATGAAGCATTAGAACTCTATTGCTACGACACGTAGACATCTGCAAACGCTATTTCCTTGCAAGGAACTGTCGCATTTACACTCTTTTGATGTGAATACGTGGTTTACATGTCACTTCGCAATGAATATTATATCTTATCATGAAACTCAGAAAAGGGATGCGATATCGCGTTTCAAGAAGGATTGGAACTCTATTGCTACGAGATTGGAACTCTATTGCTACGATACGTAGACATCTATAAGCGCTATTTCCTTGAAAGGAAGTGTCGCATTTACATTCATTCGAAGTAAATACGAGGTTTACATGACACTTCGCAATGAATGTTATATCTTATCATGAAACATAGAAGTGAAATGCGATATCGCGTTTTAAGAAGCATTAGAACTCTATTGCTACGATAAGAACACATCTGCAAACGCTATTTCCTTGCAAGGAAGTGTCGCATTTACACTCTTTTGAAGTGAATACGAGGTTTACATGACACTTCGCAGTGAATATTATATCTTATCATGAAACTCAGAAAAGAGATGCGATATCGCGTTTCAAGAAGCATTAGAACTCTATTGCTACGATACGTAGACAACTGCAAACGCTATTTCCTTGCAGGGAAGTGTCGCATTTACAACCTTTTGAAGTGAATACGAGGTTTACATGACACTTCGCAATGAATATTATATCTTATTATGAAACATAGATATGAGATGCGATATCGCGTTTTATGAAGCATTAGAACTCTATTGCTACGATACGTAGACATCTGCAAACGCTATTTCCTTGCAAGGAACTGTCGCATTTACACTCTTTTGATGTGAATACGTGGTTTACATGACACTTCGCAATGAATGTTATATCTTATCATGAAACATAGAAGTGAAATGCGATATCGCGTTTTAAGAAGAATTAGAACTCTATTGCTACGATACGTAGACATCTGCAAACGCTATATCCTTGCAAGGAAGTGTCGCATTTACACTCTTCTGAAGGGAATACGAGGTTTACATGACACTTCGCAATGAATACTATATCTTATCATGAAACTCAGAAAAGGGATGCGATATCGCGTTTCAAGAAGCATTACAACCTTACTGCTACGATACGTAGACATCTGCAAACGCTATTTCCCTGCAGGGAAGTGTCGCATTTACATTCATTTGAAGTAAATACGAGGTTTACATGACACTTCGCAATGAATGTTATATCTTATCACGAAACATAGATGTGAAATTCGATATCGCGTTTTATGAAGCATTAGAACTCTATTGCTACGATACGTAGACATCTGCAAACGCTATTTCCTTGCAAGGAACTGTCGCATTTACACTCTTTTGAAGTGAATACGAGGTTTACATGACACTTCGCAATGAATGTTATATCTTATCATGAAACATAGAAGTGAAATGCGATATCGCGTTTTAAGAAGCATTAGAACTCTATTGCTACGGTACGTAGACATCTGCAAACGCTATTTCCTTGCAAGGAAGTGTCGCATTTACACTCTTTTGGAGTGAATACGAGGTTTACATGACACTTCGCAATGAATGTTATATCTTATCATGAAACATAGAAGTGAAATGCGATATCGCGTTTTAAGAAGAATTAGAACTCTATTGCTACGATACGTAGACATCTGCAAACGCTATATCCTTGCAAGGAAGTGTCGCATTTACACTCTTTTGAAGGGAATACGAGGTTTACATGACACTTCGCAATGAATATTATATCTTATCATGAAACTCAGAAAAGAGATGCGATATCGCATTTCAAGAAGCATTACAACCTTATTGCTACGATACGTAGACATCTGCAAACGCTATTTCCCTGCAGGGAAGTGTCGCATTTACATTCATTTGAAGTAAATACGAGGTTTACATGACACATCGCAATGAATGTTATATCTTATCATGAAACATAGATGTGAAATTCGATATCGCGTTTTATGAAGCATTAGAACTCTATTGCTACGATACGTAGACATCTGCAAACGCTATTTCCTTGCAAGGAACTGTCGCATTTACACTCTTTTGAAGTGAATACGAGGTTTACATGACACTTCGCAATGAATGTTATATCTTATCATGAAACATAGAAGTGAAATGCGATATCGCGTTTTAAGAAGCATTAGAACTCTATTGCTACGATACGTAGACATCTGCAAACGCTATTTCCTTGCAAGGATCTGTCTCATTTACACTCTTTTGAAGTGAATACGAGGTTTACATGACACTTCGCAATGAATGTTATATCTTATCATGAAACATAGAAGTGAAATGCGATATCGCGTTTCAAGAAGCATTAGAACTCTATTGCTACGATACGTACACATCTGCAAACGCTATTTCCTTGCAAGGAAGTGTCGCATTTACACTCTTTTGAAGTGAATACGAGGTTTACATGACACTTCGCAGTGAATGTTATATCTTATCGCGAAACATAGATGTGAAATGCGATATCGAGTTTTATGAAGCATTAGGACCCTATTGCTACGATACGTAGTCATCTGCAAACGCTATTTCCTTGCAAGGAAGTGTCGCATTTACACTCTTTTGAAGTGAATACGAGGTTTACATAACACTTCGCAATGAATGTTATATCTTATCATAAAACATAGAACTGAAATGCGATATCGCGTTTTAAGAAGCATTAGAACTCTATTGCTACGATACGTAAACATCTGCAAACGCTATTTCCTTGCAAGGAACTGTCGCATTTACACTCTTTTGAAGTGAATACGAGGTTTACATGACACTTCGCAATGAATATTATATCTTATCATGAAATTCAGAAAAGAGATGCGATATCGCGTTTTAAGAAGCATTAGAACTCTATTGCTACGATACGTAGACATCTGCAAACGCTATTTTCTTGCAAGGAAGTGTCGCATTTACACTCTTTTGCAGGGAATACGAGGTTTACATGACACTTCGCAATGAATATTATATCTTATCATGAAACTCAGAAAAGAGATGCGATATCGCGTTTCAAGAAGCATTACAACCTTATTGCTACGATACGTAGACATCTGCAAACGCTATTTCCTTGCAGGGAAGTGTCGCATTTACATTCATTTGAAGTAAATACGAGGTTTACATGACACTTCGCAATGAATATTATATCTTATCATGAAATTCAGAAAAGAGATGCGATATCGCGTTTTAAGAAGCATTAGAACTCTATTGCTACGATACGTAGACATCTGCAAACGCTATTTCCTTGCAAGGAAGTGTCGCATTTACACTCTTTTGAAGTGAATACGAGGTTTGCATGACACTTCGCAATGAATATTATATCTTATCATGAAACTCAGAAAAGGGATGCGATATCGCGTTTCAAGAGGGATTGGAACTCTATTGCTACGATACGTAGACATCTGTAAGCGCTATTTCCTTGCAAGGAAGTGTCGCATTTACACTCTTTTGAAGTGAATACGAGGTTTACATGACACTTCGCAATGAATATTATATCTTATCATGAAACTCAGAAAAGGGATGCGATATCGCGTTTCAAGAAGGATTGGAACTCTATTGCTACGATACGTAGACATCTGCAAACGCTATTTCCTTGCAAGGAACTGTCGCATTTACACTCTTTTGAAGTGAATACGAGGTTTACATGACACTTCGCAATGAATGTTATATCTTATCATGAAACATAGAAGTGAAATGCGATATCGCGTTTTAAGAAGCATTAGAACTCTATTGCTACGATACGTAGACATCTGCAAACGCTATTTCCTTGCAAGGAAGTGTCGCATTTACACTCTTTTGAAGTGAATACGAGGTTTACATGACACTTCGCAATGAATATTATATCTTATCATGAAACTCAGAAAAGGGATGCGATATCGCGTTTCAAGAAGGATTGGAACTCTATTGCTACGATACGTAGACATCTGCAAACGCTATTTCCTTGCAAGGAAGTGTCGCATTTACACTCTTTTGAAGTGAATACGAGGTTTACATGACACTTCGCAATGAATGTTATATCTTATCATGAAACATAGAAGTGAAATGCGATATCGCGTTTTAAGAAGAATTAGAACTCTATTGCTACGATACGTAGACATCTGCAAACGCTATTTTCTTGCAAGGAAGTGTCGCATCTACACTCTTTTGAAGGGAATACGAGGTTTACATGACACTTCGCAATGAATATTATATCTTATCATGAAACTCGGAAAAGAGATGCGATATCGCGTTTCAAGAAGCATTACAACCTTATTGCTACGATACGTAGACATCTGCAAACGCTATTTCCTTGCAGGGAAGTGTCGCATTTATATTCATTTGAAGTAAATACGAGGTTTACATGACACTTCGCAATGAATATTATATCTTATCATGAAATTCAGAAAAGAGATGCGATATCGCGTTTCAAGAAGCATTACAACCTTATTGCTACGATACGTAGACATCTGCAAACGCTATTTCCTTGCAGGGAAGTGTCGCATTTACATTCATTTGTAGTAAATACGAGGTTTACATGACACTTCGCAATGAATGTTATATCTTATCATGAAACATAGATGTGAAATTCGATATCGCGTTTTATGAAGCATTAGAACTCTATTGCCACGATACGTAGACATCTGCAAACGCTATTTCCTTGCAAGGAACTGTCGCATTTACACTCTTTTGAAGTGAATACTAGGTTTACATGACACATCGCAATGAATGTTATATCTTATCATGAAACATAGATGTGAAATGCGATATCGCGTTTCAGGAAGCATTAGAACTCTATTGCTACGATACGTAGACATATGCAAACGCTATTTCCTTGCAAGGAACTGTTGCATTTACACTCTTTTGAAGTGAATACGAGGTTTACATGATACATCGCAATGAATGTTATATCTTATCATGAAACATAGATGTGAAATGCGATATCGCGTTTCAAGAAGCATTACAACTCTATTGCTACGATACGTAGACATCTGCAAACGCTATTTCCTTGCAAGGAACTGTCGCATTTACACCCTTTTGAAGTGAATACGAGGTTTACATGACACTTCGCAATGAATGTTATATCTTATCATGAAACATAGAAGTGAATTGCGATATCGCATTTTATGAACCATTAGAACTCTATTGCTACGATACGTAGACACCTGCAAACGCTGTTTCCTTGCAAGGAAGTGTCGCATTTACACTCTTCTGAAGTGAATACGAGGTTTACATAACACTTCGCAATGAATGTTATATCTTATCATGAAACTCAGAAAAGAGATGCGATATCGCGTTTCAAGAAGCATTAGAACTCTATTGCTACGATACGTAGACATCTGCAAACGCTATTTCCTTGGAAAGAAGTGTCGCATTTACACTCTTTTGAAGTGAATACGAGGTTTACATGACACTTCGCAATGAATGTTATATCTTATCATGAAACATAGAAGTGAAATGCGATATCGCGTTTTAAGAAGAATTAGAACTCTATTGCTACGATACGTAGACATCTGCAAACGCTATTTCCTTGAAAGGAAGTGTCGCATTTACATTCATTTGAAGTAAATACGAGGTTTACATGACACTTCGCAATGAATGCTATATCTTATCATGAAACATAGATGTGAAATGCGATATCGCGTTTTATGAACCATTAGAACTCTATTGCTACGATACGTAGACACCTGCAAACGCTATTTCCTTGCAAGGAACTGTCGCATTTACACTCTTTTGAAATGAATACGAGGTTTACATGACACTTCGCAATGAATGTTATATCTTATCATGAAACATAGAAGTGAAATGCGATATCGCGTTTTAAGAAGCATTAGGACTCTATTGCTACGATACGTAGACATCTGCAAACGCTATTTCCTTGCAAGGAAGTGTCGCATTTACACTCTTTTGAAGTGAAAACGAGGTTTACATAACACTTCGCAATGAATGTTATATCTTATCATGAAACTCAGAAAAGAGATGCGATATCGCGTTTCAAGAAGCATTAGAACTCTATTGCTACGATACGTAGACATCTGCAAACGCTATTTCCTTGCAAGGAAGTGTCGCATTTACACTCTTTTGAAGTGAATACGAGGTTTACATGACACTTCGCAATGAATGTTATATCTTATCATGAAACATAGAAGTGAAATGCGATATCGCGTTTTAAGAAGAATTAGAACTCTATTGCTACGATACGTAGACATCTGCAAACGCTATTTCCTTGCAAGGAAGTGTCGCATGTACACTCTTTTGAAGGGAATACGGCGTTTACATGACACTTCGCAATGAATATTATATCTTATCATGAAACTCAGAAAAGAGTAGCGATATCGCGTTTCAAGAAGCATTACAACCTTATTGCTACGATACGTAGACATCTGCAAACGCTATTTCCTTTCAGGGAAGTGTCGCATTTACATTCATTTGAAGTAAATACGAGGTTTACATGACACTTCGCAATGAATATTATATCTTATCATGAAACTCAGAAAAGAGATGCGATATCGCGTTTCAAGAAGCATTACAACCTTATTGCTACGATACGTAGACATCTGCAAACGCTATTTCCTTGCAGGGAAGTGTCGCATTTACATTCATTTGATGTAAATACGAGGTTTACATGACACTTCGCAATGAATGTTATATCTTATCATGAAACATAGATGTGAATTGCGATATCGCGTTTTATGAACCATTAGAACTCTATTGCTACGATACGTAGACACCTGCAAACGCTATTTCCTTGCAAGGAACTGTCGCATTTACACTCTTTTGAAGTGAAAACGAGGTTTACATGACACTTCGCAATGAATGTTATATCTTATCATGAAACATAGAAGTGAAATGCGATATCGCGTTTTAAGAAGCATTAGGACTCTATTGCTACGATACGTAGACATCTGCAAACGCTATTTCCTTGCAAGGAAGTGTCGCATTTACACTCTTCTGAAGTGAATACGAGGTTTACATAACACTTCGCAATGAATGTTATATCTTATCATGAAACTCAGGAAAGAGATGCGATATCGCGTTTCAAGAAGCATTAGAACTCTATTGCTACGATACGTAGACATCTGCAAACGCTATTTCCTTGCAAGGAAGTGTCGCATTTACACTCTTTTGAAGGGAATACGAGGTTTACATAACACTTCGCAATGAATGTTATATCTTATCATGAAACTCAGGAAAGAGATGCGATATCGCGTTTCAAGAAGCATTAGATCTCTATTGCTACGATACGTAGACATCTGCAAACGCTATTTCCTTGCAAAGAAGTGTCGCATTTACACTCTTTTGAAGTGAATACGAGGTTTACATGACACTTCGCAATGAATGTTATATCTTATCATGAAACATAGAAGTGAAATGCGATATCGCGTTTTAAGAAGAATTAGAACTCTATTGCTACGATACGTAGACATCTGCAAACGCTATTTCCTTGCAAGGAAGTGTCGCATTTACACTCTTTTGAAGGGAATACGAGGTTTACATGACACTTCGCAATGAATGTTATATCTTATCATGAAACATAGAAGTGAAATGCGATATCGCGTTTTAAGAAGCATTAGGACTCTATTGCTACGATACGTAGACATCTGCAAACGCTATTTCCTTGCAAGAAAGTGTCGCATTTACACTCTTTTGAAGTGAATACGAGGTTTACATAACACTTCGCAATGAATGTTATATCTTATCATAAAACATAGAAGTGAAATGCGATATCGCGTTTTAAGAAGCATTAGAATTCTATTGCTACGATACGTAAACATCTGCAAACGCTATTTCCTTGCAGGGAAGTGTCGCATTTACACCCTTTTGAAGTGAATACGAGGTTTACATGACACTTCGCAATGAATATTATATCTTATTATGAAACATAGAAATGAGATGCGATATCGCGTTTTATGAAGCATTAGAACTCTATTGGTACGATACGTAGACATCTGCAAACGCTATTTCCTTGCAAGGAACTGTCGCATTTACACTCTTTTGAAGTGAATACGAGGTTTACATGACACTTCGCAATGAATGTTATATCTTATCATGAAACATATAAGTGAAATGCGATATCGCGTTTCAAGAAGCATTAGAACTCTATTGCTACGATACGTAGACATCTGCAAACGCTATTTCCTTGAAAGGAAGTGTCGCATTTACATTCATTCGAAGTAAATACGAGGTTTACATGACACTTCGCAATGAATGTTATATCTTATCATGAAACATAGAAGTGAAATGCGATATCGCGTTTTAAGAAGCATTAGAACCCTATTGCTACGATACGTAGACATCTGCAAACGCTATTTTCTTGCAAGGAAGTGTCGCATTTACACTCTTTTGAAGTGAATACGAGGTTTACATGACACTTCGCAGTGAATATTATATCTTATCATGAAACTCAGAAAAGAGATGCGATATCGCGTTTCAAGAAGCATTAGAACTCTATTGCTACTATACGTAGACATCTGCAAACGCTATTTCCTTGCAAGAAAGTGTCGCATTTACACTCTTTTGAAGTGAATACGAGGTTTACATAACACTTCGCAATGAATGTTATATCTTATCATGAAACATAGAAGTGAAATGCGATATCGCGTTTTAAGAAGCATTAGAACCCTATTGCTACGATACGTAGACATCTGCAAACGCTATTTTCTTGCAAGGAAGTGTCGCATTTACACTCTTTTGAAGTGAATACGAGGTTTACATGACACTTCGCAGTGAATATTATATCTTATCATGAAACTCAGAAAAGAGATGCGATATCGCGTTTCAAGAAGCATTAGAACTCTATTGCTACTATACGTAGACATCTGCAAACGCTATTTCCTTGCAAGAAAGTGTCGCATTTACACTCTTTTGAAGTGAATACGAGGTTTACATAACACTTCGCAATGAATGTTATATCTTATCATAAAACATAGAAGTGAATTGCGATATCGCGTTTTAAGAAGCATTAGAACTCTATTGCTACGATACGTAAACATCTGCAAACGCTATTTCCTTGCAGGGAAGTGTCGCATTTACACCCTTTTGAAGTGAATACGAGGTTTACATAACACTTCGCAATGAATGTTATAGCTTATCATGAAACTCAGAAAAGAGATGCGATATCGCGTTTCAAGAAGCATTAGAACTCTATTGCTACGATACGTAGACATCTGCAAACGCTATTTCCTTGCAAGGAAGTGTCGCATTTACACTCTTTTGAAGTGAATACGAGGTTTACATGACACTTCGCAATGAATGTTATATCTTATCATGAAACATAGAAGTGAAATGCGATATCGCGTTTTATGAAGAATTAGAACTCTATTGCTACGATACGTAGACATCTGCAAACGCTATTTCCTTGCAAGGAAGTGTCGCATGTACACTCTTTTGAAGGGAATACGAGGTTTACATGACACTTCGCAATGAATATTATATCTTATCATGAAACTCAGAAAAGAGATGCGATATCGCGTTTCAAGAAGCATTACAACCTTATTGCTACGATACGTAGACATCTGCAAACGCTATTTCCTTGCAGGGAAGTGTCGCATTTACATTCATTTGAAGTAAATACGAGGTTTACATGACACTTCGCAATGAATATTATATCTTATCATGAAACTCAGAAAAGAGATGCGATATCGCGTTTCAAGAAGCATTACAACCTTATTGCTACGATACGTAGACATCTGCAAACGCTATTTCCTTGCAGGGAAGTGTCGCATTTACATTCATTTGATGTAAATACGAGGTTTACATGACACTTCGCAATGAATGTTATATCTTATCATGAAACATAGATGTGAATTGCGATATCGCGTTTTATGAACCATTAGAACTCTATTGCTACGATACGTAGACTCCTGCAAACCCTATTTCCTTGCAAGGAACTGTCGCATTTACACTCTTTTGAAGTGAAAACGAGGTTTACATGACACGTCGCAATGAATGTTATATCTTATCATGAAACATAGAAGTGAAATGCGATATCGCGTTTTAAGAAGCATTAGGACTCTATTGCTACGATACGTAGACATCTGCAAACGCTATTTCCTTGCAAGGAAGTGTCGCATTTACACTCTTCTGAAGTGAATACGAGGTTTACATAACACTTCGCAATGAATGTTATATCTTATCATGAAACATAGAAGTGAAATGCGATATCGCGTTTTAAGGAGCATTAGGACTCTATTGCTACGATACGTAGACATCTGCAAACGCTATTTCCTTGCAAGAAAGTGTCGCATTTACACTCTTTTGAAGTGAATACGAGGTTTACATAACACTTCGCAATGAATGTTATATCTTATCATAAAACATAGAAGTGAAATGCGATATCGCGTTTTAAGAAGCATTAGAATTCTATTGCTACGATACGTAAACATCTGCAAACGCTATTTCCTTGCAGGGAAGTGTCGCATTTACACCCTTTTGAAGTGAATACGAGGTTTACATGACACTTCGCAATGAATATTATATCTTATTATGAAACATAGAAATGAGATGCGATATCGCGTTTTATGAAGCATTAGAACTCTATTGCTACGATACGTAAACATCTGCAAACGCTATTTCCTTGCAGGGAAGTGTCGCATTTACACCCTTTTGAAGTGAATACGAGGTTTACATGACACTTCGCTATGAATATTATATCTTATTATGAAACATAGAAATGAGATGCGATATCGCGTTTTATGAAGCATTAGATCTCTATTGCTACGATACGTAGACATCTGCAAACGCTATTTCCTTGCAAGGATCTGCCGCATTTACACTCTTTTGAAGTGAATACGAGGTTTACATGACACTTCGCAATGAATGTTATATCTTATCATGAAACATAGATGTGAAATGCGATATCGCGTTTTAAGAAGCATTAGGACTCTATTGCTACGGTACGTAGACATCTGCAAACGCTATTTCCTTGCAAGGAAGTGTCGCATTTACACTCTTTTTGAAGTGAATACGAGGTTTACATGACACTTCGCAATGAATGTTACATCTTATCATGAAACATAGAAGTGAAATGCGATATCGCGTTTTAAGAAGAATTAGAACTCTATTGCTACGATACGTAGACATCTGCAAACGCTATTTCCTTGCAAGGAAGTGTCGCATTTACACTCTTTTGAAGGGAATACGAGGTTTACATGACACTTCGCAATGAATGTTATATCTTATCATGAAACATAGAAGTGAAATGCGATATCGCGTTTTAAGGAGCATTAGGACTCTATTGCTACGATACGTAGACATCTGCAAACGCTATTTCCTTGCAAGAAAGTGTCGCATTTACACTCTTTTGAAGTGAATACGAGGTTTACATAACACTTCGCAATGAATGTTATATCTTATCATAAAACATAGAAGTGAAATGCGATATCGCGTTTTAAGAAGCATTAGAATTCTATTGCTACGATACGTAAACATCTGCAAACGCTATTTCCTTGCAGGGAAGTGTCGCATTTACACCCTTTTGAAGTGAATACGAGGTTTACATGACACTTCGCAATGAATATTATATCTTATTATGAAACATAGAAATGAGATGCGATATCGCGTTTTATGAAGCATTAGAACTCTATTGCTACGATACGTAAACATCTGCAAACGCTATTTCCTTGCAGGGAAGTGTCGCATTTACACCCTTTTGAAGTGAATACGAGGTTTACATGACACTTCGCTATGAATATTATATCTTATTATGAAACATAGAAATGAGATGCGATATCGCGTTTTATGAAGCATTAGATCTCTATTGCTACGATACGTAGACATCTGCAAACGCTATTTCCTTGCAAGGAACTGCCGCATTTACACTCTTTTGAAGTGAATACGAGGTTTACATGACACTTCGCAATGAATGTTATATCTTATCATGAAACATAGATGTGAAATGCGATATCGCGTTTTAAGAAGCATTAGGACTCTATTGCTACGGTACGTAGACATCTGCAAACGCTATTTCCTTGCAAGAAAGTGTCGCATTTACACTCTTTTGAAGTGAATACGAGGTTTACATGACACTTCGCAATGAATGTTACATCTTATCATGAAACATAGAAGTGAAATGCGATATCGCGTTTTAAGAAGCATTAGGACTCTATTGCTACGATACGTAGACATCTGCAAACGCTATTTCCTTGCTAGGAAGTGTCGCATTTACACTCTTTTGAAGTGAATACGAGGTTTACATGACACTTCGCAGTGAATATTATATCTTATCATGAAACTCAGAAAAGAGATGCGATATCGCGTTTCAAGAAGCATTAGAACTCTATTGCTACGATACATAGACATCTGCAAGCGCTATTTCCTTGCAAGGAACTGTCGCATTTACACTCTTTTGAAGTGAATACGAGGTTTACATGACACTTCGCAATGAATGTTATATCTTATCATGAAACATAGATGTGAAATGCGATATCGCGTTTTAAGAAGCATTAGGACTCTATTGCTACGGTACGTAGACATCTGCAAACGCTATTTCCTTGCAAGGAAGTGTCGCATTTACACTCTTTTGAAGTGAATACGAGGTTTACATAACACTTCGCAATGAATGTTATATCTTATCATAAAACATAGAAGTGAAATGCGATATCGCGTTTTAAGAAGCATTAGAACTCTATTGCTACGATACGTAAACATCTGCAAACGCTATTTCCTTGCAGGGAAGTGTCTCATTTACACCCTTTTGAAGTGAATACGAGGTTTACATGACACATCGCAATGAATATTATACCTTATTATGAAACATAGAAATGAGATTTCGATATCGCGTTTTAAGAAGCATTAGAACACTATTGCTACGATACGTAGACATCTGCAAACAATATTTCCCTGCAAGGAAGTGTCGCATTTACACTCTTTTGAAGTTAATACGAGATTTACATAACACTTCGCAGTGAATATTATATCTTATCATGAAACATAGAAATGAGATGCGATATCGCGTTTTAAGAAGCATTAGAACTCTATTGCTACGATACGTAGACATCAGCAAACGCTATTTCCCTGCAAGGAACTGTCGCATTTACACTCTTTTGAAGTGAATACGAGGTTTACATGACACTTCGCAATGAATGTTACATCTTATCATAAAACATAGAAGTGAAATGCGATATTGCGTTTTAAGAAGCATTAGAACTCTATTGCTACGATACGTAAACATCTGCAAACGCTATTTCCTTCCAGGGAAGTGTCGCATTTACACCCTTTTGAAGTGAATACGAGGTTTACATGACACTTCGCTATAAATATTATATCTTATTATGAAACATAGAAATGAGATGCGATATCGCGTTTTATGAAGCATTAGATCTCTATTGCTACGATACGTAGACATCTGCAAACGCTATTTCCTTGCAAGGAACTGTCGCATTTACGCTCTTTTGAAGTGAATACGAGGTTTACATGACACTTCGCAATGAATGTTATATCTTATCATGAAACATAGATGTGAAATGCGATATCGCGTTTTAAGAAGCATTAGGACTCTATTGCTACGGTACGTAGACATCTGCAAACGCTATTTCCTTGCAAGAAAGTGTCGCATTTACACTCTTTTGAAGTGAATACGAGGTTTACATGACACTTCGCAATGAATGTTACATCTTATCATGAAACATAGAAGTGAAATGCGATATCGCGTTTTAAGAAGCATTAGGACTCTATTGCTACGATACGTAGACATCTGCAAACGCTATTTCCTTGCTAGGAAGTGTCGCATTTACACTCTTTTGAAGTGAATACGAGGTTTACATGACACTTCGCAGTGAATATTATATCTTATCATGAAACTCAGAAAAGAGATGCGATATCGCGTTTCAAGAAGCATTAGAACTCTATTGCTACGATACATAGACATCTGCAAGCGCTATTTCCTTGCAAGGAACTGTCGCATTTACACTCTTTTGAAGTGAATACGAGGTTTACATGACACTTCGCAATGAATGTTATATCTTATCATGAAACATAGATGTGAAATGCGATATCGCGTTTTAAGAAGCATTAGGACTCTATTGCTACGGTACGTAGACATCTGCAAACGCTATTTCCTTGCAAGGAAGTGTCGCATTTACACTCTTTTGAAGTGAATACGAGGTTTACATAACACTTCGCAATGAATGTTATATCTTATCATAAAACATAGAAGTGAAATGCGATATCGCGTTTTAAGAAGCATTAGAACTCTATTGCTACGATACGTAAACATCTGCAAACGCTATTTCCTTGCAGGGAAGTGTCTCATTTACACCCTTTTGAAGTGAATACGAGGTTTACATGACACATCGCAATGAATATTATACCTTATTATGAAACATAGAAATGAGATTTCGATATCGCGTTTTAAGAAGCATTAGAACACTATTGCTACGATACGTAGACATCTGCAAACAATATTTCCCTGCAAGGAAGTGTCGCATTTACACTCTTTTGAAGTTAATACGAGATTTACATAACACTTCGCAGTGAATATTATATCTTATCATGAAACATAGAAATGAGATGCGATATCGCGTTTTAAGAAGCATTAGAACTCTATTGCTACGATACGTAGACATCAGCAAACGCTATTTCCCTGCAAGGAACTGTCGCATTTACACTCTTTTGAAGTGAATACGAGGTTTACATGACACTTCGCAATGAATGTTATATCTTATCATAAAACATAGAAGTGAAATGCGATATCGCGTTTTAAGAAGCATTAGAACTCTACTGCTACGATACATAGACATCAGCAAACGCTATTTCCCTGCAAGGAACTGTCGCATTTACACTCTTTTGAAGTGAATACGAGGTTTACATGATACTTCGCAATGAATGTTATATCTTATCATGAAACATAGAAGTGAAATGCGACATCGCGTTTTAAGAAGCATTAGAACTCTATTGCTACGATATGTAAACATCTGCAAACGCTATTTCCTTGCAGGGAAGTGTCGCATTTACACCCTTTTGAAGTGAATACGAGGTTTACATGACACATCGCAATGAATATTATATCTTATTATGAAACATAGAAATGAGATGCGATATCGCGTTTTAAGAAGCATTAGAACACTATTGCTACGATACGTAGTCATCTGCAAACAATATTTCCCTGCAAGGAAGTGTCGCATTTACACTCTTTTGAAGTTAATACGAGGTTTACATAACACTTCGCAATGAATGTTGTATCTTATCATGAAACATAGAAATGAGATGCGATATCGCGTTTTAAGAAGCATTAGAACTCTATTGCTACGATACATAGACATCAGCAAACGCTATTTCCCTGCAAGGAACTGTCGCATTTACACTCTTTTGAAGTGAATACGAGGTTTACATGACACTTCGCAGTGAATATTATATCTTATCATGAAACTCAGAAAAGAGATGCGATATCGCGTTTCAAGAAGCATTAGAACTCTATTGCTACGATACGTAGACATCTGTAAAGGCTATTTCCTTGAAGGGAAGTGTCGCATTTATCTTTTCATGAAACATAGATGTGAAATGCGATATCGCGTTTTATGAACCATTAGAACTCTATTGCTACGATACGTAGACACCTGCAAACGCTATTTCCTTGCAAGGAACTGTCGCATTTACACTCTTTTGAAGTGAATACGAGGTTTACATGACACTTCGCAATGAATGTTATATCTTATCATGAAACATAGAAGTGAAATGCGACATCGCGTTTTAAGAAGCATTAGGACTCTATTGCTACGATACGTAGACATCTGCAAACGCTATTTCCTTGCAAGGAAGTGTCGCATTTACACTCTTTTGAAGTGAATACGAGGTTTACATAACACTTCGCAATGAATGTTATATCTTATCATGAAACTCAGGAAAGAGATGCGATATCGCGTTTCAAGAAGCATTAGAACTCTATTGCTACGATACGTAGACATCTGCAAAAGCTATTTCCTTGAAACGAAGTGTCGCATTTACATTCATTTGAAGTAAATACGAGGTTTACATGACACTTCCCAATGAATGTTATATCTTATCATGAAACATAGAAGTGAAATGCGATATCGCGTTTTAAGAAGCATTATAACTCTATTGCTACGATACGTACACATCTGCAAGCGCCATTTCCTTGCAAGGAAGTGTCGCATTTACCCTCTTTTGAAGTGAATACGAGGTTTACATGACACTTCGCAGTGAATATTATATCTTATCATGAAACTCAGAAAAGAGATGCGATATCGCGTTTCAAGAAGCATTAGAACTCTATTGCTACGATACGTAGACATCTGTAAACGCTATTTCCTTGAAAGGAAGTGTCGCATTTATCTTATCGTGAAACATAGATGTGAAATGCGATATCGCGTTTTATGAACCATTAGAACTCTATTGCTACGATACGTAGACACCTGCAAACGCTATTTCCTTGCAAGGAACTGTCGCATTTACACTCTTTTGAAGTGAATACGAGGTTTACATGACACTTCGCAATGAATGTTACATCTTATCATGAAACATAGAAGTGAAATGCGACATCGCGTTTTAAGAAGCATTAGGACTCTATTGCTACGATACGTAGACATCTGCAAACGCTATTTCCTTGCAAGGAAGTGTCGCATTTACACTCTTTTGAAGTGAATACGAGGTTTACATAACACTTCGCAATGAATGTTATATCTTATCATAAAACATAGAAGTGAAATGCGATATCGCGTTTTAAGAAGCATTAGAACTCTATTGCTACGATACGTAAACATCTGCAAACGCTATTTCCTTGCAGGGAAGTGTCGCATTTACACCCTTTTGAAGTGAATACGAGGTTTACATGACACTTCGCAATGAATATTATATCTTATCATGAAACTCAGAAAAGGGATGCGATATCGCGTTTCAAGAAGCATTAGAACTCTATTGCTACGATACGTAGACATCTATAAGTGCTATTTCCTTGAAAGGAAGTGTCGCATTTACATTCATTCGAAGTAAATACGAGGTTTACATGACACTTCGCAATGAATGTTATATCTTATCATGAAACATAGAAGTGAAATGCGATATCGCGTTTTAAGAAGCATTATAACTCTATTGCTACGATACGTACACATCTGCAAGCGCTATTTCCTTGCAAGGAAGTGTCGCATTTACACTCTTTTGAAGTGAATACGAGGTTTACATGACACTTCGCAGTGAATATTATATCTTATCATGAAATTCAGAAAAGTGATGCGATATCGCGTTTCAAGAAGCATTAGAACTCTATTGCTACGATACGTAGACAACTGCAAGCGCTATTTCCTTGAAAGGAAGTGTCGCATTTACATTCATTTGAAGTAAATACGAGATTTACATGACACTTCGCAATGAATGTTATATCTTATCATGAAACATAGATGTGAAATGCGATATCGCGTTTTATGAACCATTAGAACTCTATTGCTACGATACGTTGACACCTGCAAACCCTATTTCCTTGAAAGGAAGTGTCGCATTTACATTCATTTGAAGTAAATACGAGGTTTACATGCCACTTCGCAATGAATATTATATCTTATTATGAAACATAGAAATGAGATGCGATATCGCGTTTTAAGAAGCATTAGAACTCTATTGCTACGACACGTAGACATCTGCAAACAATATTTCCCTGCAAGGAAGTGTCGCATTTACACTCTTTTGAAGTTAATACGAGGTTTACATGACACTTCGCAATGAATGTTGTATCTTATCATGAAACATAGAAATGAGATGCGATATCGCGTTTTAAGAAGCATTAGAACTCTATTGCTACGATACGTAGACATCTGTAAACGCTATTTCCTTGAAAGGAAGTGTCGCATTTATCTTATCATGAAACATAGAAGTGAAATGCGATATCGCGTTTTAAGAAGCATTAGAACTCTATTGCTACGATACGTAAACATCTGCAAACGCTATTTCCTTGCAGGGAAGTGTCGCATTTACACCCTTTTGAAGTGAGTACGAGGTTTACATGACACTTCGCAATGAATATTATATCTTACTATGAAACATAGAAATGAGATGCGATATCGCGTTTTATGAAGCATTAGAACTCTATTGCTACGATACGTAGACATCTGCAAACGCTATTTCCTTGCAAGGAACTGTCGCATTTACACTCTTTTGATGTGAATACGAGGTTTACATGTCACTTCGCAATGAATGTTATATCTTACCATGAAACTCAGAAAAGGGATGCGATATCGCGTTTCAAGAAGGATTGGAACTGTATTGCTACGATACGTAGGCATCTATAAGCGCTATTTCCTTGAAAGGAAGTGTCGCATTTCCATTCATTCGAAGTAAATACGAGGTTTACATGACACTTCGCAATGAATGTTATATCTTATCATGAAACATAGAAGTGAAATGCGATATCGCGTTTTAAGAAGCATTAGGACTCTATTGCTACGATACGTAGACATCTGCAAGCGCTATTTCCTTGCAGGGAAGTGTCGCATTTACACCCTTTTGATGTGAATACGAGGTTTACATGACACTTCGCAATGAATATTATATCTTATTATGAAACATAGAAATGAGATGCGTTATCGCGTTTTATGAAGCATTAGAACTCTATTGCTACGATACGTAGACATCTGCAAACGCTATTTCCTTGCAAGGAACTGTCGCATTTACACCCTTTTGAAGTGAATACGAGGTTTACATGACACTTCGCAATGAATATTATATCTTATCATGAAACTCAGAAAAGGGATGCGATATCGCGTTTCAAGAAGCATTAGAACTCTATTGCTACGATACGTAGACATCTATAAGCGCTATTTCCTTGAAAGGAAGTGTCGCATTTACATTCATTCGAAGTAAATACGAGGTTTACATGACACTTCGTAATGATGTCTACGATACGTAGACATCTATAAGCGCTATTTCCTTGAAAGGAAGTGTCGCATTTACATTAATTCGAAGTAAATACGAGGTTTACATGACACTTCGCAATGAATGTTATATCTTATCATGAAACATAGAAGTGAAATGCGATATCGCGTTTTAAGAAGCATTAGAACTCTATTGCTACGATACGTAGACATCTGCAAACGCTATTTCCTTGCAAGGAAGTGTCGCATTTACACTCTTTCGAAGTGAATACGAGGTTTACATGACACTTCGCAATGAATATTATATCTTATCATGAAACTCAGAAAAGAGATGCGATATCGCGTTTCAAGAAGCATTAGAACTCTATTGCTACGATACGTAAACATCTGCAAACGCTATTTCCTTGCAGGGAAGTGTCGCATTTACAACCTTTTGAAGTGAATACGAGGTTTACATGACACTTCGCAATGAATATTATATCTTATTATGAAACATAGAAATGAGATGCGATATCGCGTTTTATGAAGCATTAGAACTCTATTGCTACGATACGTAGACATCTGCAAACGCTATTTCCTTGCAAGGAACTGTCGCATTTACACTCTTTTGAAGTGAATACGAGGTTTACATGACACTTCGCAATGAATATTATATCTTATCATGAAACTCAGAAAAGGGATGCGATATCGCGTTTCAAGAAGGACTGGAACTCTATTGCTACGATACGTAGACATCTATAAGCGCTATTTCCTTGAAAGGAAGTGTCGCATTTACATTCATTCGAAGTAAATACGAGATTTACATGACACTTCGCAATGAATGTTATATCTTATCATGAAACATAGAAGTGAAATGCGATATCGCGTTTTAAGAAGCATTAGAACTCTATTGCTACGATACGTAGACATCTGCAAACGCTATTTCCTTGCAAGGAACTGTCGCATTTACACTCTTTTGAAGTGAATACGAAGTTTACATGACACTTCGCAATGAATGTTATTTCTTATCATGAAACATATATGTGAAATGCGATATCGCGTTTCAAGAAGCATTAGAACTCTATTGCTACGATACGTAGACATCTGCAAACGCTATTTCCATGCAAGGAACTGTCGCATTTACACTCTTTTGAAGTGAATACGAGGTTTACATGACACATCGCAATGAATGTTATATCTTATCATGAAACATAGAAGTGAAATGCGATATCGCGATTTAAGAAGCATTAGGACTCTATTGCTACGATACGTAGACATCTGCAAACGCTATTTCCTTGCAAGGAAGTGTCGCATTTACACTCTTCTGAAGTGAATACGAGGTTTACATAACACTTTGCTATGAATGTTATATCTTATCATAAAACATAGAAGTGAAATGCGATATCGCGTTTTAAGAAGCATTAAAACTCTATTGCTACGATACGTAAACATCTGCAAACGCTATTTCCTTGCAGGGAAGTGTCGCATTTACACTCTTTTGATGTGAATACGAGGTTTACATGACACTTCGCAATGAATATTGTATCTTATTATGAAACATAGAAATGAGATGCGTTATCGCGTTTTATGAAGCATTAGAACTCTATTGCTACGATACGTAGACATCTGCAAACGCTATTTCCTTGCAAGGAACTGTCGCATTTACACCCTTTTGAAGTGAATACGAGGTTTACATGACACTTCGCAATGAATATTATATCTTATCATGAAACTCAGAAAAGGGATGCGATATCGCGTTTCAAGAAGCATTAGAACTCTATTGCTACGATACGTAGACATCTATAAGCGCTATTTCCTTGAAAGGAAGTGTCGCATTTACATTCATTCGAAGTAAATACGAGGTTTACATGACACTTCGTAATGATGTCTACGATACGTAGACATCTATAAGCGCTATTTCCTTGAAAGGAAGTGTCGCATTTACATTAATTCGAAGTAAATACGAGGTTTACATGACACTTCGCAATGAATGTTATACCTTATCATGAAACATAGAAGTGAAATGCGATATCGCGTTTTAAGAAGCATTAGAACTCTATTGCTACGATACGTAGACATCTGCAAACGCTATTTCCTTGCAAGGAAGTGTCGCATTTACACTCTTTTGAAGTGAATACGAGGTTTACATGACACTTCGCAATGAATATTATATCTTATCATGAAACTCAGAAAAGAGATGCGATATCGCGTTTCAAGAAGCATTAAAACTCTATTGCTACGATACGTAAACATCTGCAAACGCTATTTCCTTGCAGGGAAGTGTCGCATTTACAACCTTTTGAAGTGAATACGAGGTTTACATGACACTTCGCAATGAATGTTATACCTTATCATGAAACATAGAAGTGAAATGCGATATCGCGTTTTAAGAAGCATTAGAACTCTATTGCTACGATACGTAGACATCCGCAAACGCTATTTCCTTGCAATGAACTGTCGCATTTACACTCTTTTGAAGTGAATACGAGGTTTACATGACACTTCGCAATGAATATTATATCTTATCATGAAACTCAGAAAAGGGATGCGATATCGCGTTTCAAGAAGGATTGGAACCCTATTGCTACGATACGTAGACATCTATAAGCGCTATTTCCTTGAAAGGAAGTGTCGCATTTACATTCGTTCGAAGTAAATACGAGGTTTACATGTCACTTCGCAATGAATGTTATATCTTATCATGAAACATAGAAGTGAAATGCGATATCGCGTTTTAAGAAGCATTAGAACTCTATTGCTACGATACGTAAACATCTGCAAACGCTATTTCCTTGCAGGGAAGTGTCGCATTTACACCCTTTTGAAGTGAATACGAGGTTTACATGACACTTCGCAATGAATATTATATCTTATTATGAAACATAGAAATGAGATGCGATATCGCGTTTTATGAAGCATTAGAACTCTATTGCTACGATACGTACACATCTGCAAACGCTATTTCCTTGCAAGGAACTGTCGCATTTACACTCTTTTGATGTGAATACGAGGTTTACATGTCACTTCGCAATGAATATTTTATCTTACCATGAAACTCAGAAAAGGGATGCGATATCGCGTTTCAAGAAGGATTGGAACTCTATTGCTACGATATGTAGGCATCTATAAGCGCTATTTCCTTGAAAGGAAGTGTCGCATTTACATTCATTAGAAGTAAATACGAGGTTTACATGACACTTCGCAATGAATGTTATATCTTATCATAAAACATAGAAGTGAAATGCGATATCGCATTTTAAGAAGCATTAGAACTCTATTGCTACGATACGTAAACATCTGCAAACGTTATTTCCTTGCAGGGAAGTGTCGCATTTACACCCTTTTGATGTGAATACGAGGTTTACATGACACTTCGCAATGAATATTATATCTTATTATGAAACATAGAAATGAGATGCGATATCGCGTTTTATGAAGCATTAGAACTCTATTGCTACGATACGTACACATCTGCAAACGCTATTTCCTTGCAAGGAACTGTCGCATTTACACTCTTTTGATGTGAATACGAGGTTTACATGTCACTTCGCAATGAATATTTTATCTTACCATGAAACGCAGAAAAGGGATGCGATATCGCGTTTCAAGAAGGATTGGAACTCTATTGCTACGATATGTAGGCATCTATAAGCGCTATTTCCTTGAAAGGAAGTGTCGCATTTACATTCATTAGAAGTAAATACGAGGTTTACATGACACTTCGCAATGAATGTTATATCTTATCATAAAACATAGAAGTGAAATGCGATATCGCATTTTAAGAAGCATTAGAACTCTATTGCTACGATACGTAAACATCTGCAAACGTTATTTCCTTGCAGGGAAGTGTCGCATTTACACCCTTTTGATGTGAATACGAGGTTTACATGACACTTCGCAATGAATATTATATCTTATTATGAAACATAGAAATGAGATGCGTTATCGCGTTTTATGAAGCATTAGAACTCTATTGCTACGATACGTAGACATCTGCAAACGCTATTTCCTTGCAAGGAACTGTCGCATTTACACCCTTTTGAAGTGAATACGAGGTTTACATGACACTTCGCAATGAATATTATATCTTATCATGAAACTCAGAAAAGGGATGCGATATCGCGTTTCAAGAAGCATTAGAACTCTATTGCTACGATACGTAGACATCTATAAGCGCTATTTCCTTGAAAGGAAGTGTCGCATTTACATTCATTCGAAGTAAATACGAGGTTTACATGACACTTCGTAATGATGTCTACGATACGTAGACATCTATAAGCGCTATTTCCTTGAAAGGAAGTGTCGCATTTACATTAATTCGAAGTAAATACGAGGTTTACATGACACTTCGCAATGAATGTTATATCTTATCATGAAACATAGAAGTGAAATGCGATATCGCGTTTTAAGAAGCATTAGAACTCTATTGCTACGATACGTAGACATCTGCAAACGCTATTTCCTTGCAAGGAAGTGTCGCATTTACACTCTTTCGAAGTGAATACGAGGTTTACATGACACTTCGCAATGAATATTATATCTTATCATGAAACTCAGAAAAGAGATGCGATATCGCGTTTCAAGAAGCATTAGAACTCTATTGCTACGATACGTAAACATCTGCAAACGCTATTTCCTTGCAGGGAAGTGTCGCATTTACAACCTTTTGAAGTGAATACGAGGTTTACATGACACTTCGCAATGAATATTATATCTTATTATGAAACATAGAAATGAGATGCGATATCGCGTTTTATGAAGCATTAGAACTCTATTGCTACGATACGTAGACATCTGCAAACGCTATTTCCTTGCAAGGAACTGTCGCATTTACACTCTTTTGAAGTGAATACGAGGTTTACATGACACTTCGCAATGAATATTATATCTTATCATGAAACTCAGAAAAGGGATGCGATATCGCGTTTCAAGAAGGACTGGAACTCTATTGCTACGATACGTAGACATCTATAAGCGCTATTTCCTTGAAAGGAAGTGTCGCATTTACATTCATTCGAAGTAAATACGAGATTTACATGACACTTCGCAATGAATGTTATATCTTATCATGAAACATAGAAGTGAAATGCGATATCGCGTTTTAAGAAGCATTAGAACTCTATTGCTACGATACGTAGACATCTGCAAACGCTATTTCCTTGCAAGGAACTGTCGCATTTACACTCTTTTGAAGTGAATACGAAGTTTACATGACACTTCGCAATGAATGTTATTTCTTATCATGAAACATAGAAATGAGATGCGATATCGCGTTTTATGAAGCATTAGAACTCTATTGCTACGATACGTACACATCTGCAAACGCTATTTCCTTGCAAGGAACTGTCGCATTTACACTCTTTTGATGTGAATACGAGGTTTACATGTCACTTCGCAATGAATATTTTATCTTACCATGAAACTCAGAAAAGGGATGCGATATCGCGTTTCAAGAAGGATTGGAACTCTATTGCTACGATATGTAGGCATCTATAAGCGCTATTTCCTTGAAAGGAAGTGTCGCATTTACATTCATTAGAAGTAAATACGAGGTTTACATGACACTTCGCAATGAATGTTATATCTTATCATAAAACATAGAAGTGAAATGCGATATCGCATTTTAAGAAGCATTAGAACTCTATTGCTACGATACGTAAACATCTGCAAACGTTATTTCCTTGCAGGGAAGTGTCGCATTTACACCCTTTTGATGTGAATACGAGGTTTACATGACACTTCGCAATGAATGTTATACCTTATCATGAAACATAGAAGTGAAATGCGATATCGCGTTTTAAGAAGCATTAGAACTCTATTGCTACGATACGTAGACATCTGCAAACGCTATTTCCATGCAAGGAACTGTCGCATTTACACTCTTTTGAAGTGAATACGAGGTTTACATGACACATCGCAATGAATGTTATATCTTATCATGAAACATAGAAGTGAAATGCGATATCGCGATTTAAGAAGCATTAGGACTCTATTGCTACGATACGTAGACATCTGCAAACGCTATTTCCTTGCAGGGAAGTGTCGCATTTACACCCTTTTGAAGTGAATACGAGGTTTACATGACACTTCGCAATGAATATTATATCTTATTATGAAACATAGAAATGAGATGCGATATCGCGTTTTATGAAGCATTAGAACTCTATTGCTACGATACGTACACATCTGCAAACGCTATTTCCTTGCAAGGAACTGTCGCATTTACACTCTTTTGATGTGAATACGAGGTTTACATGACACTTCGCAATGAATATTGTATCTTATTATGAAACATAGAAATGAGATGCGTTATCGCGTTTTATGAAGCATTAGAACTCTATTGCTACGATACGTAGACATCTGCAAACGCTATTTCCTTGCAAGGAACTGTCGCATTTACACCCTTTTGAAGTGAATACGAGGTTTACATGACACTTCGCAATGAATATTATATCTTATCATGAAACTCAGAAAAGGGATGCGATATCGCGTTTCAAGAAGCATTAGAACTCTATTGCTACGATACGTAGACATCTATAAGCGCTATTTCCTTGAAAGGAAGTGTCGCATTTACATTCATTCGAAGTAAATACGAGGTTTACATGACACTTCGTAATGATGTCTACGATACGTAGACATCTATAAGCGCTATTTCCTTGAAAGGAAGTGTCGCATTTACATTAATTCGAAGTAAATACGAGGTTTACATGACACTTCGCAATGAATGTTATACCTTATCATGAAACATAGAAGTGAAATGCGATATCGCGTTTTAAGAAGCATTAGAACTCTATTGCTACGATACGTAGACATCTGCAAACGCTATTTCCTTGCAAGTGTAACGTCAGGCGTACCGCCTGCCACCCTCCGACGCCCACCTCATCATCCCCAGCATCCGCATCCGGAGCCCCTGCACACGGGCCACCCGCCGACTCGCCGTCCCTACAGAAGGAGACAAAGATACGAGAGGGAAGAGGGATGCAGCATGCCGCGCCCACGCGCGATCTCCACACACGAGGGGGAGGACTTCACCCCGTATTACGAGGGCGAGGAGCTCTCCGACACATACTGGGTCGAATCCCCAGCGATCACGAAGCCCTATACGTACTTCTCGTACATGTGGGATTAGAATAAGCACACTACTCATACATGTACATACACACCAACACACACCTAGATTTAAGTGAATATATGTATATATTTTATTCATGCACGGTTATGTTCCGTGCACTCGCGCGCACACTCGACGCTCGCGGCTCACGCTTAACGCGGGCCGCGCCCCACTCCGAACGGCCGCCCCACCACGAGGGCCGAGCGGCCGCCCTACTCCGACCGTCCGCCCCACCGCGAGGGCCCAGCGACTCGCGCGCCGCGCGAACCGAGGAGGTCGCGGACGCGAGATCCGAGAGTCAGTTCATATCTCATCTCCGAACCGAGGAGTTCTAATCCAGCATCCGAACGATGCACTTCCGATCCGAGCAATAGGCTCATTCGCAACGAGCAATTAGCTCTAATGCATTCGTCTCTATCCATACTCCCATAGCGGAGTCCATTCGATACTTTATACTATTTCTAATTCTCATTGTAATCGCTAGTCAGTAACTTAGAACTTAGTCAAGTGTATTTAGTATAGTGAAATCATAGAATATAGTTTATTTTTACCAGATTCAAAGTATCTTTATTCGAGTCCAAATACAATTCCTTAATTCTACTCCACGGGTACGCTCGCGATTATTCTATTTCTATATCTCATCTGCGATAGTCTTGAGGCTCGACGACTAGAGCGAACCAGCGCTTAGTTGCTCCATCCTCACTTCTACCGTATACAGAATATCTTGCGCCCAGGTTGATCCCGGTAAGCTAGAGCGAACCAACGCTTAGCCGCGCCGTACTCGACCGAAGTTCAAGTATTCTCGACGAGCCTTGCACCTCCGACAAAGCGTACACGACGCGCGGGGAGGAGAGAGTTTATTCGTCGTCTCGCTCGGGAATACGTGGGTGATGCACCAGAATATTCAATTTCCTGCGTTCGAGTCCTGGTACCTGTGAAGGAGGTTTCCTTCGCCGCACGACCCGTACCTCCGTTCCAGCCGTACGCCGCCGCCATCCCGGTTGCGGATCCAAGGCGCTCCAGGTACCTAGAAAGAGAAATCAGACAGCGGAATCAAGCCTTCGCAAGGTAAGTTTAGTGTTAATTACCGTTTTATCGAGTCCGAAACGCCAACGAACCCGGTCCGGACGCAATTCGCGTTATTTTCGGGAACGGTTACGACTTTGTGCCACCGTTGCGAGCGCAACCGCACCTCGGGACGTGACACGAAAGTTATTTTTGGTGACAGCGGTGGGATAGCCCCGCGTTTCCTCCGGAAATTCCGCCGAAAGGAACCGCGAAACTAGATATGGCAACCCGGACTCCGACAAAAACGCGCCAGCAGACACAGCGAGCCGCCGCGATGGCCGATTCCGAACGCGAAAAACGCATTAGCAGAACGCTCGACTTCCAAGACGCTATCGCCGAGCCTCTTCCTAGTACCGCGCAACAAAATACTTCCCCGAAAAATACGAAAGCAACCGATCCGAGTAATGCCGCGTTGCTCCAGCAAATAGAAATTCTACGTCGTGAAATAGAATCTATTCGCAGAACGCCTGATTTAACGCGCGACGATACTGTTTCTCTAGATATTCCTCGGGGAAATCCGCTTTCCGGACATAATTCGAGCTCCGATTTTAATACAAATAGTTCGCAACACGACGAGCTATCACTTAAGCAGGCCCTCGAAGCCGTGCCGACATTCGATGGTCAGAACATTCCCATTCTTCAGTTTACCCGAGCGTGTAAACGCGCTTATGAGCTTATCCCTAATGGGTGCGAGCGAACCTTCACACGCCTGCTTAAGGGAAAACTCAAGGGTCGTGCCTACGCCGCGCTAGAAGACGAGCCGTGTTACACAATACTCGAATTAACGGACGTTCTTCGCAGCACATTTTGCTCCGTAAAATCAGCTCATCATTATCGGGGTGAACTTGCCAATATATTTATGCGCGCGAACGAGCACATTCTAGATTACATCGGTCGAGTAAAAGATCTTAGAACCGCTATAATTGATTGCGAGAGGCTTGCTCGACGAGACACACCGGAATCGCTCGATGACGTAGACGCGCTCACTCTACAATGTTTTAAAGACGGTCTCATTCCGGAAATTCGAATGCAGATGACGGTAAATTCATTCGGTACATTGCGAGAAACGTTCGCTCGAGCGCGGGAGCTCTATCAAATGCACGAACGTGATTGCAACCGACTAGGTAGATCGCGTGCCGCGCGACCAGAATCGCGCGAAAAACCAGCCGAAATTATTTGCCGAAAATGCAATAATATCGGACATTACGCGACCGAGTGTCGGTTCAGACCGCCATCGCCGTACCGACCGCAGGAATACTCGCGATCCAGGGACGTACCGCCTCCTACTCGAGGCCCCGCGTACGAACAACCGAGACAAATCGTAGCCAGGGACGCGCCCAAATTTTGTCGTTATTGCAAGACCCCGGGGCACGAAATAGGCGAGTGCCGCAAAAGACAGTACAACAACGCGGTAAACAAAAATTCGGGAAACGACAATGGCCTCCGCACCCGCCGCGAGACAGGTGGCGAGGCCGCGCACCAAGTCCGTCCTCTCGCCGCGAACAACTCCAACGCGGAAATCGACGAAACGCCGCGATAAATATAACCGGAAAAACTAGCACGCCAAACGTAATTTTAAAATCCGATCTTCTAATTTCACCAACTCGCTTCATGGTGGACACTGGGGCGGAAATAAATATTATAAAACGTTCGGCTCTAAAAGCATCCGCGCGAATCGATAAGTCCGAGATCGTAATAATAACAGGGGTAACCGATGGCAAAACCGCAACCTTAGGGACGGTGAATCTTGTCATTTTCGGTCGCGTCGTCCCTTTTAATGTGGTCGAGGATGATTTTCCCCTTAAACCAAGCGGGATCCTCGGCTCCGGGTTCTGTATGGACGCAGAAATCTCTTTTCCAAATAAAATAATCAAATGGAATGGTAAGAGAATTCCTTTCGAAGACGATATCGAAGCACTCGAGGAACCGTCACCGGACTCGAAAATAAAGCCTCTCCTATCGCCGAAACGTAAACAAGCGCCGCGCACGGAATCTATTCCCCCTCCGCCGCCGCGCCCGCCGCGTAAATCATCGCCTCCGCTGAAACGCGATGCAGCAACGAAATCGAAGCTTCGAACGCAAGACAAAGCAGCTTCTCCGAAGTCAGGAGACCGTATCTCCATTCCGCCGAGATCAAATATCGGTATCAAGGTCCGCGTAGTTAATTCGAATCTCGCGGAAGGTATAATTCCTCGTATCGATCTTGCGCCGGGCATATTTTTCGGAAACGCTCTCGTCAGAGTAATTCGGGGCAAAGCGGTAACTCGAATAATTAATTCATCCGACCGCGCCGTCGAAATCGCGTTACCAGAGATCATACTCGAGCCCGCGCAAATCATGACTCCCCTCCACGAGGAGGATAGTTCGTCGCTGTATCCGGTTTTTTCTAAATCTACTAAATCTAACGTATCCGCCGTACCGATCGGCTCATCCCAAAAAGGGAAAACTTCTATTTCTTTCTCGAGTCAGACACCATATTCGACACTCGAAACTCCTCCTTCGCGTTGCAAAATCGCGAATGTTCAACAAATCTCCTATGCTCAGGCGGTTAAAAATAATATACAACAGGCGCCGTTAAAACAGACATCGAAATCCGCCAATCCTTCGAAATCTCGCCTAGATCGAATTCTTAGTCTCCTCCGTCTCGACCACCTCAACGCAGAGGAAAGAGAGCACGTCGTCCGTCTCGTTCAAAGCACGCAGGAGCTTTTTCACATTGAGGGGGATAAATTAGGGCATACGTCAGCAACCACGCACAAGATTCCAACCGTCGACGACCGCCCCGTCAATGTGAAACAATACCGATTCCCACCAGCTCATAAGGAGGAGATTCGACGACAAGTCGACAAATTTTTACAAAATGGTGTCATCTCTCCGTCAAAATCACCATATAATTCGCCATTGTGGGTTGTCCCAAAGAAACCGGACTCCTTGGGCAACAAGCAATGGCGCGTCGTCATCGACTACCGCGCACTCAATGAGAAATCTGTCGCCGATGCCTATCCCCTCCCTTGCATTACCGAGATACTTGATCAGCTCGGGAGTGCGAAGTATTTTAGTACATTCGATCTCGCGAGCGGATTTCACCAGATCCCAATGGAGCCCGCCGATGCTCCTAAAACTGCTTTTTCGACGCCTCACGGGCATTATGAATTTAAAAGAATGCCATTCGGATTAAAAAATGCGCCAGCGACGTTCCAACGACTTATGGACAATGTCCTGTCCGGTCTCCAGGGGAACGAAATTTTCGTCTATTTGGACGACATTGTTATCTACGCTAGCTCTCTTCAAGAACATCGACTTAAATTCGATAAATTAACTCAACGGCTCAAAGAAGCTAATTTAGTATTGCAGCCGGATAAGTGCGAATTCTTGAGGAGAGAAGTAAGCTATTTGGGTCATATTATCAGTGAGCACGGTGTAAAACCTGACCCTGCGAAAATTAGCGCCGTCAAAAATTTTCCGCGCCCGCGCAACGCGAAACAGATCAAACAATTCCTCGGGCTCGCGGGATACTACAGGCGGTTCATCGCAAATTTTTCCAATATTGCTAAGCCTCTAACGAATTTGTTAAAAAAGGACGCGCCCTTTGTATGGCGTAACGAGCATGAGAATTCATTCGTCAAACTCCGAGATTGCCTATGCGAAGCGCCTATCTTGCAGTACCCCAACTTCAAACAACCATTCGTGATAACGACCGACGCGTCCGCCGAAGCTATTGGTGCTATCTTGAGTCAAGGACCAATAGGCCGCGACTTGCCAATCGCGTACACGTCGCGACTGTTAAACGCTGCGGAGAAAAACTACTCCACGATCGAGAAGGAGTGTCTGGCGATTGTCTACGCCGTCCATTACTTTCGTCCATACATATACGGTAATCAATTCAAACTCGTTACCGACCATCGACCGTTAGTGTGGATGAATTCGGTCAAGGACCCGTCAAGTAGACTCGTACGGTGGAGGCTTAAGTTAGCGGAATTCGACTACGAGATGGTCTATAAAAGTGGAAAAACGAACCTTAATGCGGACGCATTGTCGCGGAATCCCGCTCAAATTTTTCCGCTCTCGTATTCAGAAAACTCGGAGGACGACATCTTCGATGTGCCTCCGGAAACCCGTAAAAAGTATACCACACTAGCGCCTCCTCCTACTCCGGTAACATCAGAACCTGAATTACCGACTCCAGGCACGTCCTTCCGTACCAACACAGCACCACCTCCGCAAGTCGCCAGCGACAGCACCGACTTCTATACTCCTGCTCCAAATGAATTTTTCCGACGCGAACCTCTATTTAATTTCAGCCGTGACGCATTATCAACGCGACGAGACAATGTAGTTGTCTTCGTCACGCAATCTGGGCACCCCTATGACACGGGCGCCAAAGATCTAGCAAACGCTGAAAAATTCCTCCTAAACAAAAATCACGTCCTTACCAAAGCCAAAGTCATACAAATCGGAAACGAATTCCAAATCCAGCTTCCAATCATCGAACATTCCACCAGATCAATCAATTTCCAGACCGTAATAGAAACATTCAGATCCTTGTGCGACGTTGTAAACGAATTACAATTACAAACATTTAGTATCGCACAAACCTATCTAGACTCCGTATCCTGGTCCCGAATCCAGAAAATCCTTCAAGACCTGTTTTACGAAACAACTGTCCAGATTACGGTCTGCCAGGGCCTCATTAAAACCCCTTCGGTCGAAGAGCGACTGAAAATAATAAGAGAAAACCACGACTCCCCTGTGGGAGGTCACAAAGGGGTTAATAAAACTTATTCTCGCATCAGACAACAATACTTTTGGCCAAACATGAAAACACAAATACAAGAATATATTGGCAAATGTAAAAGTTGTCAGACAGAGAAACTGGTCCGGGTAAAGACCAGACAACCTCTCACTTTAACCGACACCCCTGGCAGGGCATTCGATAAGATTTCAATGGACGTAATGGGTCCTCTTCCCGAAACTTCCGACGGTTATACGAGTATCCTCACGATCCAAGATCTCCTCACTAAATACTCAGTCGCAGTTCCTCTCAAAACCACCACCGCAGTAGACATTGCCGAAGCTTTAATAAAAGAATTCATTTGTAAGTTCGGATGCCCGAAAGGCATACTCACGGACCAAGGTTCGAACTTTATAAATAGCTTGATTAAAGCCATAGCAATCAAATTCCGTATTAAGCAATACAAGTCCACTGCGTTCCATCCACAAACAAACGGGTCCGTTGAACGATCTCACCACGTCCTGGCCGAATATCTGAAGCATTACATAGAGTCGAGTAACGATTGGGTGAATTGGTTACCGTATGCAATGTTTTCATACAACACCAGTGTGCACGAGGGTACATTATACACCCCACACGAACTAGTGTTCGGCAGGATAGCTAGGACGCCGTCAGCCACTCCTTTTCAGGACAGCTCTGATAACGAAACTTATAGCGACTATCTTATACAACTTCAGGAGAAAATCTCGAAATCTCAGGATTTGGCTAAAGCCAATCTAGACAATGCGAAACGCCGTTCTAAATATTATTATGACCGAAATCTCAATGTCCAAAACTTCGAGGTAGGCCAATGGGTCTATCTTTTAAAAGAGCCGAACAAACATAAGTTCCAGGCACAATACTCTGGACCGTACCGTATCCTCGAAATTTTGGGCAACTGTAATGTTAAGCTAAATGTAAAAGGGCGCCATAAAATTGTTCATACGAACAAAATCAAAATTTGTAAACGAATGCATAGTATGCAGAGTGTGGATGCTAGTGAAAGAAAAGTGCGAAAAACTGAAAATGAAGTCAGTGAGAGCAGTGACATTCAAACGAACGCTGAAAGTGAAAGCGACGAAAGTGCCTGCAATCCGAAGGAAGCCCGCAGTCACGGTCCAATCTCCAAACGTTATCGCCAGGATCAACCAGGCGAAAAACCTCAGATTCCGCAGCATCCAGCCGACAGGACCAAGAGAAGGATCCAGCATCCCGAAATCTACCCAACAGACAAGAGATCTCGGCATGGCCGAGATTCTTTTTCCAAGGGGGGTGGTGTAACGTCAGGCGTACCGCCTGCCACCCTCCGACGCCCACCTCATCATCCCCAGCATCCGCATCCGGAGCCCCTGCACACGGGCCACCCGCCGACTCGCCGTCCCTACAGAAGGAGACAAAGATACGAGAGGGAAGAGGGATGCAGCATGCCGCGCCCACGCGCGATCTCCACACACGAGGGGGAGGACTTCACCCCGTATTACGAGGGCGAGGAGCTCTCCGACACATACTGGGTCGAATCCCCAGCGATCACGAAGCCCTATACGTACTTCTCGTACATGTGGGATTAGAATAAGCACACTACTCATACATGTACATACACACCAACACACACCTAGATTTAAGTGAATATATGTATATATTTTATTCATGCACGGTTATGTTCCGTGCACTCGCGCGCACACTCGACGCTCGCGGCTCACGCTTAACGCGGGCCGCGCCCCACTCCGAACGGCCGCCCCACCACGAGGGCCGAGCGGCCGCCCTACTCCGACCGTCCGCCCCACCGCGAGGGCCCAGCGACTCGCGCGCCGCGCGAACCGAGGAGGTCGCGGACGCGAGATCCGAGAGTCAGTTCATATCTCATCTCCGAACCGAGGAGTTCTAATCCAGCATCCGAACGATGCACTTCCGATCCGAGCAATAGGCTCATTCGCAACGAGCAATTAGCTCTAATGCATTCGTCTCTATCCATACTCCCATAGCGGAGTCCATTCGATACTTTATACTATTTCTAATTCTCATTGTAATCGCTAGTCAGTAACTTAGAACTTAGTCAAGTGTATTTAGTATAGTGAAATCATAGAATATAGTTTATTTTTACCAGATTCAAAGTATCTTTATTCGAGTCCAAATACAATTCCTTAATTCTACTCCACGGGTACGCTCGCGATTATTCTATTTCTATATCTCATCTGCGATAGTCTTGAGGCTCGACGACTAGAGCGAACCAGCGCTTAGTTGCTCCATCCTCACTTCTACCGTATACAGAATATCTTGCGCCCAGGTTGATCCCGGTAAGCTAGAGCGAACCAACGCTTAGCCGCGCCGTACTCGACCGAAGTTCAAGTATTCTCGACGAGCCTTGCACCTCCGACAAAGCGTACACGACGCGCGGGGAGGAGAGAGTTTATTCGTCGTCTCGCTCGGGAATACGTGGGTGATGCACCAGAATATTCAATTTCCTGCGTTCGAGTCCTGGTACCTGTGAAGGAGGTTTCCTTCGCCGCACGACCCGTACCTCCGTTCCAGCCGTACGCCGCCGCCATCCCGGTTGCGGATCCAAGGCGCTCCAGGTACCTAGAAAGAGAAATCAGACAGCGGAATCAAGCCTTCGCAAGGTAAGTTTAGTGTTAATTACCGTTTTATCGAGTCCGAAACGCCAACGAACCCGGTCCGGACGCAATTCGCGTTATTTTCGGGAACGGTTACGACTTTGTGCCACCGTTGCGAGCGCAACCGCACCTCGGGACGTGACACAAGGAAGTGTCGCATTTACACTCTTTTGAAGTGAATACGAGGTTTACATGACACTTCGCAATGAATATTATATCTTATCATGAAACTCAGAAAAGAGATGCGATATCGCGTTTCAAGAAGCATTAAAACTCTATTGCTACGATACGTAAACATCTGCAAACGCTATTTCCTTGCAGGGAAGTGTCGCATTTACAACCTTTTGAAGTGAATACGAGGTTTACATGACACTTCGCAATGAATGTTATACCTTATCATGAAACATAGAAGTGAAATGCGATATCGCGTTTTAAGAAGCATTAGAACTCTATTGCTACGATACGTAGACATCCGCAAACGCTATTTCCTTGCAATGAACTGTCGCATTTACACTCTTTTGAAGTGAATACGAGGTTTACATGACACTTCGCAATGAATATTATATCTTATCATGAAACTCAGAAAAGGGATGCGATATCGCGTTTCAAGAAGGATTGGAACCCTATTGCTACGATACGTAGACATCTATAAGCGCTATTTCCTTGAAAGGAAGTGTCGCATTTACATTCGTTCGAAGTAAATACGAGGTTTACATGTCACTTCGCAATGAATGTTATATCTTATCATGAAACATAGAAGTGAAATGCGATATCGCGTTTTAAGAAGCATTAGAACTCTATTGCTACGATACGTAAACATCTGCAAACGCTATTTCCTTGCAGGGAAGTGTCGCATTTACACCCTTTTGAAGTGAATACGAGGTTTACATGACACTTCGCAATGAATATTATATCTTATTATGAAACATAGAAATGAGATGCGATATCGCGTTTTATGAAGCATTAGAACTCTATTGCTACGATACGTACACATCTGCAAACGCTATTTCCTTGCAAGGAACTGTCGCATTTACACCCTTTTGATGTGAATACGAGGTTTACATGACACTTCGCAATGAATATTATATCTTATTATGAAACATAGAAATGAGATGCGTTATCGCGTTTTATGAAGCATTAGAACTCTATTGCTACGATACGTAGACATCTGCAAACGCTATTTCCTTGCAGGGAAGTGTCGCATTTACACCCTTTTGAAGTGAATACGAGGTTTACATGACACTTCGCAATGAATATTATATCTTATTATGAAACATAGAAATGAGATGCGATATCGCGTTTTATGAAGCATTAGAACTCTATTGCTACGATACGTACACATCTGCAAACGCTATTTCCTTGCAAGGAACTGTCGCATTTACACTCTTTTGATGTGAATACGAGGTTTACATGTCACTTCGCAATGAATATTTTATCTTACCATGAAACGCAGAAAAGGGATGCGATATCGCGTTTCAAGAAGGATTGGAACTCTATTGCTACGATATGTAGGCATCTATAAGCGCTATTTCCTTGAAAGGAAGTGTCGCATTTACATTCATTAGAAGTAAATACGAGGTTTACATGACACTTCGCAATGAATGTTATATCTTATCATAAAACATAGAAGTGAAATGCGATATCGCATTTTAAGAAGCATTAGAACTCTATTGCTACGATACGTAAACATCTGCAAACGTTATTTCCTTGCAGGGAAGTGTCGCATTTACACCCTTTTGATGTGAATACGAGGTTTACATGACACTTCGCAATGAATATTATATCTTATTATGAAACATAGAAATGAGATGCGTTATCGCGTTTTATGAAGCATTAGAACTCTATTGCTACGATACGTAGACATCTGCAAACGCTATTTCCTTGCAAGGAACTGTCGCATTTACACCCTTTTGAAGTGAATACGAGGTTTACATGACACTTCGCAATGAATATTATATCTTATCATGAAACTCAGAAAAGGGATGCGATATCGCGTTTCAAGAAGCATTAGAACTCTATTGCTACGATACGTAGACATCTATAAGCGCTATTTCCTTGAAAGGAAGTGTCGCATTTACATTCATTCGAAGTAAATACGAGGTTTACATGACACTTCGTAATGATGTCTACGATACGTAGACATCTATAAGCGCTATTTCCTTGAAAGGAAGTGTCGCATTTACATTAATTCGAAGTAAATACGAGGTTTACATGACACTTCGCAATGAATGTTATATCTTATCATGAAACATAGAAGTGAAATGCGATATCGCGTTTTAAGAAGCATTAGAACTCTATTGCTACGATACGTAGACATCTGCAAACGCTATTTCCTTGCAAGGAAGTGTCGCATTTACACTCTTTCGAAGTGAATACGAGGTTTACATGACACTTCGCAATGAATATTATATCTTATCATGAAACTCAGAAAAGAGATGCGATATCGCGTTTCAAGAAGCATTAGAACTCTATTGCTACGATACGTAAACATCTGCAAACGCTATTTCCTTGCAGGGAAGTGTCGCATTTACAACCTTTTGAAGTGAATACGAGGTTTACATGACACTTCGCAATGAATATTATATCTTATTATGAAACATAGAAATGAGATGCGATATCGCGTTTTATGAAGCATTAGAACTCTATTGCTACGATACGTAGACATCTGCAAACGCTATTTCCTTGCAAGGAACTGTCGCATTTACACTCTTTTGAAGTGAATACGAGGTTTACATGACACTTCGCAATGAATATTATATCTTATCATGAAACTCAGAAAAGGGATGCGATATCGCGTTTCAAGAAGGACTGGAACTCTATTGCTACGATACGTAGACATCTATAAGCGCTATTTCCTTGAAAGGAAGTGTCGCATTTACATTCATTCGAATTAAATACGAGATTTACATGACACTTCGCAATGAATGTTATATCTTATCATGAAACATAGAAGTGAAATGCGATATCGCGTTTTAAGAAGCATTAGAACTCTATTGCTACGATACGTAGACATCTGCAAACGCTATTTCCTTGCAAGGAACTGTCGCATTTACACTCTTTTGAAGTGAATACGAAGTTTACATGACACTTCGCAATGAATGTTATTTCTTATCATGAAACATATATGTGAAATGCGATATCGCGTTTCAAGAAGCATTAGAACTCTATTGCTACGATACGTAGACATCTGCAAACGCTATTTCCATGCAAGGAACTGTCGCATTTACACTCTTTTGAAGTGAATACGAGGTTTACATGACACATCGCAATGAATGTTATATCTTATCATGAAACATAGAAGTGAAATGCGATATCGCGATTTAAGAAGCATTAGGACTCTATTGCTACGATACGTAGACATCTGCAAACGCTATTTCCTTGCAAGGAAGTGTCGCATTTACACTCTTCTGAAGTGAATACGAGGTTTACATAACACTTCGCTATGAATGTTATATCTTATCATAAAACATAGAAGTGAAATGCGATATCGCGTTTTAAGAAGCATTAAAACTCTATTGCTACGATACGTAAACATCTGCAAACGCTATTTCCTTGCAGGGAAGTGTCGCATTTACACTCTTTTGATGTGAATACGAGGTTTACATGACACTTCGCAATGAATATTATATCTTATTATGAAACATAGAAATGAGATGCGTTATCGCGTTTTATGAAGCATTAGAACTCTATTGCTACGATACGTAGACATCTGCAAACGCTATTTCCTTGCAAGGAACTGTCGCATTTACACCCTTTTGAAGTGAATACGAGGTTTACATGACACTTCGCAATGAATATTATATCTTATCATGAAACTCAGAAAAGGGATGCGATATCGCGTTTCAAGAAGCATTAGAACTCTATTGCTACGATACGTAGACATCTATAAGCGCTATTTCCTTGAAAGGAAGTGTCGCATTTACATTCATTCGAAGTAAATACGAGGTTTACATGACACTTCGTAATGATGTCTACGATACGTAGACATCTATAAGCGCTATTTCCTTGAAAGGAAGTGTCGCATTTACATTAATTCGAAGTAAATACGAGGTTTACATGACACTTCGCAATGAATGTTATACCTTATCATGAAACATAGAAGTGAAATGCGATATCGCGTTTTAAGAAGCATTAGAACTCTATTGCTACGATACGTAGACATCTGCAAACGCTATTTCCTTGCAAGGAAGTGTCGCATTTACACTCTTTTGAAGTGAATACGAGGTTTACATGACACTTCGCAATGAATATTATATCTTATCATGAAACTCAGAAAAGAGATGCGATATCGCGTTTCAAGAAGCATTAGAACTCTATTGCTACGATACGTAAACATCTGCAAACGCTATTTCCTTGCAGGGAAGTGTCGCATTTACAACCTTTTGAAGTGAATACGAGGTTTACATGACACTTCGCAATGAATATTATATCTTATTATGAAACATAGAAATGAGATGCGATATCGCGTTTTATGAAGCATTAGAACTCTATTGCTACGATACGTAGACATCTGCAAACGCTATTTCCTTGCAAGGAACTGTCGCATTTACACTCTTTTGAAGTGAATACGAGGTTTACATGACACTTCGCAATGAATATTATATCTTATCATGAAACTCAGAAAAGGGATGCGATATCGCGTTTCAAGAAGGACTGGAACTCTATTGCTACGATACGTAGACATCTATAAGCGCTATTTCCTTGAAAGGAAGTGTCGCATTTACATTCATTCGAAGTAAATACGAGATTTACATGACACTTCGCAATGAATGTTGTATCTTATCATGAAACATAGAAGTGAAATGCGATATCGCGTTCTAAGAAGCATTAGAACTCTATTGCTACGATACGTAGACATCTGCAAACGCTATTTCCTTGCAAGGAACTGTCGCATTTACACTCTTTTGAAGTGAATACGAAGTTTACATGACACTTCGCAATGAATGTTATTTCTTATCATGAAACATATATGTGAAATGCGATATCGCGTTTCAA
Source organism: Xylocopa sonorina (assembly GCF_050948175.1). Lineage (NCBI taxonomy): Eukaryota > Metazoa > Arthropoda > Insecta > Hymenoptera > Apidae > Xylocopa > Xylocopa sonorina. The sequence goes on from NW_027490117.1 coordinate 850,231, forward strand.
GAAGCATTAGAACTCTATTGCTACGATACGTAGACATCTGCAAACGCTATTTCCTTGCAAGGAAGTGTCGCATTTACAATCTTTAGATGTGAATACGAGGTTTACATGACACTTCGCAATGAATATTATATCTTATCATGAAACTTAGAAAAGGGATGCGATTTCGCGTTTTAAGAAGCTTTAGAACTCTATTGCTACGACACGTAGACATCTGCAAACGCTATTTCCTTGCAAGGAAGTGTCGCATTTACACTCTTTTGAAGTGTATACGAGGTTTACATGACACCTCGCAATGAATATTATATCTTATCATGAAACATAGATGTGAAATTCGATATCGCGTTTTATGAAGCATTAGAACTCTATTGCTACGATACGTAGACATCTGCAAACGCTATCTCCTTGCAAGGAACTGTCGCATTTACACTCTTTTGAAGTGAATACGAGGTTTACATGACACTTCGCAATGAATGTTATATCTTATCATGAAACATAGAAGTGAAATGCGATATCGCGTTTTAAGAAGCATTAGAAATCTATTGCAACGATACGTAGACATCTGCAAACGCTATTTCCTTGCAAGGATCTGTCGCATTTACACTCTTTTGAAGTGAATACGAGGTTTACATGACACTTCGCAATGAATGTTATATCTTATCATGAAACATAGAAGTGAAATGCGATATCGCGTTTCAAGAAGCATTAGAACTCTATTGCTACGATACGTAAACATCTGCAAACGCTATTTCCTTGCAGGGAAGTGTCGCATTTACACCCTTTTGAAGTGAATACGAGGTTTACATGACACTTCGCAATGAATATTATATCTTATTACGAAACATAGAAATGAGATGCGATATCGCGTTTTATGAAGCATTAGAACTCTATTGCTACGATACGTAGACATCTGCAAACGCTATTTCCTTGCAAGGAACTGTCGCATTTACACTCTTTTGATGTGAACACGTGGTTTACATGTCACTTCGCAATGAATATTATATCTTATCATGAAACTCAGAAAAGGGATGCGATATCGCGTTTCAAGAAGGATTGGAACTCTATTGCTACGATACGTAGACATCTATAAGCGCTATTTCCTTGAAAGGAAGTGTCGCATATACATTCATTCGAAGTAAATACGAGGTTTACATGACACTTCGCAATGAATGTTATATCTTATCATGAAACATAGAAGTGAAATGCGATATCGCGTTTTAAGAAGCATTAGAACTCTATTGCTACGATACGTACACATCTGCAAACGCTATTTCCTTGCAAGGAAGTGTCGCATTTACACTCCTTTGAAGTGAATGCGAGGTTTACATGACACTTCGCAGTGAATATTATATCTTATCATGAAACTCAGAAAAGAGATGCGATATCGCGTTTCACGAAGCATTAGAACTCTATTGCTACGATACGTAGACAACTGCAAATGCTATTTCCTTGAAAGGAAGTGTCGCATTTACATTCAATTGAAGTAAATGCGAGGTTTACATGACACTTCGCAATGAATGTTATTTCTTATCATGAAACATAGATGTGAAATGCGATATCGCGTTTCAAGAAGCATTAGAACTCTATTGCTACGATACGTAGACATCTGCAAACGCTATATCCTTGCAAGGAAGTGTCGCATTTACACTCTTTTGAAGGGAATACGAGGTTTACATGACACTTCGCAATGAATATTATATCTTATCATGAAACTCGGAAAAGGGATGCGATATCGCGTTTCAAGAAGCATTACAACCTTATTGCTACGATACGTAGACATCTGCAAACGCTATTTCCCTGCAGGGAAGTGTCGCATTTACATTCATTTGAAGTAAATACGAGGTTTACATGACACTTCGCAATGAATGTTATATCTTATCATGAGACATAGATGTGAAATTCGATATCGCGTTTTATGAAGCATTAGAACTCTATTGCTACGATACGTAGACATCTGCAAACGCTATTTCCTTGCAAGGAAGTGTCGCATTTACACTCTTTTGAAGTGAATACGAGGTTTACATAACACTTCGCAATGAATGTCATATCTTATCATAAAACATAGAAGTGAAATGCGATATCGCGTTTTAAGAAGCATTAGAACTCTATTGCTACGATACGTAAACATCTGCAAACGCTATTTCCTTGCAGGGAAGTGTCGCATTTACACCCTTTTGAAGTGAATACGAGGTTTACATGACACTTCGCAATGAATATTATATCTTATTATGAAACATAGAAATGAGATGCGATATCGCGTTTTATGAAGCATTAGAACTCTATTGCTACGATACGTAGACATCTGCAAACGCTATTTCCTTGCAAGGAACTGTCGCATTTACACCCTTTTGAAGTGAATACGAGGTTTACATGACACTTCGCAATGAATATTATATCTTATCATGAAACTCAGAAAAGGGATGCGATATCGCGTTTCAAGAAGCATTAGAACTCTATTGCTACGATACGTAGACATCTATAAGCGCTATTTCCTTGAAAGGAAGTGTCGCATTTACATTCATTCGAAGTAAATACGAGGTTTACATGACACTTCGTAATGATGTCTACGATACGTAGACATCTATAAGCGCTATTTCCTTGAAAGGAAGTGTCGCATTTACATTAATTCGAAGTAAATACGAGGTTTACATGACACTTCGCAATGAATGTTATATCTTATCATGAAACATAGAAGTGAAATGCGATATCGCGTTTTAAGAAGCATTAGAACTCTATTGCTACGATACGTAGACACCTGCAAACGCTATTTCCTTGCAAGGAAGTGTCGCATTTACACTCTTTTGAAGTGAATACGAGGTTTACATGACACTTCGCAATGAATATTATATGTTATCATGAAACTCAGAAAAGAGATGCGATATCGCGTTTCAAGAAGCATTAGAACTCTATTGCTACGATACGTAAACATCTGCAAACGCTATTTCCTTGCAGGGAAGTGTCGCATTTACAACCTTTTGAAGTGAATACGAGGTTTACATGACACTTCGCAATGAATATTATATCTTATTATGAAACATAGAAATGAGATGCGATATCGCGTTTTATGAAGCATTAGAACTCTATTGCTACGATACGTAGACATCTGCAAACGCTATTTCCTTGCAAGGAAGTGTCGCATTTACACTCTTCTGAAGTGAATACGAGGTTTACATAACACTTCGCTATGAATGTTATATCTTATCATAAAACATAGAAGTGAAATGCGATATCGCGTTTTAAGAAGCATTAAAACTCTATTGCTACGATACGTAAACATCTGCAAACGCTATTTCCTTGCAGGGAAGTGTCGCATTTACAACCTTTTGAAGTGAATACGAGGTTTACATGACACTTCGCAATGAATATTATATCTTATTATGAAACATAGAAATGAGATGCGATATCGCGTTTTATGAAGCATTAGGACTCTATTGCTACGATACGTAGATATCTGCAAACGCTATTTCCTTGCAAGGAAGTGTCGCATTTACACTCTTTAGATGTGAATACGAGGTTTACATGACACTTCGCAATGAATATTATATCTTATCATGAAACTTGGAAAAGGGATGCGATTTCGCGTTTTAAGAAGCTTTAGAACTCTATTGCTACGACACGTAGACATCTGCAAACGCTATTTCCTTGCAAGGAAGTGTCGCATTTACACTCTTTTGAAGTGTATACGAGGTTTACATGACACTTCGCAATGAATATTATATCTTATCATGAAACATAGATGTGAAATTCGATATCGCGTTTTATGAAGCATTAGAACTCTATTGCTACGATACGTAGACATCTGCAAACGCTATCTCCTTGCAAGGAACTGTCGCATTTACACTCTTTTGAAGTGAATACGAGGTTTACATGACACTTCGCAATGAATGTTATATCTTATCATGAAACATAGAAGTGAAATGCGATATCGCGTTTTAAGAAGCATTAGAACTCTATTGCAACGATACGTAGACATCTGCAAACGCTATTTCCTTGCAAGGATCTGTCGCATTTACACTCTTTTGAAGTGAATACGAGGTTTACATGACACTTCGCAATGAATGTTATATCTTATCATGAAACATAGAAGTGAAATGCGATATCGCGTTTCAAGAAGCATTAGAACTCTATTGCTACGATACGTGAACATCTGCAAACGCTATTTCCTTGCAGGGAAGTGTCGCATTTACACCCTTTTGAAGTGAATACGAGGTTTACATGACACTTCGCAATGAATATTATGTCTTATTATGAAACATAGAAATGAGATGCGATATCGCGTTGTATGAAGCATTAGAACTCTATTGCTACGATACGTAGACATCTGCAAACGCTATTTCCTTGCAAGGAACTGTCGCATTTACACTCTTTTGATGTGAATACGTGGTTTACATGACACTTCGCAGTGAATATTATATCTTATCATGAAACTCAGAAAAGAGATGCGATATCGCGTTTCAAGAAGCATTAGAACTCTATTGCTACGATACGTAGACAACTGCAAATGCTATTTCCTTGAAAGGAAGTGTCGCATTTACATTCATTTGAAGTAAATGCGAGGTTTACATGACACTTCGCAATGAATGTTATTTCTTATCATGAAACATAGATGTGAAATGCGATATCGCGTTTCAAGAAGCATTAGAACTCTATTGCTACGATACGTAGACATCTGCAAACGCTATTTCCTTGCAAGGAACTGTCGCATTTACACTCTTTTGAAGGGAATACGAGGTTTACATGACACTTCATAATGAATGTTATATCTTATCATGAAACATAGAAGTGAAATGCGATATCGCGTTTTAAGAAGCATTAGGACTCTATTGCTACGATACGTAGACATCTGCAAACGCTATTTCCTTGCAAGGAAGTGTCGCATTTACACTCTTTTGATGTGAATACGTGATTTACATGACACTTCGCAATGAATGTTATATCTTATCATGAAACATAGAAGTGAAATGCGATATCGCGTTTTAAGAAGAATTAGAACTCTATTGCTACGATACGTAGACATCTGCAAACGCTATATCCTTGCAAGGAAGTGTCGCATTTACACTCTTTTGAAGGGAATACGAGGTTTACATGACACTTCGCAATGAATATTATATCTTATCATGAAACTCAGAAAAGGGATGCGATATCGCTTTTCAAGAAGCATTACAACCTTATTGCTACGATACGTAGACATCTGCAAACGCTATTTCCCTGCAGGGAAGTGTCGCATTTACATTCATTTGAAGTAAATACGAGGTTTACATGACACTTCGCAATGAATGTTATATCTTATCATGAGACATAGATGTGAAATTCGATATCGCGTTTTATGAAGCATTAGAACTCTATTGCTACGATACGTAGACATCTGCAAACGCTATTTCCTTGCAAGGAAGTGTCGCATTTACACTCTTTTGAAGTGAATACGAGGTTTACATAACACTTCGCAATGAATGTCATATCTTATCATAAAACATAGAAGTGAAATGCGATATCGCGTTTTAAGAAGCATTAGAACTCTATTGCTACGATACGTAAACATCTGCAAACGCTATTTCCTTGCAGGTAAGTGTCGCATTTACACCCTTTTGAAGTGAATACGAGGTTTACATGACACTTCGCAATGAATATTATATCTTATTATGAAACATAGAAATGAGATGCGATATCGCGTTTTATGAAGCATTAGAACTCTATTGCTACGATACGTAGACATCTGCAAACGCTATTTCCTTGCAAGGAACTGTCGCATTTACACTCTTTTGGTGTGAATACGAGGTTTACATGTCACTTCGCAATGAATATTATATCTTACCATGAAACTCAGAAAAGGGATGCGATATCGCGTTTCAAGAAGGATTGGAACTCTATTGCTACGATACGTAGGCATCTATAAGCGCTATTTCCTTGAAAGGAAGTGTCGCATTTACATTCATTCGAAGTAAATACAAGGTTTACATGACACTTCGCAATGAATGTTATATCTTATCATGAAACATAGAAGTGAAATGCGATATCGCGTTTTAAGAAGCATTAGGACTCTATTGCTACGATACGTAGACATCTGCAAACGCTATTTCCTTGCAAGGAAGTGTCGCATTTACACTCTTTTGAAGTGAATACGAGGTTTACATGACACTTCGCAATGAATGTTATATCTTATCATAAAACATAGAAGTGAAATGCGATATCGCGTTTTATGAAGCATTAGAACTCTATTGCTACGATACGCAGACATCTGCAAACGCTATTTCCTTGCAATGAACTGTCGCATTTACAATCTTTTGAAGTGAATACGAGGTTTACATGACACTTCGCAATGAATATTATATCTTATCATGAATCTCAGAAAAGGGATGCGATATCGCGTTTCAAGAAGGATTGGAACCCTATTGCTACGATACGTAGACATCTATAAGCGCTATTTCCTTGAAAGGAAGTGTCGCATTTACATTCGTTCGAAGTAAATACGATGTTTACATGACACTTCGCAATGAATGTTATATCTTATCATGAAACATAGAAGTGAAATGCGATATCGCGTTTTAAGAAGCATTAGAACTATATTGCTACGATACGTACACATCTGCAAACGCTATTTCCTTGCAAGGAAGTGTCGCATTTACACTCTTTTGAAGTGAATACGAGGTTTACATAACACTTCGCAATGAATGTTATATCTTATCATAAATCATAGAAGTGAAATGCGATATCGCGTTTTAAGAAGCATTAGATCTCTATTGCTACGATACGTAAACATCTGCAAACGTTATTTCCTTGCAGGGAAGTGTCGCATTTACACTCTTTTGAAGTGAATACGAGGTTTACATGACACTTCGCAATGAATATTATATCTTATTATGAAACATAGAAATGAGATGCGTTATCGCGTTTTATGAAGCATTAGAACTCTATTGCTACGATACGTAGACATCTGCAAACGCTATTTCCTTGCATGGAACTGTCGCATTTACACCCTTTTGAAGTGAATACGAGGTTTACATGACACTTCGCAATGAATATTATATCTTATCATGAAACTCAGAAAAGGGATGCGATATCGCGTTTCAAGAAGCATTAGAACTCCATTGCTACGATACGTAGACATCTATAAGCGCTATTTCCTTGAAAGGAAGTGTCGCATTTACATTCATTCGAAGTAAATACGAGGTTTACATGACACCTCGCAATGATGTCTACGATACGTAGACATCTATAAGCGCTATTTCCTTGCAAGGAAGTGTCGCATTTACACCCTTTTGGAGTGAATACGAGGTTTACATGACACTTCGCAATGAATATTATATCTTATCATGAAACATAGATGTGAAATTCGATATCGCGTTTTATGAAGCATTAGAACTCTATTGCTACGATACGTAGACATCTGCAAACGCTATCTCCTTGCAAGGAAGTGTCGCATTTACACTCTTTTGAAGTGAATACGAGATTTACATGACACTTCGCAATGAATGTTATATCTTATCATGAAACATAGAAGTGAAATGCGATATCGCGTTTTAAGAAGAATTAGAACTCTATTGCTACGATACGTAGACATCTGCAAACGCTATATCCTTGCAAGGAAGTGTCGCATTTACACTCTTTTGAAGGGAATACGAGGTTTACATGACACTTCGCAATGAATATTATATCTTATCATGAAACTCAGAAAAGAGATGCGATATCGCATTTCAAGAAGCATTACAACCTTATTGCTACGATACGTAGACATCTGCAAACGCTATTTCCCTGCAGGGAAGTGTCGCATTTACATTCATTTGAAGTAAATACGAGGTTTACATGACACTTCGCAATGAATGTTATATCTTATCATGAAACATAGATGTGAAATTCGATATCGCGTTTTATGAAGCATTAGAACTCTATTGCTACGATACGTAGACATCTGCAAACGCTATTTCCTTGCATGGAACTGTCGCATTTACACTCTTTTGAAGTGAATACGAGGTTTACATGACTCTTCGCAATGAATGTTATATCTTATCATGAAACATAGAAGTGAAATGCGATATCGCGTTTTAAGAAGCATTAGAACTCTATGCCTACGATACGTAGACACCTCCAAACGCTATTTCCTTGCAAGGAACTGTCGCATTTACACTCTTTTGAAGTGAATACGAGGTTTACATGACACTTCGCAATGAATGTTATATCTTATCATGAAACATAGAAGTGAAATGCGATATCGCGTTTTAAGAAGCATTAGGACTCTATTGCTACGATACGTAGACATCTGCAAACGCTATTTCCTTGCAAGGATCTGTCGCATTTACACTCTTTTGAAGTGAATACGAGGTTTACATGACACTTCGCAATGAATGTTATATCTTATCATGAAACATAGAAGTGAAATGCGATATCGCGTTTCAAGAAGCATTAGAAATCTATTGCTACGATACGTACACATCTGCAAACGCTATTTCCTTGCAAGGAAGTGTCGCATTTACACTCTTTTGAAGTGAATACGAGGTTTACATGACACTTCGCAGTGAATGTTATATCTTATCGCGAAACATAGATGTGAAATGCGATATCGAGTTTTATGAAGCATTAGGACTCTATTGCTACAATACGTAGTCATCTGCAAACGCTATTTCCTTGCAAGGAAGTGTCGCATTTACACTCTTTTGAAGTGAATACGAGGTTTACATAACACTTCGCAATGAATGTTATATCTTATCATAAAACATAGAAGTGAAATGCGATATCGCGTTTTAAGAAGCATTAGAACTCTATTGCTACGATACGTAAACATCTGCAAACGCTATTTCCTTGCAGGGAAGTGTCGCATTTACACCCTTTTGAAGTGAATACGAGGTTTACATGACACATCGCAATGAATATTATATCTTATTATGAAACATAGAATTGAGATGCGATATCGCGTTTTATGAAGCATTAGAACTCTATTGCTACGATACGTAGACATCTGCAAACGCTATTTCCTTGCAAGGAACTGTCGCATTTACACTCTTTTGATGTGAATACGTGGTTTACATGTCACTTCGCAATGAATATTATATCTTATCATGAAACTCAGAAAAGGGATGCGATATCGCGTTTCAAGAAGGATTGGAACTCTATTGCTACGAGATTGGAACTCTATTGCTACGATACGTAGACATCTATAAGCGCTATTTCCTTGAAAGGAAGTGTCGCATTTACATTCATTCGAAGTAAATACGAGGTTTACATGACACTTCGCAATGAATGTTATATCTTATCATGAAACATAGAAGTGAAATGCGATATCGCGTTTTAAGAAGCATTAGAACTCTATTGCTACGATAAGAACACATCTGCAAACGCTATTTCCTTGCAAGGAAGTGTCGCATTTACACTCTTTTGAAGTGAATACGAGGTTTACATGACACTTCGCAGTGAATATTATATCTTATCATGAAACTCAGAAAAGAGATGCGATATCGCGTTTCAAGAAGCATTAGAACTCTATTGCTACGATACGTAGACAACTGCAAACGCTATTTCCTTGCAGGGAAGTGTCGCATTTACAACCTTTTGAAGTGAATACGAGGTTTACATGACACTTCGCAATGAATATTATATCTTATTATGAAACATAGATATGAGATGCGATATCGCGTTTTATGAAGCATTAGAACTCTATTGCTACGATACGTAGACATCTGCAAACGCTATTTCCTTGCAAGGAACTGTCGCATTTACACTCTTTTGATGTGAATACGTGGTTTACATGACACTTCGCAATGAATGTTATATCTTATCATGAAACATAGAAGTGAAATGCGATATCGCGTTTTAAGAAGAATTAGAACTCTATTGCTACGATACGTAGACATCTGCAAACGCTATATCCTTGCAAGGAAGTGTCGCATTTACACTCTTCTGAAGGGAATACGAGGTTTACATGACACTTCGCAATGAATACTATATCTTATCATGAAACTCAGAAAAGGGATGCGATATCGCGTTTCAAGAAGCATTACAACCTTACTGCTACGATACGTAGACATCTGCAAACGCTATTTCCCTGCAGGGAAGTGTCGCATTTACATTCATTTGAAGTAAATACGAGGTTTACATGACACTTCGCAATGAATGTTATATCTTATCACGAAACATAGATGTGAAATTCGATATCGCGTTTTATGAAGCATTAGAACTCTATTGCTACGATACGTAGACATCTGCAAACGCTATTTCCTTGCAAGGAACTGTCGCATTTACACTCTTTTGAAGTGAATACGAGGTTTACATGACACTTCGCAATGAATGTTATATCTTATCATGAAACATAGAAGTGAAATGCGATATCGCGTTTTAAGAAGCATTAGAACTCTATTGCTACGGTACGTAGACATCTGCAAACGCTATTTCCTTGCAAGGAAGTGTCGCATTTACACTCTTTTGGAGTGAATACGAGGTTTACATGACACTTCGCAATGAATATTATATCTTATCATGAAACATAGATGTGAAATTCGATATCGCGTTTTATGAAGCATTAGAACTCTATTGCTACGATACGTAGACATCTGCAAACGCTATCTCCTTGCAAGGAAGTGTCGCATTTACACTCTTTTGAAGTGAATACGAGATTTACATGACACTTCGCAATGAATGTTATATCTTATCATGAAACATAGAAGTGAAATGCGATATCGCGTTTTAAGAAGAATTAGAACTCTATTGCTACGATACGTAGACATCTGCAAACGCTATATCCTTGCAAGGAAGTGTCGCATTTACACTCTTTTGAAGGGAATACGAGGTTTACATGACACTTCGCAATGAATATTATATCTTATCATGAAACTCAGAAAAGAGATGCGATATCGCATTTCAAGAAGCATTACAACCTTATTGCTACGATACGTAGACATCTGCAAACGCTATTTCCCTGCAGGGAAGTGTCGCATTTACATTCATTTGAAGTAAATACGAGGTTTACATGACACTTCGCAATGAATGTTATATCTTATCATGAAACATAGATGTGAAATTCGATATCGCGTTTTATGAAGCATTAGAACTCTATTGCTACGATACGTAGACATCTGCAAACGCTATTTCCTTGCAAGGAACTGTCGCATTTACACTCTTTTGAAGTGAATACGAGGTTTACATGACACTTCGCAATGAATGTTATATCTTATCATGAAACATAGAAGTGAAATGCGATATCGCGTTTTAAGAAGCATTAGAACTCTATTGCTACGATACGTAGACATCTGCAAACGCTATTTCCTTGCAAGGATCTGTCGCATTTACACTCTTTTGAAGTGAATACGAGGTTTACATGACACTTCGCAATGAATGTTATATCTTATCATGAAACATAGAAGTGAAATGCGATATCGCGTTTCAAGAAGCATTAGAACTCTATTGCTACGATACGTACACATCTGCAAACGCTATTTCCTTGCAAGGAAGTGTCGCATTTACACTCTTTTGAAGTGAATACGAGGTTTACATGACACTTCGCAGTGAATGTTATATCTTATCGCGAAACATAGATGTGAAATGCGATATCGAGTTTTATGAAGCATTAGGACTCTATTGCTACAATACGTAGTCATCTGCAAACGCTATTTCCTTGCAAGGAAGTGTCGCATTTACACTCTTTTGAAGTGAATACGAGGTTTACATAACACTTCGCAATGAATGTTATATCTTATCATAAAACATAGAAGTGAAATACGATATCGCGTCTTAAGAAGCATTAGAACTCTATTGCTACGATACGTAAACATCTGCAAACGCTATTTCCTTGCAGGGAAGTGTCGCATTTACACCCTTTTGAAGTGAATACGAGGTTTACATGACACATCGCAATGAATATTATATCTTATTATGAAACATAGAATTGAGATGCGATATCGCGTTTTATGAAGCATTAGAACTCTATTGCTACGATACGTAGACATCTATAAGCGCTATTTCCTTGAAAGGAAGTGTCGCATTTACATTCATTCGAAGTAAATACGAGGTTTACATGACACTTCGCAATGAATGTTATATCTTATCATGAAACATAGAAGTGAAATGCGATATCGCGTTTTAAGAAGCATTAGAACTCTATTGCTACGATAAGAACACATCTGCAAACGCTATTTCCTTGCAAGGAAGTGTCGCATTTACACTCTTTTGAAGTGAATACGAGGTTTACATGACACTTCGCAGTGAATATTATATCTTATCATGAAACTCAGAAAAGAGATGCGATATCGCGTTTCAAGAAGCATTAGAACTCTATTGCTACGATACGTAGACAACTGCAAACGCTATTTCCTTGCAGGGAAGTGTCGCATTTACAACCTTTTGAAGTGAATACGAGGTTTACATGACACTTCGCAATGAATATTATATCTTATTATGAAACATAGATATGAGATGCGATATCGCGTTTTATGAAGCATTAGAACTCTATTGCTACGATACGTAGACATCTGCAAACGCTATTTCCTTGCAAGGAACTGTCGCATTTACACTCTTTTGATGTGAATACGTGGTTTACATGACACTTCGCAATGAATGTTATATCTTATCATGAAACATAGAAGTGAAATGCGATATCGCGTTTTAAGAAGAATTAGAACTCTATTGCTACGATACGTAGACATCTGCAAACGCTATATCCTTGCAAGGAAGTGTCGCATTTACACTCTTCTGAAGGGAATACGAGGTTTACATGACACTTCGCAATGAATACTATATCTTATCATGAAACTCAGAAAAGGGATGCGATATCGCGTTTCAAGAAGCATTACAACCTTACTGCTACGATACGTAGACATCTGCAAACGCTATTTCCCTGCAGGGAAGTGTCGCATTTACATTCATTTGAAGTAAATACGAGGTTTACATGACACTTCGCAATGAATGTTATATCTTATCACGAAACATAGATGTGAAATTCGATATCGCGTTTTATGAAGCATTAGAACTCTATTGCTACGATACGTAGACATCTGCAAACGCTATCTCCTTGCAAGGAAGTGTCGCATTTACACTCTTTTGAAGTGAATACGAGATTTACATGACACTTCGCAATGAATGTTATATCTTATCATGAAACATAGAAGTGAAATGCGATATCGCGTTTTAAGAAGAATTAGAACTCTATTGCTACGATACGTAGACATCTGCAAACGCTATATCCTTGCAAGGAAGTGTCGCATTTACACTCTTTTGAAGGGAATACGAGGTTTACATGACACTTCGCAATGAATATTATATCTTATCATGAAACTCAGAAAAGAGATGCGATATCGCATTTCAAGAGGCATTACAACCTTATTGCTACGATACGTAGACATCTGCAAACGCTATTTCCCTGCAGGGAAGTGTCGCTGTAACGTCCGGCGTGCCGCCTTCCACCCCCCAGCGCCGCCCACAGCATCCGGCAGCGACGCATCTACCGCCAGCCGCATCCAAATGCGTGGAAAGAGCGCCTTCATACACGGGAAAGCAGACCGAACGCCGAGCTAAGGCAGCCAGATATCCACGAGCACCCAGGAGATCGACCGTACGACCGCGCGACGATGCGCGCTATCGCCAGAGTTGGGAGACATGCAGCCTTCAGCCGCACGAACAGATCACCGAGCATCTCACCGATTCGCCTACGCCATCCTCCCATTATTCTTATTTTGATAATGTGTATTCATAAGAACGTCCTAGAATTAAGTACACGACACAACTAATGTACATACGCAAACAACACACACATAGTTCCTAATATATCTGCGAATTCTCATAGTCATAAGTTTCGATACGCCCAAGCAACCGTCCGACGCGCGCGGCTCACGCTTAACGCGAGCCGCGCCCCACTCCGACCGGCCGCCCCACTTCGCGGGCCGAGCGGCCACCCCACTCCGGGGTCCAGCGACTCGCACGCCACGCGACTCGAGGAGGTCGCGGACACGCGAGCTGAAGATCAGTTCCGATCAGTCCTTCGAACCGAGGAGTTCCAATCTCGCTCTCAATGCCTCAATCGGAGGTGTTTCTAATTCTACTTCAATTCTAGTTCAAGTCAATTCATTCCAATTCTAAACGTTAAGTCTATCTTTAACTTAGCCTTAGGGAAGTCAGTGTAAGCTTAGGTTTATATTAGAATATATTTTATTTTACCTTACATGTACAAGTTTAAATTTGATTATTATCCTCTAATTTCATTATTATCTACGAATTCTTCCACGAGCTATCGCGTGGATATCCATCATTCGAATCCAATCGCTAGTTGACCTTGGTAACCGGCTGGTTAGAGCGGACCGCCGCTTAACTTCGCCGATCCACAGCGGAAACTACGTGCGGATATAGTCGACGTTTCACCCTTCTGGACCGATAGGTTAGAGCGGACCGCCGCTTATCCGATTCGTATCCGGATTGCTGGAACTAGACGCGAATGTGTCTCAATCCGAAACGTAAAGCTCGACGTGCGGGACGGAAGAATTACCTACGCCGACTTATGCGCGATTACTTGGGCATCGAAGCCCTTTCGTCTCTTCGTTCGAACACCACCGTTCCAGTGGCTCTTCAACAACCTGCTCCGTCGCCTTCTTCCGGCCAAGGCAAGCCGATCAGCACAGGAAACCCGCTACGTTGGAGACTCATCCCTCTTACGATCCAGCCTCGCAGCCCTTACGCAGGGACGATTCCGGAAAGCGATCCTCGACAGCAACAGTATCTCAGGAAGGGATACTAAATTAACAACGATTCAAGACAGCAAGGGTAGGATCTTTCCTATTTACCGCGATCGCGTTTTGAAAGTGTTCGTTGTCCCACGAAAGGAACCCGGAACCCGTCGCAATTAAGCGTGCCGAGTCCGTTTTCTGGCTGCGTGTCATCCGCGAATAAAACGGAAATTTTCCACCCTCGCGACGTGACACGAAATTTGGTGACAGCGGTGGGATAGATTCGCGTTAATTCTAGAAATTCGGCTACGAAGAAACGCGACCAGCCATGGCGACACGAACGCCTACCAAAACGCGTCATCAACCGATCCGAGCCGCCGCCGCAGGTACCGACGCGGACCGCGATAAGAGAGCCGTTAGGAATATCGATTACCAGGACGCTCTTGCCGATCCAGTTCCGCGAACCGCTGAAACCGTAGATATTAGTAGACCGGCCGACAATACCGTTCAATTAATGCAGCAGATAGAGGAAATGCGCCGCGAATTAGAATCACTTCGACGATCACAAGACGCTACTAGATCCGATACCGTTCCTTTAGATTTCGCACAACGAAACGTATCGCCGCTACAAAATTCGAACACGGAAATCGCAAACTCGCAGCATGACGAGTTATCATTGAAACAAGCATTGGAGGCAGTACCGCATTACGATGGGCAGAACATGCCCGTATTGCAATTCACTCGTGCATGTAAGCGTGCTTACGAATTGATCCCAAACGGTTGTGAACGCACTTTCACGCGATTAATCAAGAGCAAATTGAAGGGCCGCGCGTACTTAGCCTTAGAAGACGAACCGTGTCAATCTATATTAGAATTGACGGATATATTACGAAGCTCTTTCGGTGCAATTAGATCCGCGGACCATTATCGCGGGGAGCTCACTAATATCTACATGAAGTCGGGAGAACACATCCTCGACTACATCAGCCGTGTAAAGGATTTACGAACAGCGATCATAGATTGCGAAAGATTAACGCCTTACGCTTCCGAACGCGGGACGTCTAACGTAGATGAATTAACATTACGTTGTTTCACGGACGGGCTTATCCCGGAAATACGCGTCCAAATTCCCGTTCACACGATTCATTCGCATCAAGAGGCATTCGCACGCGCTAGGGACCTATACAAGAGATACGAGTTAGATCGCGAACGTTTAGTAAATTCTCGACCTACAACTGAAATTCGTGCAAGGCGAAACGAAATAGTTTGCTCGAATTGCCATAACACAAGCCATTACGCGAGGGATTGCCGCAGGTCAATTCCGCCACGACAAGCGCCTAATTTGCACCGTCCCGTTATTTCACGCGACACTCCGGCTCCCAGGGCCGCATACGATCAACCGCGCCCGACCACACCCCGTGAAAAATATTGTCGGTATTGCAAAACGCCGGGTCACGAAATCGAGGAATGCCGAAAACGGCAATACTACAATAATATTCGGGCATCGGGAAACGGGAGTGGCCTCCTTCCGCGCCGCGAGACAGGACGCGAGGCCAACCAGCAAATTCGATCTCTCGCACTGAACGACCAAACCGCGGAAATCGACGATACGATGCCGCAGTAAACTTAACCGGCAAAACCAACACGCCTAGTGTCGTATTAGAATCGGTCGCGTTAATTCAACCTACCGAGTTTATGATAGACACGGGCGCCGAAATAAATATAATTAAACGCTCCGCGTTATCTTCCGTCGCACGAATCGACACCGCCGAAACAGTCGTTATAACGGGTGTAACCAATGGGAAAACGTCGACCGTCGGTACCGTGAATATAGTTTTATTCGATCGCGTAGTACCATTCAACGTGGTAAACGATAATTTTCCCCTCGGTCCGGATGGGATTCTAGGATCCGGATTTTGCGCGGATGCCGAAATATCGTTCCCGAAATGCCAGATCAAGTGGCACGGGAAAACAATTCCATTTCGTCGCGAAATTTCAAATATCGAAACCGATCAAGTTATTCCGCCTAAAGGCAATCCTTCTATAACATTCGACAAGGTCAATCCGACGACGAGCAAGCCGCAGAAACAAAAGCCGAAGACCTCGGGAAAGGTCGATATACCTGTGAACGATTTTCTAAAGACCGATGAAAGGGTCTCTATTCCGCCGCGCATGAACATCGGGGTTAAAGTCAGAATAATTAATTCTGGAATATCCCAGGGAATAATCCCCAGATTAGACATCGCGCCCGGAATATTTTTCGGCAATGCACTGGTTAGAGTTAACGAAGGGATAGCGATTACTCGAGTAATCAACTCGACCGACAAGACGGTCGAAATAGCTCTGCCACAAGTGAAGCTCGAACCAGTAGCGAAAAATTCATTCAAATCCGTAGAAGACAGCCCCGCGCTCTTCACAGTTTTTACTAAATCCGACGAATCCAGTTCAAATCCAAAATCACGGTCAGAATCCGTAAACGTTTCCGCCGCTCCGACCGGCATATCCAAAGATGGGAAATCAATTAATTCAGTTTCGCGTTCAAATGCAAATTCTATGTACGAAACTCCTTTTAGTGTCAGGACGAAACCGACATACGCTCAGGTAGCCAGTTCAGTTGTAAAACCCAGGTCAACACAACCCTCCGTAAATGCGCCGAAATCTCGCCCCGAAAAAGTAATAGAAATGTTACGATTAAATCACCTCAACCAAGAAGAAAAGCAGCACGTTTTAAAATTGGTAGATAAAACTCAAGATTTATTTTATGTAGAAGGCGATACTCTAGGTCATACAAGCGCGGCTACACACAAGATCCCTACGGTCGACGACAGACCTATTAATGTAAAACAATATAGATTCCCTCCCATACACAAAGAGGAGATTCGGGACCAAATCGAAAAACTTTTACAAAACGGCATTATCCGCGATTCTAAATCGCCCTACAACTCACCGTTATGGGTTGTTCCGAAGAAAGCTGATTCGCAAGGGAACAAGCGTTGGCGAGTGGTTATTGATTATAGAGCCTTGAACGAGAAATCAATCGCCGACGCTTATCCTTTGCCATGCATCACGGAAATCCTGGATCAGTTAGGCAGCGCTAAATATTTTAGCACATTTGACTTAGCCAGCGGTTTCCATCAGATTCCGATGGAACCCGCTGATGCACATAAAACAGCTTTTTCCACGCCGAATGGACATTATGAATTTACCCGAATGCCTTTTGGTTTAAAAAACGCGCCCGCAACGTTTCAGCGACTGATGGATAGTGTGCTCGCGGGGCTTCAAGGTAACGAGCTCTTCGTATATCTTGATGATATAGTTTTATACGCTAGCTCTCTTCAAGAGCACGCCATAAAATATGAGAAATTAACGCGCAGACTGAGAGAGGCTAATTTGGTACTCCAGCCTGACAAATGTGAATTTTTAAGACGCGAAGTAAGCTACCTCGGGCACATTATCAGCGAAAGCGGGGTGAAACCCGATCCGTCGAAAGTCAGAGCCGTTCGAGAATTTCCTCGCCCGACAAATTGTAAACAGATCAAGCAGTTCCTGGGACTCGCAGGTTATTACAGACGGTTTATCTCAAATTTCTCCAACGTCGCTAAGCCATTAACAAACCTCTTGAAAAAGGACACTCCGTTCGTGTGGCGTAATGAGCAACAGAACGCCTTTGTGAAGCTACGAGACGCCTTATGTGAAGCACCGATACTCCAGTATCCTAACTTTAAGCTGCCTTTTATAATAACTACAGACGCATCAGCGGATGCCATAGGTGCGGTGCTCAGTCAGGGCCCGATAGGCCGCGACTTACCAATTGCTTACACATCAAGACTCTTGAATTCTGCAGAACGAAACTATTCGACTATCGAGAAAGAATGTCTAGCTATCGTGTACGCGGTGCATCACTTTAGGCCTTATATATATGGTAATCAGTTCAAGTTAGTCACAGACCACCGTCCACTGGTGTGGATGAATTCCGTTAAAGATCCATCCAGCCGTCTTGTGCGGTGGAGGCTGAAGCTCGCGGAATACAATTACGAAATGATTTATAAAACGGGAAAAACCAATCTTAATGCAGATGCCCTATCACGGAATCCAGTCAAAGTTCTTCCAATCACACAGTCGTCCTCATCCGATGAAAATATTTTTGAACCGTATCCTAAATCCCGTCAACAAAAGAAATCCGTTGTTCCACCTCCACCTCCGCCTTCACCTAGCTCAGACGACCATGGCGCACCAGAAACGTTACCACGCGAAACATTAAAATTACCGACATTACCGACGTTACCGACACCACGTACAGCGACCGATAAAGAAGAAATTTATACACCATTACCAAACGAACATGTCAGGTTAGAGCCATTATTTAAGTTCACAAGGGACACGATAGCAACCAGACGAGATAACAACGTTATTTTCATTACAAAATCAGGTCATTCCTATGACGCAGGCGCGAAGGAAATGGAAAAAGCCGGAAAATTTTTCTTCAGTAAAAATGACGTAGTTCTCACTAAAGCCAGAGTCATTAAAATCGACGATTTCTATCAAGTTCAACTTCCAATAATTGAACATGAAAGCCGCGCTATTGACTATCAAATCGTAATAGAATCTTTACGATCATTATTCGACGTAGTCAGTGAACTGCAGTTGCAAACAATTAGTATCGCACAGACAGCCTTAGATTCAATTCCATGGTCACAAATACAAAAAGCTTTACAAGATTTATTTTATGAAATGCCAATTCAAATTACTGTCTGTCAAGGACTTATTCACATTCCACCGGTAGAACATAGAACAAAAATAATTCAAGAAAATCACGATACACCAATAGGAGGCCACAAGGGAGTAAACAAGACATACTCTCGCATTCGGGAAAAATACTTCTGGCCTAACATGAAAACCGAAATCCAAAATTATATAAGCAAATGTAGGAGTTGCCAACGCGAAAAATTAGTTAGAGTAAAAACACGACAACCATTGACTTTAACAGACACACCAGGATGCGCTTTTGATAAGATCTCAATGGACGTCATGGGCCCCCTTCCAATAACCCCGGATGAATATACACATATCCTCACTATCCAGGACCTTCTAACTAAATATTCCGTCGCTATTCCTCTCAAACAAACTACAGCCGTCGATATAGCAGATGCACTCATCACAGAATTTATTTGTAAATTTGGATGTCCGAAAGGCATCTTGACCGACCAGGGGTCGAATTTCATCAATAGTCTTATTAAAGCCATAGCCGTTAAATTCAGAATAAAACAATACAAATCCACAGCCTTCCACCCACAAACGAATGGTTCGGTGGAGAGATCACACCATGTTCTTGCTGAGTATTTAAAACATTACATCGACACCAGTGGCGATTGGAAAAGATGGCTTCCTTATGCCATGTTTTCTTACAACACCAGTGTACACGAAGGCACCCTTTACACACCGCACGAACTCGTCTTCGGTCGAATAGCTAGGACACCATCCGAAACACCGTTCCAAGACAGTACCGAAAACGAAACATATTCCGACTACTTAATCATGTTAAACGAGAAAATCACCAGATCCCAGCGAATTGCGCGAGAAAACCTCGACAATGCGAAACGTCGAGCAAAATATTATTACGATAAAAAGACCAATACTCAAAAATTCGAAGCTGGGCAATGGGTCTTCCTACTTAGGGAACCCAACAGACATAAGTTTGAGTCCCAATACGTAGGCCCATACAGGATCGTCGAAATTTTGAGTAATAATAATGTCAAGTTAGCAATTAAGGATCGTTATAAAATAGTTCATAGTAATAAGTTAAAGTTATGTAAAAGGATGAGTGGAGTGAGAGAAACAAAGACTGAATGCAAAATAGTGCAAAGTGAGACAACTTCCACAAACTCAAGTGAAAACAGTGAAAGTTTAAGTGCCGGTGAATCTAGTGGCATCAAACATCATTTGGAAGGTTACTCCGCAGAGGTGAAGCGAGCCCGCCATAGTTCATCCGGCCGGCACTCCTATGTACATCGGCAGCCAACCGGCAGGACGACGAATCTGCAACCCTCAAACAATCCGCACGTACCAGACAGGAGATCTTGGCATTGCCAAGATTCCTTTTGTATGGGGGGAGGTGTAACGTCCGGCGTGCCGCCTTCCACCCCCCAGCGCCGCCCACAGCATCCGGCAGCGACGCATCTACCGCCAGCCGCATCCAAATGCGTGGAAAGAGCGCCTTCATACACGGGAAAGCAGACCGAACGCCG
Source organism: Xylocopa sonorina (assembly GCF_050948175.1). Taxonomy (NCBI): domain Eukaryota; kingdom Metazoa; phylum Arthropoda; class Insecta; order Hymenoptera; family Apidae; genus Xylocopa; species Xylocopa sonorina. The sequence continues at coordinate 871,109 of NW_027490117.1, forward strand.
AGCTAAGGCAGCCAGATATCCACGAGCACCCAGGAGATCGACCGTACGACCGCGCGACGATGCGCGCTATCGCCAGAGTTGGGAGACATGCAGCCTTCAGCCGCACGAACAGATCACCGAGCATCTCACCGATTCGCCTACGCCATCCTCCCATTATTCTTATTTTGATAATGTGTATTCATAAGAACGTCCTAGAATTAAGTACACGACACAACTAATGTACATACGCAAACAACACACACATAGTTCCTAATATATCTGCGAATTCTCATAGTCATAAGTTTCGATACGCCCAAGCAACCGTCCGACGCGCGCGGCTCACGCTTAACGCGAGCCGCGCCCCACTCCGACCGGCCGCCCCACTTCGCGGGCCGAGCGGCCACCCCACTCCGGGGTCCAGCGACTCGCACGCCACGCGACTCGAGGAGGTCGCGGACACGCGAGCTGAAGATCAGTTCCGATCAGTCCTTCGAACCGAGGAGTTCCAATCTCGCTCTCAATGCCTCAATCGGAGGTGTTTCTAATTCTACTTCAATTCTAGTTCAAGTCAATTCATTCCAATTCTAAACGTTAAGTCTATCTTTAACTTAGCCTTAGGGAAGTCAGTGTAAGCTTAGGTTTATATTAGAATATATTTTATTTTACCTTACATGTACAAGTTTAAATTTGATTATTATCCTCTAATTTCATTATTATCTACGAATTCTTCCACGAGCTATCGCGTGGATATCCATCATTCGAATCCAATCGCTAGTTGACCTTGGTAACCGGCTGGTTAGAGCGGACCGCCGCTTAACTTCGCCGATCCACAGCGGAAACTACGTGCGGATATAGTCGACGTTTCACCCTTCTGGACCGATAGGTTAGAGCGGACCGCCGCTTATCCGATTCGTATCCGGATTGCTGGAACTAGACGCGAATGTGTCTCAATCCGAAACGTAAAGCTCGACGTGCGGGACGGAAGAATTACCTACGCCGACTTATGCGCGATTACTTGGGCATCGAAGCCCTTTCGTCTCTTCGTTCGAACACCACCGTTCCAGTGGCTCTTCAACAACCTGCTCCGTCGCCTTCTTCCGGCCAAGGCAAGCCGATCAGCACAGGAAACCCGCTACGTTGGAGACTCATCCCTCTTACGATCCAGCCTCGCAGCCCTTACGCAGGGACGATTCCGGAAAGCGATCCTCGACAGCAACAGTATCTCAGGAAGGGATACTAAATTAACAACGATTCAAGACAGCAAGGGTAGGATCTTTCCTATTTACCGCGATCGCGTTTTGAAAGTGTTCGTTGTCCCACGAAAGGAACCCGGAACCCGTCGCAATTAAGCGTGCCGAGTCCGTTTTCTGGCTGCGTGTCATCCGCGAATAAAACGGAAATTTTCCACCCTCGCGACGTGACATCGCATTTACATTCATTTGAAGTAAATACGAGGTTTACATGACACTTCGCAATGAATGTTATATCTTATCATGAAACATAGATGTGAAATTCGATATCGCGTTTTATGAAGCATTAGAACTCTATTGCTACGATACGTAGACATCTGCAAACGCTATTTCCTTGCAAGGAACTGTCGCATTTACACTCTTTTGAAGTGAATACGAGGTTTACATGACACTTCGCAATGAATGTTATATCTTATCATGAAACATAGAAGTGAAATGCGATATCGCGTTTTAAGAAGCATTAGAACTCTATTGCTACGATACGTAGACATCTGCAAACGCTATTTCCTTGCAAGGATCTGTCGCATTTACACTCTTTTGAAGTGAATACGAGGTTTACATGACACTTCGCAATGAATGTTATATCTTATCATGAAACATAGAAGTGAAATGCGATATCGCGTTTCAAGAAGCATTAGAACTCTATTGCTACGATACGTACACATCTGCAAACGCTATTTCCTTGCAAGGAAGTGTCGCATTTACACTCTTTTGAAGTGAATACGAGGTTTACATGACACTTCGCAGTGAATGTTATATCTTATCGCGAAACATAGATGTGAAATGCGATATCGAGTTTTATGAAGCATTAGGACCCTATTGCTACGATACGTAGTCATCTGCAAACGCTATTTCCTTGCAAGGAAGTGTCGCATTTACACTCTTTTGAAGTGAATACGAGGTTTACATAACACTTCGCAATGAATGTTATATCTTATCATAAAACATAGAACTGAAATGCGATATCGCGTTTTAAGAAGCATTAGAACTCTATTGCTACGATACGTAAACATCTGCAAACGCTATTTCCTTGCAGGGAAGTGTCGCATTTGCACCCTTTTGAAGTGAATACGAGGTTTACATGACACATCGCAATGAATATTATATCTTATTATGAAACATAGAATTGAGATGCGATATCGCGTTTTATGAAGCATTAGAACTCTATTGCTACGATACGTAGACATCTGCAAACGCTATTTCCTTGCAAGGAACTGTCGCATTTACACTCTTTTGATGTGAATACGTGGTTTACATGACACTTCGCAATGAATGTTATATCTTATCATGAAACATAGAAGTGAAATGCGATATCGCGTTTTAAGAAGCATTAGAACTCTATTGCTACGATACGTAGACATCTGCAAACGCTATTTCCTTGCAAGGAACTGTCGCATTTACACTCTTTTGAAGTGAATACGAGGTTTACATGACACTTCGCAATGAATGTTATATCTTATCATGAAACATAGAAGTGAAATGCGATATCGCGTTTTAAGAAGCATTAGAACTCTATTGCTACGGTACGTAGACATCTGCAAACGCTATTTCCTTGCAAGGAACTGTCGCATTTACACTCTTTTGAAGTGAATACGAGGTTTACATGACACTTCGCAATGAATGTTATATCTTATCATGAAACATAGAAGTGAAATGCGATATCGCGTTTCAAGAAGCATTAGAACTCTATTGCTACGATACGTAGACATCTGCAAACGCTATTTCCTTGAAAGGAAGTGTCGCATTTACATTCATTTGAAGTAAATACGAGGTTTACATGACACTTCGCAATGAATGTTATATCTTATCATGAAACATAGATGTGAAATGCGATATCGCGTTTCAACAAGCATTAGAACTCTATTGCTACGATACGTAGACATCTGCAAACGCTATTTCCTTGCAAGGAACTGTCGCATTTACACTCTTTTGAAGTGAATACGAGGTTTACATGACACTTCGCAATGAATGTTATATCTTATCATGAAACATAGAAGGGAAATGCGATATCGCGTTTTAAGAAGCATTAGAACTCTATTGCTAGGATACGTAGACATCTGCAAACGCTATTTCCTTGCAAGGAAGTGTCGCATTTACACTCTTTTGAAGTGAATACGAGGTTTACATGACACTTCGCAATGAATATTATATCTTATCATGAAACTCAGAAAAGGGATGCGATATCGCGTTTCAAGAAGGATTGGAACTCTATTGCTACGATACGTAGACATCTGCAAACGCTATTTCCTTGCAAGGAAGTGTCGCATTTACACTCTTTTGAAGTGAATACGAGGTTTACATGACACTTCGCAATGAATGTTATATCTTATCATGAAACATAGAAGTGAAATGCGATATCGCGTTTTAAGAAGAATTAGAACTCTATTGCTACGATACGTAGACATCTGCAAACGCTATTTTCTTGCAAGGAAGTGTCGCATTTACACTCTTTTGCAGGGAATACGAGGTTTACATGACACTTCGCAATGAATATTATATCTTATCATGAAACTCAGAAAAGAGATGCGATATCGCGTTTCAAGAAGCATTACAACCTTATTGCTACGATACGTAGACATCTGCAAACGCTATTTCCTTGCAGGGAAGTGTCGCATTTACATTCATTTGAAGTAAATACGAGGTTTACATGACACTTCGCAATGAATATTATATCTTATCATGAAATTCAGAAAAGAGATGCGATATCGCGTTTCAAGAAGCATTACAACCTTATTGCTACGATACGTAGACATCTGCAAACGCTATTTCCTTGCAGGGAAGTGTCGCATTTACATTCATTTGTAGTAAATACGAGGTTTACATGACACTTCGCAATGAATGTTATATCTTATCAAGAAACATAGATGTGAAATTCGATATCGCGTTTTATGAAGCATTAGAACTCTATTGCCACGATACGTAGACATCTGCAAACGCTATTTCCTTGCAAGGAACTGTCGCATTTACACTCTTTTGAAGTGAATACGAGGTTTACATGACACTTCGCAATGAATGTTATATCTTATCATGAAACATAGAAGTGAAATGCGATATCGCGTTTTAAGAAGAATTAGAACTCTATTGCTACGATACGTAGACATCTGCAAACGCTATTTCCTTGCAAGGAACTGTCGCATTTACACTCTCTTGAAGTGAATACGAGGTTTACATGCCACTTCGCAATGAATGTTATATCTTATCATGAAACATAGAAGTGAAATGCGATATCGCGTTTTAAGAAGCATTAGAACTCTATTGCTACGATACGTAGACATCTGCAAACACTATTTCCTTGCAAGGAACTGTCGCATTTACACTCTTTTGAAGTGAATACGAGGTTTACATGACACTTCGCAATGAATGTTATATCTTATCATGAAACATAGAAGTGAAATGCGATATCGCGTTTCAAGAAGCATTAGAACTCTATTGCTACGATACGTAGACATCTGCAAACGCTATTTCCATGCAAGGAAGTGTCGCATTTACACTCTTTTGAAGGGAATACGAGGTTTACATGACACTTCGCAATGTATATTATATCTTATCATGAAACTCAGAAAAGAGATGCGATATCGCGTTTCAAGAAGCATTACAACCTTATTGCTACGATACGTAGACATCAGCAAACGCTATTTCCTTGCAGGGAAGTGTCGCATTTACATTCATTTGAAGTAAATACGAGGTTTACATGACACTTCGCAATGAATGTTATATCTTATCATGAAACATAGATGTGAAATTCGATATCGCGTTTTATGAAGGATTAGAACTCTATTGCTACGATACGTAGACATCTGCAAACGCTATTTCCTTGCAAGGAACTGTCGCATTTACACTCTTTTGAAGTGAATACGAGGTTTACATGACACTTCGCAATGAATGTTATATCTTATCATGAAACATAGAAGTGAAATGCGATATCGCGTTTTAAGAAGCATTAGAACTCTATTGCTACGATACGTAGACATCTGCAAACGCTATTTCCTTGCAAGGAAGTGTCGCATTTACACTCTTTTGAAGTGAATACGAGGTTTGCATGACACTTCGCAATGAATATTATATCTTATCATGAAACTCAGAAAAGGGATGCGATATCGCATTTTATGAACCATTAGAACTCTATTGCTACGATACGTAGACATCTGTAAGCGCTATTTCCTTGCAAGGAAGTGTCGCATTTACACTCTTTTGAAGTGAATACGAGGTTTACATGACACTTCGCAATGAATATTATATCTTATCATGAAACTCAGAAAAGGGATGCGATATCGCGTTTCAAGAAGGATTGGAACTCTATTGCTACGATACGTAGACATCTGCAAACGCTATTTCCTTGCAAGGAACTGTCGCATTTACACTCTTTTGAAGTGAATACGAGGTTTACATGACACTTCGCAATGAATGTTATATCTTATCATGAAACATAGAAGTGAAATGCGATATCGCGTTTTAAGAAGCATTAGAACTCTATTGCTACGATACGTAGACATCTGCAAACGCTATTTCCTTGCAAGGAAGTGTCGCATTTACACTCTTTTGAAGTGAATACGAGGTTTACATGACACTTCGCAATGAATATTATATCTTATCATGAAACTCAGAAAAGGGATGCGATATCGCGTTTCAAGAAGGATTGGAACTCTATTGCTACGATACGTAGACATCTGCAAACGCTATTTCCTTGCAAGGAAGTGTCGCATTTACACTCTTTTGAAGTGAATACGAGGTTTACATGACACTTCGCAATGAATGTTATATCTTATCATGAAACATAGAAGTGAAATGCGATATCGCGTTTTAAGAAGAATTAGAACTCTATTGCTACGATACGTAGACATCTGCAAACGCTATTTTCTTGCAAGGAAGTGTCGCATCTACACTCTTTTGAAGGGAATACGAGGTTTACATGACACTTCGCAATGAATATTATATCTTATCATGAAACTCGGAAAAGAGATGCGATATCGCGTTTCAAGAAGCATTACAACCTTATTGCTACGATACGTAGACATCTGCAAACGCTATTTCCTTGCAGGGAAGTGTCGCATTTATATTCATTTGAAGTAAATACGAGGTTTACATGACACTTCGCAATGAATATTATATCTTATCATGAAATTCAGAAAAGAGATGCGATATCGCGTTTCAAGAAGCATTACAACCTTATTGTTACGATACGTAGACATCTGCAAACGCTATTTCCTTGCAGGGAAGTGTCGCATTTACATTCATTTGTAGTAAATACGAGGTTTACATGACACTTCGCAATGAATGTTATATCTTATCATGAAACATAGATGTGAAATTCGATATCGCGTTTTATGAAGCATTAGAACTCTATTGCCACGATACGTAGACATCTGCAAACGCTATTTCCTTGCAAGGAACTGTCGCATTTACACTCTTTTGAGGTGAGTACGATGTTTACATGACACTTCGCAATGAATGTTATATCATATCATGAAACATAGAAGTGAAATGCGATATCGCGTTTTAAGAAGCATTAGAACTGTATTGCTACGATACGTAGACATCTGCAAACGCTATTTCCTTGCAAGGAACTGTCGCATTTACACTCTTTTGAAGTGAATACGAGGTTTACATGACACTTCGCAATGAATGTTATATCTTATCATGAAACATAGAAGTGAAATGCGATATCGCGTTTCAAGAAGCATTAGAACTCTATTGCTACGATACCTAGACATCTGCAAACGCTATTTCCTTGAAAGGAAGTGTCGCATTTACATTCATTTGAAGTAAATACGAGGTTTACATGACACTTCGCAATGAATGTTATATCTTATCGTGAAACATAAATGTGAAATGCGATATCGCGTTTTATGAACCATTAGAACTCTATTGCTACGATACGTAGACACCTGCAAACGCTATTTCCTTGCAAGGAACTGTCGCATTTACACTCTTTTGAAGTGAATACTAGGTTTACATGACACATCGCAATGAATGTTATATCTTATCATGAAACATAGATGTGAAATGCGATATCGCGTTTCAGGAAGCATTAGAACTCTATTGCTACGATACGTAGACATATGCAAACGCTATTTCCTTGCAAGGAACTGTTGCATTTACACTCTTTTGAAGTGAATACGAGGTTTACATGATACATCGCAATGAATGTTATATCTTATCATGAAACATAGATGTGAAATGCGATATCGCGTTTCAAGAAGCATTACAACTCTATTGCTACGATACGTAGACATCTGCAAACGCTATTTCCTTGCAAGGAACTGTCGCATTTACACTCTTTTGAAGTGAATACGAGGTTTACATGACACTTCGCAATGAATGTTATATCTTATCATGAAACATAGAAGTGAATTGCGATATCGCATTTTATGAACCATTAGAACTCTATTGCTACGATACGTAGACACCTGCAAACGCTGTTTCCTTGCAAGGAAGTGTCGCATTTACACTCTTCTGAAGTGAATACGAGGTTTACATAACACTTCGCAATGAATGTTATATCTTATCATGAAACTCAGAAAAGAGATGCGATATCGCGTTTCAAGAAGCATTAGAACTCTATTGCTACGATACGTAGACATCTGCAAACGCTATTTCCTTGGAAAGAAGTGTCGCATTTACACTCTTTTGAAGTGAATACGAGGTTTACATGTCACTTCGCAATGAATGTTATATCTTATCATGAAACATAGAAGTGAAATGCGATATCGCGTTTTAAGAAGAATTAGAACTCTATTGCTACGATACGTAGACATCTGCAAACGCTATTTCCTTGAAAGGAAGTGTCGCATTTACATTCATTTGAAGTAAATACGAGGTTTACATGACACTTCGCAATGAATGCTATATCTTATCATGAAACATAGATGTGAAATGCGATATCGCGTTTTATGAACCATTAGAACTCTATTGCTACGATACGTAGACACCTGCAAACGCTATTTCCTTGCAAGGAAGTGTCGCATTTACACTCTTTTGAAGTGAATACGAGGTTTACATGACACTTCGCAATGAATGTTATATCTTATCATGAAACATAGAAGTGAAATGCGATATCGCGTTTTAAGAAGAATTAGAACTCTATTGCTACGATACGTAGACATCTGCAAACGCTATTTTCTTGCAAGGAAGTGTCGCATCTACACTCTTTTGAAGGGAATACGAGGTTTACATGACACTTCGCAATGAATATTATATCTTATCATGAAACTCGGAAAAGAGATGCGATATCGCGTTTCAAGAAGCATTACAACCTTATTGCTACGATACGTAGACATCTGCAAACGCTATTTCCTTGCAGGGAAGTGTCGCATTTACATTCATTTGAAGTAAATACGAGGTTTACATGACACTTCGCAATGAATATTATATCTTATCATGAAATTCAGAAAAGAGATGCGATATCGCGTTTCAAGAAGCATTACAACCTTATTGCTACGATACGTAGACATCTGCAAACGCTATTTCCTTGCAGGGAAGTGTCGCATTTACATTCATTTGTAGTAAATACGAGGTTTACATGACACTTCGCAATGAATGTTATATCTTATCATGAAACATAGATGTGAAATTCGATATCGCGTTTTATGAAGCATTAGAACTCTATTGCCACGATACGTAGACATCTGCAAACGCTATTTCCTTGCAAGGAACTGTCGCATTTACACTCTTTTGAGGTGAGTACGATGTTTACATGACACTTCGCAATGAATGTTATATCATATCATGAAACATAGAAGTGAAATGCGATATCGCGTTTTAAGAAGCATTAGAACTGTATTGCTACGATACGTAGACATCTGCAAACGCTATTTCCTTGCAAGGAACTGTCGCATTTACACTCTTTTGAAGTGAATACGAGGTTTACATGACACTTCGCAATGAATGTTATATCTTATCATGAAACATAGAAGTGAAATGCGATATCGCGTTTCAAGAAGCATTAGAACTCTATTGCTACGATACCTAGACATCTGCAAACGCTATTTCCTTGAAAGGAAGTGTCGCATTTACATTCATTTGAAGTAAATACGAGGTTTACATGACACTTCGCAATGAATGTTATATCTTATCGTGAAACATAAATGTGAAATGCGATATCGCGTTTTATGAACCATTAGAACTCTATTGCTACGATACGTAGACACCTGCAAACGCTATTTCCTTGCAAGGAACTGTCGCATTTACACTCTTTTGAAGTGAATACTAGGTTTACATGACACATCGCAATGAATGTTATATCTTATCATGAAACATAGATGTGAAATGCGATATCGCGTTTCAGGAAGCATTAGAACTCCATTGCTACGATACGTAGACATATGCAAACGCTATTTCCTTGCAAGGAACTGTTGCATTTACACTCTTTTGAAGTGAATACGAGGTTTACATGATACATCGCAATGAATGTTATATCTTATCATGAAACATAGATGTGAAATGCGATATCGCGTTTCAAGAAGCATTACAACTCTATTGCTACGATACGTAGACATCTGCAAACGCTATTTCCTTGCAAGGAACTGTCGCATTTACACTCTTTTGAAGTGAATACGAGGTTTACATGACACTTCGCAATGAATGTTATATCTTATCATGAAACATAGAAGTGAATTGCGATATCGCATTTTATGAACCATTAGAACTCTATTGCTACGATACGTAGACACCTGCAAACGCTGTTTCCTTGCAAGGAAGTGTCGCATTTACACTCTTCTGAAGTGAATACGAGGTTTACATAACACTTCGCAATGAATGTTATATCTTATCATGAAACTCAGAAAAGAGATGCGATATCGCGTTTCAAGAAGCATTAGAACTCTATTGCTACGATACGTAGACATCTGCAAACGCTATTTCCTTGGAAAGAAGTGTCGCATTTACACTCTTTTGAAGTGAATACGAGGTTTACATGTCACTTCGCAATGAATGTTATATCTTATCATGAAACATAGAAGTGAAATGCGATATCGCGTTTTAAGAAGAATTAGAACTCTATTGCTACGATACGTAGACATCTGCAAACGCTATTTCCTTGAAAGGAAGTGTCGCATTTACATTCATTTGAAGTAAATACGAGGTTTACATGACACTTCGCAATGAATGCTATATCTTATCATGAAACATAGATGTGAAATGCGATATCGCGTTTTATGAACCATTAGAACTCTATTGCTACGATACGTAGACACCTGCAAACGCTATTTCCTTGCAAGGAAGTGTCGCATTTACACTCTTTTGAAGTGAATACGAGGTTTACATGACACTTCGCAATGAATGTTATATCTTATCATGAAACATAGAAGTGAAATGCGATATCGCGTTTTAAGAAGAATTAGAACTCTATTGCTACGATACGTAGACATCTGCAAACGCTATTTTCTTGCAAGGAAGTGTCGCATCTACACTCTTTTGAAGGGAATACGAGGTTTACATGACACTTCGCAATGAATATTATATCTTATCATGAAACTCGGAAAAGAGATGCGATATCGCGTTTCAAGAAGCATTACAACCTTATTGCTACGATACGTAGACATCTGCAAACGCTATTTCCTTGCAGGGAAGTGTCGCATTTACATTCATTTGCAGTAAATACGAGGTTTACATGACACTTCGCAATGAATATTATATCTTATCATGAAATTCAGAAAAGAGATGCGATATCGCGTTTCAAGAAGCATTACAACCTTATTGCTACGATACGTAGACATCTGCAAACGCTATTTCCTTGCAGGGAAGTGTCGCATTTACATTCATTTGTAGTAAATACGAGGTTTACATGACACTTCGCAATGAATGTTATATCTTATCATGAAACATAGATGTGAAATTCGATATCGCGTTTTATGAAGCATTAGAACTCTATTGCCACGATACGTAGACATCTGCAAACGCTATTTCCTTGCAAGGAACTGTCGCATTTACACTCTTTTGAGGTGAGTACGATGTTTACATGACACTTCGCAATGAATGTTATATCATATCATGAAACATAGAAGTGAAATGCGATATCGCGTTTTAAGAAGCATTAGAACTGTATTGCTACGATACGTAGACATCTGCAAACGCTATTTCCTTGCAAGGAACTGTCGCATTTACACTCTTTTGAAGTGAATACGAGGTTTACATGACACTTCGCAATGAATGTTATATCTTATCATGAAACATAGAAGTGAAATGCGATATCGCGTTTCAAGAAGCATTAGAACTCTATTGCTACGATACCTAGACATCTGCAAACGCTATTTCCTTGAAAGGAAGTGTCGCATTTACATTCATTTGAAGTAAATACGAGGTTTACATGACACTTCGCAATGAATGTTATATCTTATCGTGAAACATAAATGTGAAATGCGATATCGCGTTTTATGAACCATTAGAACTCTATTGCTACGATACGTAGACACCTGCAAACGCTATTTCCTTGCAAGGAACTGTCGCATTTACACTCTTTTGAAGTGAATACTAGGTTTACATGACACATCGCAATGAATGTTATATCTTATCGTGAAACATAGATGTGAAATGCGATATCGCGTTTCAGGAAGCATTAGAACTCTATTGCTACGATACGTAGACATATGCAAACGCTATTTCCTTGCAAGGAACTGTTGCATTTACACTCTTTTGAAGTGAATACGAGGTTTACATGATACATCGCAATGAATGTTATATCTTATCATGAAACATAGATGTGAAATGCGATATCGCGTTTCAAGAAGCATTACAACTCTATTGCTACGATACGTAGACATCTGCAAACGCTATTTCCTTGCAAGGAACTGTCGCATTTACACTCTTTTGAAGTGAATACGAGGTTTACATGACACTTCGCAATGAATGTTATATCTTATCATGAAACATAGAAGTGAATTGCGATATCGCATTTTATGAACCATTAGAACTCTATTGCTACGATACGTAGACACCTGCAAACGCTGTTTCCTTGCAAGGAAGTGTCGCATTTACACTCTTCTGAAGTGAATACGAGGTTTACATAACACTTCGCAATGAATGTTATATCTTATCATGAAACTCAGAAAAGAGATGCGATATCGCGTTTCAAGAAGCATTAGAACTCTATTGCTACGATACGTAGACATCTGCAAACGCTATTTCCTTGGAAAGAAGTGTCGCATTTACACTCTTTTGAAGTGAATACGAGGTTTACATGACACTTCGCAATGAATGTTATATCTTATCATGAAACATAGAAGTGAAATGCGATATCGCGTTTTAAGAAGAATTAGAACTCTATTGCTACGATACGTAGACATCTGCAAACGCTATTTCCTTGAAAGGAAGTGTCGCATTTACATTCATTTGAAGTAAATACGAGGTTTACATGACACTTCGCAATGAATGCTATATCTTATCATGAAACATAGATGTGAAATGCGATATCGCGTTTTATGAACCATTAGAACTCTATTGCTACGATACGTAGACACCTGCAAACGCTATTTCCTTGCAAGGAACTGTCGCATTTACACTCTTTTGAAATGAATACGAGGTTTACATGACACTTCGCAATGAATGTTATATCTTATCATGAAACATAGAAGTGAAATGCGATATCGCGTTTTAAGAAGCATTAGGACTCTATTGCTACGATACGTAGACATCTGCAAACGCTATTTCCTTGCAAGGAAGTGTCGCATTTACACTCTTTTGAAGTGAAAACGAGGTTTACATAACACTTCGCAATGAATGTTATATCTTATCATGAAACTCAGAAAAGAGATGCGATATCGCGTTTCAAGAAGCATTAGAACTCTATTGCTACGATACGTAGACATCTGCAAACGCAATTTCCTTGCAAGGAAGTGTCGCATTTACACTCTTTTGAAGTGAATACGAGGTTTACATGACACTTCGCAATGAATGTTATATCTTATCATGAAACATAGAAGTGAAATGCGATATCGCGTTTTAAGAAGAATTAGAACTCTATTGCTACGATACGTAGACATCTGCAAACGCTATTTCCTTGCAAGGAAGTGTCGCATGTACACTCTTTTGAAGGGAATACGGCGTTTACATGACACTTCGCAATGAATATTATATCTTATCATGAAACTCAGAAAAGAGTAGCGATATCGCGTTTCAAGAAGCATTACAACCTTATTGCTACGATACGTAGACATCTGCAAACGCTATTTCCTTTCAGGGAAGTGTCGCATTTACATTCATTTGAAGTAAATACGAGGTTTACATGACACTTCGCAATGAATATTATATCTTATCATGAAACTCAGAAAAGAGATGCGATATCGCGTTTCAAGAAGCATTACAACCTTATTGCTACGATACGTAGACATCTGCAAACGCTATTTCCTTGCAGGGAAGTGTCGCATTTACATTCATTTGATGTAAATACGAGGTTTACATGACACTTCGCAATGAATGTTATATCTTATCATGAAACATAGATGTGAATTGCGATATCGCGTTTTATGAACCATTAGAACTCTATTGCTACGATACGTAGACACCTGCAAACGCTATTTCCTTGCAAGGAACTGTCGCATTTACACTCTTTTGAAGTGAAAACGAGGTTTACATGACACTTCGCAATGAATGTTATATCTTATCATGAAACATAGAAGTGAAATGCGATATCGCGTTTTAAGAAGCATTAGGACTCTATTGCTACGATACGTAGACATCTGCAAACGCTATTTCCTTGCAAGGAAGTGTCGCATTTACACTCTTCTGAAGTGAATACGAGGTTTACATAACACTTCGCAATGAATGTTATATCTTATCATGAAACTCAGGAAAGAGATGCGATATCGCGTTTCAAGAAGCATTAGAACTCTATTGCTACGATACGTAGACATCTGCAAACGCTATTTCCTTGCAAGGAAGTGTCGCATTTACACTCTTTTGAAGGGAATACGAGGTTTACATAACACTTCGCAATGAATGTTATATCTTATCATGAAACTCAGGAAAGAGATGCGATATCGCGTTTCAAGAAGCATTAGATCTCTATTGCTACGATACGTAGACATCTGCAAACGCTATTTCCTTGCAAAGAAGTGTCGCATTTACACTCTTTTGAAGTGAATACGAGGTTTACATGACACTTCGCAATGAATGTTATATCTTATCATGAAACATAGAAGTGAAATGCGATATCGCGTTTTAAGAAGAATTAGAACTCTATTGCTACGATACGTAGACATCTGCAAACGCTATTTCCTTGAAAGGAAGTGTCGCATTTACATTCATTTGAAGTAAATACGAGGTTTACATGACACTTCGCAATGAATGCTATATCTTATCATGAAACATAGATGTGAAATGCGATATCGCGTTTTATGAACCATTAGAACTCTATTGCTACGATACGTAGACACCTGCAAACGCTATTTCCTTGCAAGGAACTGTCGCATTTACACTCTTTTGAAATGAATACGAGGTTTACATGACACTTCGCAATGAATGTTATATCTTATCATGAAACATAGAAGTGAAATGCGATATCGCGTTTTAAGAAGCATTAGGACTCTATTGCTACGATACGTAGACATCTGCAAACGCTATTTCCTTGCAAGGAAGTGTCGCATTTACACTCTTTTGAAGTGAAAACGAGGTTTACATAACACTTCGCAATGAATGTTATATCTTATCATGAAACTCAGAAAAGAGATGCGATATCGCGTTTCAAGAAGCATTAGAACTCTATTGCTACGATACGTAGACATCTGCAAACGCTATTTCCTTGCAAGGAAGTGTCGCATTTACACTCTTTTGAAGTGAATACGAGGTTTACATGACACTTCGCAATGAATGTTATATCTTATCATGAAACATAGAAGTGAAATGCGATATCGCGTTTTAAGAAGAATTAGAACTCTATTGCTACGATACGTAGACATCTGCAAACGCTATTTCCTTGCAAGGAAGTGTCGCATGTACACTCTTTTGAAGGGAATACGGCGTTTACATGACACTTCGCAATGAATATTATATCTTATCATGAAACTCAGAAAAGAGTAGCGATATCGCGTTTCAAGAAGCATTACAACCTTATTGCTACGATACGTAGACATCTGCAAACGCTATTTCCTTTCAGGGAAGTGTCGCATTTACATTCATTTGAAGTAAATACGAGGTTTACATGACACTTCGCAATGAATATTATATCTTATCATGAAACTCAGAAAAGAGATGCGATATCGCGTTTCAAGAAGCATTACAACCTTATTGCTACGATACGTAGACATCTGCAAACGCTATTTCCTTGCAGGGAAGTGTCGCATTTACATTCATTTGATGTAAATACGAGGTTTACATGACACTTCGCAATGAATGTTATATCTTATCATGAAACATAGATGTGAATTGCGATATCGCGTTTTATGAACCATTAGAACTCTATTGCTACGATACGTAGACACCTGCAAACGCTATTTCCTTGCAAGGAACTGTCGCATTTACACTCTTTTGAAGTGAAAACGAGGTTTACATGACACTTCGCAATGAATGTTATATCTTATCATGAAACATAGAAGTGAAATGCGATATCGCGTTTTAAGAAGCATTAGGACTCTATTGCTACGATACGTAGACATCTGCAAACGCTATTTCCTTGCAAGGAAGTGTCGCATTTACACTCTTCTGAAGTGAATACGAGGTTTACATAACACTTCGCAATGAATGTTATATCTTATCATGAAACTCAGGAAAGAGATGCGATATCGCGTTTCAAGAAGCATTAGAACTCTATTGCTACGATACGTAGACATCTGCAAACGCTATTTCCTTGCAAGGAAGTGTCGCATTTACACTCTTTTGAAGGGAATACGAGGTTTACATAACACTTCGCAATGAATGTTATATCTTATCATGAAACTCAGGAAAGAGATGCGATATCGCGTTTCAAGAAGCATTAGATCTCTATTGCTACGATACGTAGACATCTGCAAACGCTATTTCCTTGCAAAGAAGTGTCGCATTTACACTCTTTTGAAGTGAATACGAGGTTTACATGACACTTCGCAATGAATGTTATATCTTATCATGAAACATAGAAGTGAAATGCGATATCGCGTTTTAAGAAGAATTAGAACTCTATTGCTACGATACGTAGACATCTGCAAACGCTATTTCCTTGCAAGGAAGTGTCGCATTTACACTCTTTTGAAGGGAATACGAGGTTTACATGACACTTCGCAATGAATGTTATATCTTATCATGAAACATAGAAGTGAAATGCGATATCGCGTTTTAAGAAGCATTAGGACTCTATTGCTACGATACGTAGACATCTGCAAACGCTATTTCCTTGCAAGAAAGTGTCGCATTTACACTCTTTTGAAGTGAATACGAGGTTTACATAACACTTCGCAATGAATGTTATATCTTATCATAAAACATAGAAGTGAAATGCGATATCGCGTTTTAAGAAGCATTAGAATTCTATTGCTACGATACGTAAACATCTGCAAACGCTATTTCCTTGCAGGGAAGTGTCGCATTTACACCCTTTTGAAGTGAATACGAGGTTTACATGACACTTCGCAATGAATATTATATCTTATTATGAAACATAGAAATGAGATGCGATATCGCGTTTTATGAAGCATTAGAACTCTATTGGTACGATACGTAGACATCTGCAAACGCTATTTCCTTGCAAGGAACTGTCGCATTTACACTCTTTTGAAGTGAATACGAGGTTTACATGACACTTCGCAATGAATGTTATATCTTATCATGAAACATATAAGTGAAATGCGATATCGCGTTTCAAGAAGCATTAGAACTCTATTGCTACGATACGTAGACATCTGCAAACGCTATTTCCTTGAAAGGAAGTGTCGCATTTACATTCATTCGAAGTAAATACGAGGTTTACATGACACTTCGCAATGAATGTTATATCTTATCATGAAACATAGAAGTGAAATGCGATATCGCGTTTTAAGAAGCATTAGAACCCTATTGCTACGATACGTAGACATCTGCAAACGCTATTTTCTTGCAAGGAAGTGTCGCATTTACACTCTTTTGAAGTGAATACGAGGTTTACATGACACTTCGCAGTGAATATTATATCTTATCATGAAACTCAGAAAAGAGATGCGATATCGCGTTTCAAGAAGCATTAGAACTCTATTGCTACTATACGTAGACATCTGCAAACGCTATTTCCTTGCAAGAAAGTGTCGCATTTACACTCTTTTGAAGTGAATACGAGGTTTACATAACACTTCGCAATGAATGTTATATCTTATCATAAAACATATAAGTGAATTGCGATATCGCGTTTTAAGAAGCATTAGAACTCTATTGCTACGATACGTAAACATCTGCAAACGCTATTTCCTTGCAGGGAAGTGTCGCATTTACACCCTTTTGAAGTGAATACGAGGTTTACATAACACTTCGCAATGAATGTTATATCTTATCATGAAACTCAGAAAAGAGATGCGATATCGCGTTTCAAGAAGCATTAGAACTCTATTGCTACGATACGTAGACATCTGCAAACGCTATTTCCTTGCAAGGAAGTGTCGCATTTACACTCTTTTGAAGTGAATACGAGGTTTACATGACACTTCGCAATGAATGTTATATCTTATCATGAAACATAGAAGTGAAATGCGATATCGCGTTTTATGAAGAATTAGAACTCTATTGCTACGATACGTAGACATCTGCAAACGCTATTTCCTTGCAAGGAAGTGTCGCATGTACACTCTTTTGAAGGGAATACGAGGTTTACATGACACTTCGCAATGAATATTATATCTTATCATGAAACTCAGAAAAGAGATGCGATATCGCGTTTCAAGAAGCATTACAACCTTATTGCTACGATACGTAGACATCTGCAAACGCTATTTCCTTGCAGGGAAGTGTCGCATTTACATTCATTTGAAGTAAATACGAGGTTTACATGACACTTCGCAATGAATATTATATCTTATCATGAAACTCAGAAAAGAGATGCGATATCGCGTTTCAAGAAGCATTACAACCTTATTGCTACGATACGTAGACATCTGCAAACGCTATTTCCTTGCAGGGAAGTGTCGCATTTACATTCATTTGATGTAAATACGAGGTTTACATGACACTTCGCAATGAATGTTATATCTTATCATGAAACATAGATGTGAATTGCGATATCGCGTTTTATGAACCATTAGAACTCTATTGCTACGATACGTAGACTCCTGCAAACCCTATTTCCTTGCAAGGAACTGTCGCATTTACACTCTTTTGAAGTGAAAACGAGGTTTACATGACACGTCGCAATGAATGTTATATCTTATCATGAAACATAGAAGTGAAATGCGATATCGCGTTTTAAGAAGCATTAGGACTCTATTGCTACGATACGTAGACATCTGCAAACGCTATTTCCTTGCAAGGAAGTGTCGCATTTACACTCTTCTGAAGTGAATACGAGGTTTACATAACACTTCGCAATGAATGTTATATCTTATCATGAAACATAGAAGTGAAATGCGATATCGCGTTTTAAGGAGCATTAGGACTCTATTGCTACGATACGTAGACATCTGCAAACGCTATTTCCTTGCAAGAAAGTGTCGCATTTACACTCTTTTGAAGTGAATACGAGGTTTACATAACACTTCGCAATGAATGTTATATCTTATCATAAAACATAGAAGTGAAATGCGATATCGCGTTTTAAGAAGCATTAGAATTCTATTGCTACGATACGTAGACATCTGCAAACGCTATTTCCTTGCAAGGAAGTGTCGCATTTACACTCTTTTGAAGGGAATACGAGGTTTACATGACACTTCGCAATGAATGTTATATCTTATCATGAAACATAGAAGTGAAATGCGATATCGCGTTTTAAGGAGCATTAGGACTCTATTGCTACGATACGTAGACATCTGCAAACGCTATTTCCTTGCAAGAAAGTGTCGCATTTACACTCTTTTGAAGTGAATACGAGGTTTACATAACACTTCGCAATGAATGTTATATCTTATCATAAAACATAGAAGTGAAATGCGATATCGCGTTTTAAGAAGCATTAGAATTCTATTGCTACGATACGTAAACATCTGCAAACGCTATTTCCTTGCAGGGAAGTGTCGCATTTACACCCTTTTGAAGTGAATACGAGGTTTACATGACACTTCGCAATGAATATTATATCTTATTATGAAACATAGAAATGAGATGCGATATCGCGTTTTATGAAGCATTAGAACTCTATTGCTACGATACGTAAACATCTGCAAACGCTATTTCCTTGCAGGGAAGTGTCGCATTTTCACCCTTTTGAAGTGAATACGAGGTTTACATGACACTTCGCTATGAATATTATATCTTATTATGAAACATAGAAATGAGATGCGATATCGCGTTTTATGAAGCATTAGATCTCTATTGCTACGATACGTAGACATCTGCAAACGCTATTTCCTTGCAAGGAACTGCCGCATTTACACTCTTTTGAAGTGAATACGAGGTTTACATGACACTTCGCAATGAATGTTATATCTTATCATGAAACATAGATGTGAAATGCGATATCGCGTTTTAAGAAGCATTAGGACTCTATTGCTACGGTACGTAGACATCTGCAAACGCTATTTCCTTGCAAGAAAGTGTCGCATTTACACTCTTTTGAAGTGAATACGAGGTTTACATGACACTTCGCAATGAATGTTACATCTTATCATGAAACATAGAAGTGAAATGCGATATCGCGTTTTAAGAAGCATTAGGACTCTATTGCTACGATACGTAGACATCTGCAAACGCTATTTCCTTGCTAGGAAGTGTCGCATTTACACTCTTTTGAAGTGAATACGAGGTTTACATGACACTTCGCAGTGAATATTATATCTTATCATGAAACATAGAAGTGAAATGCGATATCGCGTTTTAAGAAGAATTAGAACTCTATTGCTACGATACGTAGACATCTGCAAACGCTATTTCCTTGCAAGGAAGTGTCGCATTTACACTCTTTTGAAGGGAATACGAGGTTTACATGACACTTCGCAATGAATGTTATATCTTATCATGAAACATAGAAGTGAAATGCGATATCGCGTTTTAAGAAGCATTAGGACTCTATTGCTACGATACGTAGACATCTGCAAACGCTATTTCCTTGCAAGAAAGTGTCGCATTTACACTCTTTTGAAGTGAATACGAGGTTTACATAACACTTCGCAATGAATGTTATATCTTATCATGAAACATAGAAGTGAAATGCGATATCGCGTTTTAAGAAGCATTAGAACCCTATTGCTACGATACGTAGACATCTGCAAACGCTATTTTCTTGCAAGGAAGTGTCGCAATTACACTCTTTTGAAGTGAATACGAGGTTTACATGACACTTCGCAGTGAATATTATATCTTATCATGAAACTCAGAAAAGAGATGCGATATCGCGTTTCAAGAAGCATTAGAACTCTATTGCTACTATACGTAGACATCTGCAAACGCTATTTCCTTGCAAGAAAGTGTCGCATTTACACTCTTTTGAAGTGAATACGAGGTTTACATAACACTTCGCAATGAATGTTATATCTTATCATAAAACATAGAAGTGAATTGCGATATCGCGTTTTAAGAAGCATTAGAACTCTATTGCTACGATACGTAAACATCTGCAAACGCTATTTCCTTGCAGGGAAGTGTCGCATTTACACCCTTTTGAAGTGAATACGAGGTTTACATAACACTTCGCAATGAATGTTATATCTTATCATGAAACTCAGAAAAGAGATGCGATATCGCGTTTCAAGAAGCATTAGAACTCTATTGCTACGATACGTAGACATCTGCAAACGCTATTTCCTTGCAAGGAAGTGTCGCATTTACACTCTTTTGAAGTGAATACGAGGTTTACATGACACTTCGCAATGAATGTTATATCTTATCATGAAACATAGAAGTGAAATGCGATATCGCGTTTTATGAAGAATTAGAACTCTATTGCTACGATACGTAGACATCTGCAAACGCTATTTCCTTGCAAGGAAGTGTCGCATGTACACTCTTTTGAAGGGAATACGAGGTTTACATGACACTTCGCAATGAATATTATATCTTATCATGAAACTCAGAAAAGAGATGCGATATCGCGTTTCAAGAAGCATTACAACCTTATTGCTACGATACGTAGACATCTGCAAACGCTATTTCCTTGCAGGGAAGTGTCGCATTTACATTCATTTGAAGTAAATACGAGGTTTACATGACACTTCGCAATGAATATTATATCTTATCATGAAACTCAGAAAAGAGATGCGATATCGCGTTTCAAGAAGCATTACAACCTTATTGCTACGATACGTAGACATCTGCAAACGCTATTTCCTTGCAGGGAAGTGTCGCATTTACATTCATTTGATGTAAATACGAGGTTTACATGACACTTCGCAATGAATGTTATATCTTATCATGAAACATAGATGTGAAATGCGATATCGCGTTTTAAGAAGCATTAGGACTCTATTGCTACGGTACGTAGACATCTGCAAACGCTATTTCCTTGCAAGGAAGTGTCGCATTTACACTCTTTTGAAGTGAATACGAGGTTTACATGACACTTCGCAATGAATGTTACATCTTATCATGAAACATAGAAGTGAAATGCGATATCGCGTTTTAAGAAGAATTAGAACTCTATTGCTACGATACGTAGACATCTGCAAACGCTATTTCCTTGCAAGGAAGTGTCGCATTTACACTCTTTTGAAGGGAATACGAGGTTTACATGACACTTCGCAATGAATGTTATATCTTATCATGAAACATAGAAGTGAAATGCGATATCGCGTTTTAAGGAGCATTAGGACTCTATTGCTACGATACGTAGACATCTGCAAACGCTATTTCCTTGCAAGAAAGTGTCGCATTTACACTCTTTTGAAGTGAATACGAGGTTTACATAACACTTCGCAATGAATGTTATATCTTATCATAAAACATAGAAGTGAAATGCGATATCGCGTTTTAAGAAGCATTAGAATTCTATTGCTACGATACGTAAACATCTGCAAACGCTATTTCCTTGCAGGGAAGTGTCGCATTTACACCCTTTTGAAGTGAATACGAGGTTTACATGACACTTCGCAATGAATATTATATCTTATTATGAAACATAGAAATGAGATGCGATATCGCGTTTTATGAAGCATTAGAACTCTATTGCTACGATACGTAAACATCTGCAAACGCTATTTCCTTGCAGGGAAGTGTCGCATTTTCACCCTTTTGAAGTGAATACGAGGTTTACATGACACTTCGCTATGAATATTATATCTTATTATGAAACATAGAAATGAGATGCGATATCGCGTTTTATGAAGCATTAGATCTCTATTGCTACGATACGTAGACATCTGCAAACGCTATTTCCTTGCAAGGAACTGCCGCATTTACACTCTTTTGAAGTGAATACGAGGTTTACATGACACTTCGCAATGAATGTTATATCTTATCATGAAACATAGATGTGAAATGCGATATCGCGTTTTAAGAAGCATTAGGACTCTATTGCTACGGTACGTAGACATCTGCAAACGCTATTTCCTTGCAAGAAAGTGTCGCATTTACACTCTTTTGAAGTGAATACGAGGTTTACATGACACTTCGCAATGAATGTTACATCTTATCATGAAACATAGAAGTGAAATGCGATATCGCGTTTTAAGAAGCATTAGGACTCTATTGCTACGATACGTAGACATCTGCAAACGCTATTTCCTTGCTAGGAAGTGTCGCATTTACACTCTTTTGAAGTGAATACGAGGTTTACATGACACTTCGCAGTGAATATTATATCTTATCATGAAACATAGAAGTGAAATGCGATATCGCGTTTTAAGAAGAATTAGAACTCTATTGCTACGATACGTAGACATCTGCAAACGCTATTTCCTTGCAAGGAAGTGTCGCATTTACACTCTTTTGAAGGGAATACGAGGTTTACATGACACTTCGCAATGAATGTTATATCTTATCATGAAACATAGAAGTGAAATGCGATATCGCGTTTTAAGAAGCATTAGGACTCTATTGCTACGATACGTAGACATCTGCAAACGCTATTTCCTTGCAAGAAAGTGTCGCATTTGCACTCTTTTGAAGTGAATACGAGGTTTACATAACACTTCGCAATGAATGTTATATCTTATCATGAAACATAGAAGTGAAATGCGATATCGCGTTTTAAGAAGCATTAGAACCCTATTGCTACGATACGTAGACATCTGCAAACGCTATTTTCTTGCAAGGAAGTGTCGCATTTACACTCTTTTGAAGTGAATACGAGGTTTACATGACACTTCGCAGTGAATATTATATCTTATCATGAAACTCAGAAAAGAGATGCGATATCGCGTTTCAAGAAGCATTAGAACTCTATTGCTACTATACGTAGACATCTGCAAACGCTATTTCCTTGCAAGAAAGTGTCGCATTTACACTCTTTTGAAGTGAATACGAGGTTTACATAACACTTCGCAATGAATGTTATATCTTATCATAAAACATAGAAGTG
Organism: Xylocopa sonorina; assembly: GCF_050948175.1. NCBI lineage: Eukaryota > Metazoa > Arthropoda > Insecta > Hymenoptera > Apidae > Xylocopa > Xylocopa sonorina. The sequence continues at coordinate 894,869 of NW_027490117.1, forward strand.
AATTGCGATATCGCGTTTTAAGAAGCATTAGAACTCTATTGCTACGATACGTAAACATCTGCAAACGCTATTTCCTTGCAGGGAAGTGTCGCATTTACACCCTTTTGAAGTGAATACGAGGTTTACATAACACTTCGCAATGAATGTTATATCTTATCATGAAACTCAGAAAAGAGATGCGATATCGCGTTTCAAGAAGCATTAGAACTCTATTGCTACGATACGTAGACATCTGCAAACGCTATTTCCTTGCAAGGAAGTGTCGCATTTACACTCTTTTGAAGTGAATACGAGGTTTACATGACACTTCGCAATGAATGTTATATCTTATCATGAAACATAGAAGTGAAATGCGATATCGCGTTTTATGAAGAATTAGAACTCTATTGCTACGATACGTAGACATCTGCAAACGCTATTTCCTTGCAAGGAAGTGTCGCATGTACACTCTTTTGAAGGGAATACGAGGTTTACATGACACTTCGCAATGAATATTATATCTTATCATGAAACTCAGAAAAGAGATGCGATATCGCGTTTCAAGAAGCATTACAACCTTATTGCTACGATACGTAGACATCTGCAAACGCTATTTCCTTGCAGGGAAGTGTCGCATTTACATTCATTTGAAGTAAATACGAGGTTTACATGACACTTCGCAATGAATATTATATCTTATCATGAAACTCAGAAAAGAGATGCGATATCGCGTTTCAAGAAGCATTACAACCTTATTGCTACGATACGTAGACATCTGCAAACGCTATTTCCTTGCAGGGAAGTGTCGCATTTACATTCATTTGATGTAAATACGAGGTTTACATGACACTTCGCAATGAATGTTATATCTTATCATGAAACATAGATGTGAATTGCGATATCGCGTTTTATGAACCATTAGAACTCTATTGCTACGATACGTAGACTCCTGCAAACCCTATTTCCTTGCAAGGAACTGTCGCATTTACACTCTTTTGAAGTGAAAACGAGGTTTACATGACACGTCGCAATGAATGTTATATCTTATCATGAAACATAGAAGTGAAATGCGATATCGCGTTTTAAGAAGCATTAGGACTCTATTGCTACGATACGTAGACATCTGCAAACGCTATTTCCTTGCAAGGAAGTGTCGCATTTACACTCTTCTGAAGTGAATACGAGGTTTACATAACACTTCGCAATGAATGTTATATCTTATCATGAAACATAGAAGTGAAATGCGATATCGCGTTTTAAGGAGCATTAGGACTCTATTGCTACGATACGTAGACATCTGCAAACGCTATTTCCTTGCAAGAAAGTGTCGCATTTACACTCTTTTGAAGTGAATACGAGGTTTACATAACACTTCGCAATGAATGTTATATCTTATCATAAAACATAGAAGTGAAATGCGATATCGCGTTTTAAGAAGCATTAGAATTCTATTGCTACGATACGTAAACATCTGCAAACGCTATTTCCTTGCAGGGAAGTGTCGCATTTACACCCTTTTGAAGTGAATACGAGGTTTACATGACACTTCGCAATGAATATTATATCTTATTATGAAACATAGAAATGAGATGCGATATCGCGTTTTATGAAGCATTAGAACTCTATTGCTACGATACGTAAACATCTGCAAACGCTATTTCCTTGCAGGGAAGTGTCGCATTTACACTCTTTTGAAGTTAATACGAGATTTACATAACACTTCGCAGTGAATATTATATCTTATCATGAAACATAGAAATGAGATGCGATATCGCGTTTTAAGAAGCATTAGAACTCTATTGCTACGATACGTAGACATCAGCAAACGCTATTTCCCTGCAAGGAACTGTCGCATTTACACTCTTTTGAAGTGAATACGAGGTTTACATGACACTTCGCAATGAATGTTACATCTTATCATAAAACATAGAAGTGAAATGCGATATTGCGTTTTAAGAAGCATTAGAACTCTATTGCTACGATACGTAAACATCTGCAAACGCTATTTCCTTCCAGGGAAGTGTCGCATTTACACCCTTTTGAAGTGAATACGAGGTTTACATGACACTTCGCTATGAATATTATATCTTATTATGAAACATAGAAATGAGATGCGATATCGCGTTTTATGAAGCATTAGATCTCTATTGCTACGATACGTAGACATCTGCAAACGCTATTTCCTTGCAAGGATCTGCCGCATTTACACTCTTTTGAAGTGAATACGAGGTTTACATGACACTTCGCAATGAATGTTATATCTTATCATGAAACATAGATGTGAAATGCGATATCGCGTTTTAAGAAGCATTAGGACTCTATTGCTACGGTACGTAGACATCTGCAAACGCTATTTCCTTGCAAGGAAGTGTCGCATTTACACTCTTTTGAAGTGAATACGAGGTTTACATGACACTTCGCAATGAATGTTACATCTTATCATGAAACATAGAAGTGAAATGCGATATCGCGTTTTAAGAAGAATTAGAACTCTATTGCTACGATACGTAGACATCTGCAAACGCTATTTCCTTGCAAGGAAGTGTCGCATTTACACTCTTTTGAAGGGAATACGAGGTTTACATGACACTTCGCAATGAATGTTATATCTTATTATGAAACATAGAAATGAGATGCGATATCGCGTTTTATGAAGCATTAGAACTCTATTGCTACGATACGTAAACATCTGCAAACGCTATTTCCTTGCAGGGAAGTGTCGCATTTTCACCCTTTTGAAGTGAATACGAGGTTTACATGACACATCGCAATGAATATTATACCTTATTATGAAACATAGAAATGAGATTTCGATATCGCGTTTTAAGAAGCATTAGAACACTATTGCTACGATACGTAGACATCTGCAAACAATATTTCCCTGCAAGGAAGTGTCGCATTTACACTCTTTTGAAGTTAATACGAGATTTACATAACACTTCGCAGTGAATATTATATCTTATCATGAAACATAGAAATGAGATGCGATATCGCGTTTTAAGAAGCATTAGAACTCTATTGCTACGATACGTAGACATCAGCAAACGCTATTTCCCTGCAAGGAACTGTCGCATTTACACTCTTTTGAAGTGAATACGAGGTTTACATGACACTTCGCAATGAATGTTACATCTTATCATAAAACATAGAAGTGAAATGCGATATTGCGTTTTAAGAAGCATTAGAACTCTATTGCTACGATACGTAAACATCTGCAAACGCTATTTCCTTCCAGGGAAGTGTCGCATTTACACCCTTTTGAAGTGAATACGAGGTTTACATGACACTTCGCTATGAATATTATATCTTATTATGAAACATAGAAATGAGATGCGATATCGCGTTTTATGAAGCATTAGATCTCTATTGCTACGATACGTAGACATCTGCAAACGCTATTTCCTTGCAAGGAACTGTCGCATTTACGCTCTTTTGAAGTGAATACGAGGTTTACATGACACTTCGCAATGAATGTTATATCTTATCATGAAACATAGATGTGAAATGCGATATCGCGTTTTAAGAAGCATTAGGACTCTATTGCTACGGTACGTAGACATCTGCAAACGCTATTTCCTTGCAAGAAAGTGTCGCATTTACACTCTTTTGAAGTGAATACGAGGTTTACATGACACTTCGCAATGAATGTTACATCTTATCATGAAACATAGAAGTGAAATGCGATATCGCGTTTTAAGAAGCATTAGGACTCTATTGCTACGATACGTAGACATCTGCAAACGCTATTTCCTTGCAAGGAAGTGTCACATTTACACTCTTTTAAAGTGAATACGAGGTTTACATAACACTTCGCAATGAATATTATATCTTATCATGAAACTCAGAAAAGAATGCGATATCGCGTTTCAAGAAGCATTAGAACTCTATTGCTACGATACGTACACATCTGCAAACGCTATTTCCTTGCAAGGAAGTGTCGCATTTACATTCTTTTGAAGTGAATACGAGGTTTACATGACACTTCGCAGTGAATATTATATCTTATCATGAAACTCAGAAAAGGGATGCGATATCGCGTTTCAAGAAGCATTAGAACTCTATTGCTTCGATACGTAGACATCTGCAAACGCTATTTCCTTGCAAGGAACTGTCGCATTTACACTCTTTTGAAGTGAATACGAGGTTTACATGACACTTCGCAATGAATGTTATATCTTATCATGAAACATAGTAGTGAAATGCGATATCGCGTTTTGAGAAGCATAAGAACTCTATTGCTACGATACGTAGACATCTGCAAACGCTATTTCCTTGCAAGGAAGTGTCGCATTTACACTCTTTTGATGTGAACACGAGGTTTACATGACACTTCGCAATGAATATTATATCTTATCATGAAACTCAGAAAAGGGATGCGATTTCGCGTTTTAAGCAGCTTTAGAACTCTATTGCTACGATACGTAGACATCTGCAAACGCTATTTCCTTGCAGGGAAGTGTCGCATTTACACTCTTTTGAAGTGAATACGAGGTTTACATGACACTTCGCAATGAATGTTATATCTTATCACGTAACATAGAAGTGAAATGCGATATCGCGTTTTAAGAAGAATTAGAACTCTATTGCTACGATACGTAGACACCTGCAAACGCTATTTCCTTGCAAGAAAGTGTCGCATTTACACACTTTTGAAGTGAATACGAGGTTTACATAACACTTCGCAATGAATGTTATATCTTATCATAAAACATAGAAGTGAAATGCGATATCGCGTTTTAAGAAGCATTAGAAATCTATTGCTACGATACGTAAACATCTGCAAACGCTATTTCCTTGCAGGGAAGTGTCGCATTTACACCCTTTTGAAGTGAATACGAGGTTTACATGACACTTCGCTATGAATATTATATCTTATTATGAAACATAGAAATGAGATGCGATATCGCGTTTTATGAAGCATTAGATCTCTATTGCTACGATACGTAGACATCTGCAAACGCTATTTCCTTGCAAGGAACTGTCGCATTTACACTCTTTTGAAGTGAATACGAGGTTTACATGACACTTCGCAATGAATGTTACATCTTATCATGAAACATAGAAGTGAAATGCGATATCGCGTTTTAAGAAGCATTAGGACTCTATTGCTACGATACGTAGACATCTGCAAACGCTATTTCCTTGCAAGAAAGTATCGCATTTACACTCTTTTGAAGTGAATACGAGGTTTACATAACACTTCGCAATGAATGTTATATCTTACCATAAAACATAGAAGTGAAATGCGATATCGCGTTTTAAGAAGCATTAGAACTCTATTGCTACGATACGTAAACATCTGCAAACGCTATTTCCTTGCAGGGAAGTGTAGCATTTACACCCTTTTGATGTGAATACGAGGTTTACATGACACTTCGCAATGAATAATATATCTTATTATGAAACATAGAAATGGGATGCGATATCGCGTTTTATGAAGCATTAGAACTCTATTGCTACAATACGTAGACATCTGCAAACGCTATTTCCTTGCAAGGAACTGTCGCATTTACACTCTTTTGAAGTGAATACGAGGTTTACATGACACTTCGCAATGAATATTATATCTTATCATGAAATTCAGAAAAGGGATGCGATATGGCGTTTCAAGAAGGATTGGAACTCTATTGCTACGATACGTATACATCTATAAGCGCTATTTCCTTGAAAGGAAGTGTCGCTTTTACATTCATTCGAAGTAAATACGAGGTTTACATGACACTTAGCAATGAATGTTAAATCTTATCATGAAACATAGAAGTGAAATGCGATATCGCGTTTTAAGAAGCATTAGAACTCTATTGCTACGATACATAGATATCTGCAAACGCTATTTCCTTGCAAGGAACTGTCGCATTTACACTCTTTTGAAGTGAATACGAGGTTTACATGACACTTCGCAATGAATGTTATATCTTATCATGAAACATAGATGTGAAATGCGATATCGCGTTTTAAGAAGCATTAGGACTCTATTGCTACGATACGTAGACATCTGCAAACGCTATTTCCTTGCAAGAAAGTGTCGCATTTACACTCTTTTGAAGTGAATACGAGGTTTACATAACACTTCGCAAATGAATGTTATATCTTATCATAGAACATAGAAGTGAAATGCGATATCGCGTTTTAAGAAGCATTAGAACTCTATTGCTACGATACGTAAACATCTGCAAACGCTATTTCCTTGCAGGGAAGTGTCGCATTTACACCCTTTTGAAGTGAATACGAGGTTTACATGACACATCGCAATGAATATTATATCTTATTATGAAACATAGAAATGGGATGCGATATCGCGTTTTAAGAAGCATTAGAACACTATTGCTACGATACGTAGTCATCTGCAAACAATATTTCCCTGCAAGGAAGTGTCGCATTTACACTCTTTTGAAGTTAATACGAGGTTTACATAACACTTCGCAATGAATGTTGTATCTTATCATGAAACATAGAAATGAGATGCGATATCGCGTTTTAAGAAGCATTAGAACTCTATTGCTACGATACATAGACATCAGCAAACGCTATTTCCTTGCAAGGAAGTGTCGCATTTACACTCTTTTGAAGTGAATACGAGGTTTACATGACACTTCGCAATGAATGTTACATCTTATCATGAAACATAGAAGTGAAATGCGATATCGCGTTTTAAGAAGAATTAGAACTCTATTGCTACGATACGTAGACATCTGCAAACGCTATTTCCTTGCAAGGAAGTGTCGCATTTACACTCTTTTGAAGGGAATACGAGGTTTACATGACACTTCGCAATGAATGTTATATCTTATCATGAAACATAGAAGTGAAATGCGATATCGCGTTTTAAGGAGCATTAGGACTCTATTGCTACGATACGTAGACATCTGCAAACGCTATTTCCTTGCAAGAAAGTGTCGCATTTACACTCTTTTGAAGTGAATACGAGGTTTACATAACACTTCGCAATGAATGTTATATCTTATCATAAAACATAGAAGTGAAATGCGATATCGCGTTTTAAGAAGCATTAGAATTCTATTGCTACGATACGTAAACATCTGCAAACGCTATTTCCTTGCAGGGAAGTGTCGCATTTACACCCTTTTGAAGTGAATACGAGGTTTACATGACACTTCGCAATGAATATTATATCTTATTATGAAACATAGAAATGAGATGCGATATCGCGTTTTATGAAGCATTAGAACTCTATTGCTACGATACGTAAACATCTGCAAACGCTATTTCCTTGCAGGGAAGTGTCGCATTTTCACCCTTTTGAAGTGAATACGAGGTTTACATGACACATCGCAATGAATATTATACCTTATTATGAAACATAGAAATGAGATTTCGATATCGCGTTTTAAGAAGCATTAGAACACTATTGCTACGATACGTAGACATCTGCAAACAATATTTCCCTGCAAGGAAGTGTCGCATTTACACTCTTTTGAAGTTAATACGAGATTTACATAACACTTCGCAGTGAATATTATATCTTATCATGAAACATAGAAATGAGATGCGATATCGCGTTTTAAGAAGCATTAGAACTCTATTGCTACGATACGTAGACATCAGCAAACGCTATTTCCCTGCAAGGAACTGTCGCATTTACACTCTTTTGAAGTGAATACGAGGTTTACATGACACTTCGCAATGAATGTTACATCTTATCATAAAACATAGAAGTGAAATGCGATATTGCGTTTTAAGAAGCATTAGAACTCTATTGCTACGATACGTAAACATCTGCAAACGCTATTTCCTTCCAGGGAAGTGTCGCATTTACACCCTTTTGAAGTGAATACGAGGTTTACATGACACTTCGCTATGAATATTATATCTTATTATGAAACATAGAAATGAGATGCGATATCGCGTTTTATGAAGCATTAGATCTCTATTGCTACGATACGTAGACATCTGCAAACGCTATTTCCTTGCAAGGAACTGTCGCATTTACGCTCTTTTGAAGTGAATACGAGGTTTACATGACACTTCGCAATGAATGTTATATCTTATCATGAAACATAGATGTGAAATGCGATATCGCGTTTTAAGAAGCATTAGGACTCTATTGCTACGGTACGTAGACATCTGCAAACGCTATTTCCTTGCAAGAAAGTGTCGCATTTACACTCTTTTGAAGTGAATACGAGGTTTACATGACACTTCGCAATGAATGTTACATCTTATCATGAAACATAGAAGTGAAATGCGATATCGCGTTTTAAGAAGCATTAGGACTCTATTGCTACGATACGTAGACATCTGCAAACGCTATTTCCTTGCAAGGAAGTGTCACATTTACACTCTTTTAAAGTGAATACGAGGTTTACATAACACTTCGCAATGAATATTATATCTTATCATGAAACTCAGAAAAGAATGCGATATCGCGTTTCAAGAAGCATTAGAACTCTATTGCTACGATACGTACACATCTGCAAACGCTATTTCCTTGCAAGGAAGTGTCGCATTTACATTCTTTTGAAGTGAATACGAGGTTTACATGACACTTCGCAGTGAATATTATATCTTATCATGAAACTCAGAAAAGGGATGCGATATCGCGTTTCAAGAAGCATTAGAACTCTATTGCTTCGATACGTAGACATCTGCAAACGCTATTTCCTTGCAAGGAACTGTCGCATTTACACTCTTTTGAAGTGAATACGAGGTTTACATGACACTTCGCAATGAATGTTATATCTTATCATGAAACATAGTAGTGAAATGCGATATCGCGTTTTGAGAAGCATAAGAACTCTATTGCTACGATACGTAGACATCTGCAAACGCTATTTCCTTGCAAGGAAGTGTCGCATTTACACTCTTTTGATGTGAACACGAGGTTTACATGACACTTCGCAATGAATATTATATCTTATCATGAAACTCAGAAAAGGGATGCGATTTCGCGTTTTAAGCAGCTTTAGAACTCTATTGCTACGATACGTAGACATCTGCAAACGCTATTTCCTTGCAGGGAAGTGTCGCATTTACACTCTTTTGAAGTGAATACGAGGTTTACATGACACTTCGCAATGAATGTTATATCTTATCACGTAACATAGAAGTGAAATGCGATATCGCGTTTTAAGAAGAATTAGAACTCTATTGCTACGATACGTAGACACCTGCAAACGCTATTTCCTTGCAAGAAAGTGTCGCATTTACACACTTTTGAAGTGAATACGAGGTTTACATAACACTTCGCAATGAATGTTATATCTTATCATAAAACATAGAAGTGAAATGCGATATCGCGTTTTAAGAAGCATTAGAAATCTATTGCTACGATACGTAAACATCTGCAAACGCTATTTCCTTGCAGGGAAGTGTCGCATTTACACCCTTTTGAAGTGAATACGAGGTTTACATGACACTTCGCTATGAATATTATATCTTATTATGAAACATAGAAATGAGATGCGATATCGCGTTTTATGAAGCATTAGATCTCTATTGCTACGATACGTAGACATCTGCAAACGCTATTTCCTTGCAAGGAACTGTCGCATTTACACTCTTTTGAAGTGAATACGAGGTTTACATGACACTTCGCAATGAATGTTACATCTTATCATGAAACATAGAAGTGAAATGCGATATCGCGTTTTAAGAAGCATTAGGACTCTATTGCTACGATACGTAGACATCTGCAAACGCTATTTCCTTGCAAGAAAGTATCGCATTTACACTCTTTTGAAGTGAATACGAGGTTTACATAACACTTCGCAATGAATGTTATATCTTACCATAAAATATAGAAGTGAAATGCGATATCGCGTTTTAAGAAGCATTAGAACTCTATTGCTACGATACGTAAACATCTGCAAACGCTATTTCCTTGCAGGGAAGTGTAGCATTTACACCCTTTTGATGTGAATACGAGGTTTACATGACACTTCGCAATGAATAATATATCTTATTATGAAACATAGAAATGGGATGCGATATCGCGTTTTATGAAGCATTAGAACTCTATTGCTACAATACGTAGACATCTGCAAACGCTATTTCCTTGCAAGGAACTGTCGCATTTACACTCTTTTGAAGTGAATACGAGGTTTACATGACACTTCGCAATGAATATTATATCTTATCATGAAATTCAGAAAAGGGATGCGATATGGCGTTTCAAGAAGGATTGGAACTCTATTGCTACGATACGTATACATCTATAAGCGCTATTTCCTTGAAAGGAAGTGTCGCTTTTACATTCATTCGAAGTAAATACGAGGTTTACATGACACTTAGCAATGAATGTTAAATCTTATCATGAAACATAGAAGTGAAATGCGATATCGCGTTTTAAGAAGCATTAGAACTCTATTGCTACGATACATAGATATCTGCAAACGCTATTTCCTTGCAAGGAACTGTCGCATTTACACTCTTTTGAAGTGAATACGAGGTTTACATGACACTTCGCAATGAATGTTATATCTTATCATGAAACATAGATGTGAAATGCGATATCGCGTTTTAAGAAGCATTAGGACTCTATTGCTACGATACGTAGACATCTGCAAACGCTATTTCCTTGCAAGAAAGTGTCGCATTTACACTCTTTTGAAGTGAATACGAGGTTTACATAACACTTCGCAAATGAATGTTATATCTTATCATAAAACATAGAAGTGAAATGCGATATCGCGTTTTAAGAAGCATTAGAACTCTATTGCTACGATACGTAAACATCTGCAAACGCTATTTCCTTGCAGGGAAGTGTCGCATTTACACCCTTTTGAAGTGAATACGAGGTTTACATGACACATCGCAATGAATATTATATCTTATTATGAAACATAGAAATGGGATGCGATATCGCGTTTTAAGAAGCATTAGAACACTATTGCTACGATACGTAGTCATCTGCAAACAATATTTCCCTGCAAGGAAGTGTCGCATTTACACTCTTTTGAAGTTAATACGAGGTTTACATAACACTTCGCAATGAATGTTGTATCTTATCATGAAACATAGAAATGAGATGCGATATCGCGTTTTAAGAAGCATTAGAACTCTATTGCTACGATACATAGACATCAGCAAACGCTATTTCCCTGCAAGGAACTGTCGCATTTACACTCTTTTGAAGTGAATACGAGGTTTACATGACACTTCGCAATGAATGTTATATCTTATCATGAAACATAGAAGTGAAATGCGACATCGCGTTTTGAGAAGCATAAGAATTCTATTGCTACGATACGTAGACATTTGCAAACGCTATTTCCTTGCAAGGAAGTGTCGCATTTACACTCTTTTGAAGTGAATACGAGGTTTACATGACACTTCGCAATGAATGTTATATCTTATCATGAAACATATAAGTGAAATGCGATATCGCGTTTCAAGAAGCATTAGAACTCTATTGCTACGATACGTAGACATCTGCAAACGCTATTTCCTTGAAAGGAAGTGTCGCATTTACATTCATTCGAAGTAAATACGAGGTTTACATGACACTTCGCAATGAATGTTATATCTTATCATGAAACATAGAAGTGAAATGCGATATCGCGTTTTAAGAAGCATTAGAACCCTATTGCTACGATACGTAGACATCTGCAAACGCTATTTTCTTGCAAGGAAGTGTCGCATTTACACTCTTTTGAAGTGAATACGAGGTTTACATGACACTTCGCAGTGAATATTATATCTTATCATGAAACTCAGAAAAGAGATGCGATATCGCGTTTCAAGAAGCATTAGAACTCTATTGCTACTATACGTAGACATCTGCAAACGCTATTTCCTTGCAAGAAAGTGTCGCATTTACACTCTTTTGAAGTGAATACGAGGTTTACATAACACTTCGCAATGAATGTTATATCTTATCATAAAACATAGAAGTGAATTGCGATATCGCGTTTTAAGAAGCATTAGAACTCTATTGCTACGATACGTAAACATCTGCAAACGCTATTTCCTTGCAGGGAAGTGTCGCATTTACACCCTTTTGAAGTGAATACGAGGTTTACATAACACTTCGCAATGAATGTTATATCTTATCATGAAACTCAGAAAAGAGATGCGATATCGCGTTTCAAGAAGCATTAGAACTCTATTGCTACGATACGTAGACATCTGCAAACGCTATTTCCTTGCAAGGAAGTGTCGCATTTACACTCTTTTGAAGTGAATACGAGGTTTACATGACACTTCGCAATGAATGTTATATCTTATCATGAAACATAGAAGTGAAATGCGATATCGCGTTTTATGAAGAATTAGAACTCTATTGCTACGATACGTAGACATCTGCAAACGCTATTTCCTTGCAAGGAAGTGTCGCATGTACACTCTTTTGAAGGGAATACGAGGTTTACATGACACTTCGCAATGAATATTATATCTTATCATGAAACTCAGAAAAGAGATGCGATATCGCGTTTCAAGAAGCATTACAACCTTATTGCTACGATACGTAGACATCTGCAAACGCTATTTCCTTGCAGGGAAGTGTCGCATTTACATTCATTTGAAGTAAATACGAGGTTTACATGACACTTCGCAATGAATATTATATCTTATCATGAAACTCAGAAAAGAGATGCGATATCGCGTTTCAAGAAGCATTACAACCTTATTGCTACGATACGTAGACATCTGCAAACGCTATTTCCTTGCAGGGAAGTGTCGCATTTACATTCATTTGATGTAAATACGAGGTTTACATGACACTTCGCAATGAATGTTATATCTTATCATGAAACATAGATGTGAATTGCGATATCGCGTTTTATGAACCATTAGAACTCTATTGCTACGATACGTAGACTCCTGCAAACCCTATTTCCTTGCAAGGAACTGTCGCATTTACACTCTTTTGAAGTGAAAACGAGGTTTACATGACACGTCGCAATGAATGTTATATCTTATCATGAAACATAGAAGTGAAATGCGATATCGCGTTTTAAGAAGCATTAGGACTCTATTGCTACGATACGTAGACATCTGCAAACGCTATTTCCTTGCAAGGAAGTGTCGCATTTACACTCTTCTGAAGTGAATACGAGGTTTACATAACACTTCGCAATGAATGTTATATCTTATCATGAAACATAGAAGTGAAATGCGATATCGCGTTTTAAGGAGCATTAGGACTCTATTGCTACGATACGTAGACATCTGCAAACGCTATTTCCTTGCAAGAAAGTGTCGCATTTACACTCTTTTGAAGTGAATACGAGGTTTACATAACACTTCGCAATGAATGTTATATCTTATCATAAAACATAGAAGTGAAATGCGATATCGCGTTTTAAGAAGCATTAGAATTCTATTGCTACGATACGTAAACATCTGCAAACGCTATTTCCTTGCAGGGAAGTGTCGCATTTACACCCTTTTGAAGTGAATACGAGGTTTACATGACACTTCGCAATGAATATTATATCTTATTATGAAACATAGAAATGAGATGCGATATCGCGTTTTATGAAGCATTAGAACTCTATTGCTACGATACGTAAACATCTGCAAACGCTATTTCCTTGCAGGGAAGTGTCGCATTTACACCCTTTTGAAGTGAATACGAGGTTTACATGACACTTCGCTATGAATATTATATCTTATTATGAAACATAGAAATGAGATGCGATATCGCGTTTTATGAAGCATTAGATCTCTATTGCTACGATACGTAGACATCTGCAAACGCTATTTCCTTGCAAGGATCTGCCGCATTTACACTCTTTTGAAGTGAATACGAGGTTTACATGACACTTCGCAATGAATGTTATATCTTATCATGAAACATAGATGTGAAATGCGATATCGCGTTTTAAGAAGCATTAGGACTCTATTGCTACGGTACGTAGACATCTGCAAACGCTATTTCCTTGCAAGGAAGTGTCGCATTTACACTCTTTTGAAGTGAATACGAGGTTTACATGACACTTCGCAATGAATGTTACATCTTATCATGAAACATAGAAGTGAAATGCGATATCGCGTTTTAAGAAGAATTAGAACTCTATTGCTACGATACGTAGACATCTGCAAACGCTATTTCCTTGCAAGGAAGTGTCGCATTTACACTCTTTTGAAGGGAATACGAGGTTTACATGACACTTCGCAATGAATGTTATATCTTATCATGAAACATAGAAGTGAAATGCGATATCGCGTTTTAAGGAGCATTAGGACTCTATTGCTACGATACGTAGACATCTGCAAACGCTATTTCCTTGCAAGAAAGTGTCGCATTTACACTCTTTTGAAGTGAATACGAGGTTTACATAACACTTCGCAATGAATGTTATATCTTATCATAAAACATAGAAGTGAAATGCGATATCGCGTTTTAAGAAGCATTAGAATTCTATTGCTACGATACGTAAACATCTGCAAACGCTATTTCCTTGCAGGGAAGTGTCGCATTTACACCCTTTTGAAGTGAATACGAGGTTTACATGACACTTCGCAATGAATATTATATCTTATTATGAAACATAGAAATGAGATGCGATATCGCGTTTTATGAAGCATTAGAACTCTATTGCTACGATACGTAAACATCTGCAAACGCTATTTCCTTGCAGGGAAGTGTCGCATTTTCACCCTTTTGAAGTGAATACGAGGTTTACATGACACTTCGCTATGAATATTATATCTTATTATGAAACATAGAAATGAGATGCGATATCGCGTTTTATGAAGCATTAGATCTCTATTGCTACGATACGTAGACATCTGCAAACGCTATTTCCTTGCAAGGAACTGCCGCATTTACACTCTTTTGAAGTGAATACGAGGTTTACATGACACTTCGCAATGAATGTTATATCTTATCATGAAACATAGATGTGAAATGCGATATCGCGTTTTAAGAAGCATTAGGACTCTATTGCTACGGTACGTAGACATCTGCAAACGCTATTTCCTTGCAAGAAAGTGTCGCATTTACACTCTTTTGAAGTGAATACGAGGTTTACATGACACTTCGCAATGAATGTTACATCTTATCATGAAACATAGAAGTGAAATGCGATATCGCGTTTTAAGAAGCATTAGGACTCTATTGCTACGATACGTAGACATCTGCAAACGCTATTTCCTTGCTAGGAAGTGTCGCATTTACACTCTTTTGAAGTGAATACGAGGTTTACATGACACTTCGCAGTGAATATTATATCTTATCATGAAACTCAGAAAAGAGATGCGATATCGCGTTTCAAGAAGCATTAGAACTCTATTGCTACGATACATAGACATCTGCAAGCGCTATTTCCTTGCAAGGAACTGTCGCATTTACACTCTTTTGAAGTGAATACGAGGTTTACATGACACTTCGCAATGAATGTTATATCTTATCATGAAACATAGATGTGAAATGCGATATCGCGTTTTAAGAAGCATTAGGACTCTATTGCTACGGTACGTAGACATCTGCAAACGCTATTTCCTTGCAAGGAAGTGTCGCATTTACACTCTTTTGAAGTGAATACGAGGTTTACATAACACTTCGCAATGAATGTTATATCTTATCATAAAACATAGAAGTGAAATGCGATATCGCGTTTTAAGAAGCATTAGAACTCTATTGCTACGATACGTAAACATCTGCAAACGCTATTTCCTTGCAGGGAAGTGTCTCATTTACACCCTTTTGAAGTGAATACGAGGTTTACATGACACATCGCAATGAATATTATACCTTATTATGAAACATAGAAATGAGATTTCGATACCGCGTTTTAAGAAGCATTAGAACACTATTGCTACGATACGTAGACATCTGCAAACAATATTTCCCTGCAAGGAAGTGTCGCATTTACACTCTTTTGAAGTTAATACGAGATTTACATAACACTTCGCAGTGAATATTATATCTTATCATGAAACATAGAAATGAGATGCGATATCGCGTTTTAAGAAGCATTAGAACTCTATTGCTACGATACGTAGACATCAGCAAACGCTATTTCCCTGCAAGGAACTGTCGCATTTACACTCTTTTGAAGTGAATACGAGGTTTACATGACACTTCGCAATGAATGTTACATCTTATCATAAAACATAGAAGTGAAATGCGATATTGCGTTTTAAGAAGCATTAGAACTCTATTGCTACGATACGTAAACATCTGCAAACGCTATTTCCTTCCAGGGAAGTGTCGCATTTACACCCTTTTGAAGTGAATACGAGGTTTACATGACACTTCGCTATGAATATTATATCTTATTATGAAACATAGAAATGAGATGCGATATCGCGTTTTATGAAGCATTAGATCTCTATTGCTACGATACGTAGACATCTGCAAACGCTATTTCCTTGCAAGGAACTGTCGCATTTACGCTCTTTTGAAGTGAATACGAGGTTTACATGACACTTCGCAATGAATGTTATATCTTATCATGAAACATAGATGTGAAATGCGATATCGCGTTTTAAGAAGCATTAGGACTCTATTGCTACGGTACGTAGACATCTGCAAACGCTATTTCCTTGCAAGAAAGTGTCGCATTTACACTCTTTTGAAGTGAATACGAGGTTTACATGACACTTCGCAATGAATGTTACATCTTATCATGAAACATAGAAGTGAAATGCGATATCGCGTTTTAAGAAGCATTAGGACTCTATTGCTACGATACGTAGACATCTGCAAACGCTATTTCCTTGCAAGGAAGTGTCACATTTACACTCTTTTAAAGTGAATACGAGGTTTACATAACACTTCGCAATGAATATTATATCTTATCATGAAACTCAGAAAAGAATGCGATATCGCGTTTCAAGAAGCATTAGAACTCTATTGCTACGATACGTACACATCTGCAAACGCTATTTCCTTGCAAGGAAGTGTCGCATTTACATTCTTTTGAAGTGAATACGAGGTTTACATGACACTTCGCAGTGAATATTATATCTTATCATGAAACTCAGAAAAGGGATGCGATATCGCGTTTCAAGAAGCATTAGAACTCTATTGCTTCGATACGTAGACATCTGCAAACGCTATTTCCTTGCAAGGAACTGTCGCATTTACACTCTTTTGAAGTGAATACGAGGTTTACATGACACTTCGCAATGAATGTTATATCTTATCATGAAACATAGTAGTGAAATGCGATATCGCGTTTTGAGAAGCATAAGAACTCTATTGCTACGATACGTAGACATCTGCAAACGCTATTTCCTTGCAAGGAAGTGTCGCATTTACACTCTTTTGATGTGAACACGAGGTTTACATGACACTTCGCAATGAATATTATATCTTATCATGAAACTCAGAAAAGGGATGCGATTTCGCGTTTTAAGCAGCTTTAGAACTCTATTGCTACGATACGTAGACATCTGCAAACGCTATTTCCTTGCAGGGAAGTGTCGCATTTACACTCTTTTGAAGTGAATACGAGGTTTACATGACACTTCGCAATGAATGTTATATCTTATCACGTAACATAGAAGTGAAATGCGATATCGCGTTTTAAGAAGAATTAGAACTCTATTGCTACGATACGTAGACACCTGCAAACGCTATTTCCTTGCAAGAAAGTGTCGCATTTACACACTTTTGAAGTGAATACGAGGTTTACATAACACTTCGCAATGAATGTTATATCTTATCATAAAACATAGAAGTGAAATGCGATATCGCGTTTTAAGAAGCATTAGAAATCTATTGCTACGATACGTAAACATCTGCAAACGCTATTTCCTTGCAGGGAAGTGTCGCATTTACACCCTTTTGAAGTGAATACGAGGTTTACATGACACTTCGCTATGAATATTATATCTTATTATGAAACATAGAAATGAGATGCGATATCGCGTTTTATGAAGCATTAGATCTCTATTGCTACGATACGTAGACATCTGCAAACGCTATTTCCTTGCAAGGAACTGTCGCATTTACACTCTTTTGAAGTGAATACGAGGTTTACATGACACTTCGCAATGAATGTTACATCTTATCATGAAACATAGAAGTGAAATGCGATATCGCGTTTTAAGAAGCATTAGGACTCTATTGCTACGATACGTAGACATCTGCAAACGCTATTTCCTTGCAAGAAAGTATCGCATTTACACTCTTTTGAAGTGAATACGAGGTTTACATAACACTTCGCAATGAATGTTATATCTTACCATAAAACATAGAAGTGAAATGCGATATCGCGTTTTAAGAAGCATTAGAACTCTATTGCTACGATACGTAAACATCTGCAAACGCTATTTCCTTGCAGGGAAGTGTAGCATTTACACCCTTTTGATGTGAATACGAGGTTTACATGACACTTCGCAATGAATAATATATCTTATTATGAAACATAGAAATGGGATGCGATATCGCGTTTTATGAAGCATTAGAACTCTATTGCTACAATACGTAGACATCTGCAAACGCTATTTCCTTGCAAGGAACTGTCGCATTTACACTCTTTTGAAGTGAATACGAGGTTTACATGACACTTCGCAATGAATATTATATCTTATCATGAAATTCAGAAAAGGGATGCGATATGGCGTTTCAAGAAGGATTGGAACTCTATTGCTACGATACGTATACATCTATAAGCGCTATTTCCTTGAAAGGAAGTGTCGCTTTTACATTCATTCGAAGTAAATACGAGGTTTACATGACACTTAGCAATGAATGTTAAATCTTATCATGAAACATAGAAGTGAAATGCGATATCGCGTTTTAAGAAGCATTAGAACTCTATTGCTACGATACATAGATATCTGCAAACGCTATTTCCTTGCAAGGAACTGTCGCATTTACACTCTTTTGAAGTGAATACGAGGTTTACATGACACTTCGCAATGAATGTTGTATCTTATCATGAAACATAGATGTGAAATGCGATATCGCGTTTTAAGAAGCATTAGGACTCTATTGCTACGATACGTAGACATCTGCAAACGCTATTTCCTTGCAAGAAAGTGTCGCATTTACACTCTTTTGAAGTGAATACGAGGTTTACATAACACTTCGCAAATGAATGTTATATCTTATCATAAAACATAGAAGTGAAATGCGATATCGCGTTTTAAGAAGCATTAGAACTCTATTGCTACGATACGTAAACATCTGCAAACGCTATTTCCTTGCAGGGAAGTGTCGCATTTACACCCTTTTGAAGTGAATACGAGGTTTACATGACACATCGCAATGAATATTATATCTTATTATGAAACATAGAAATGGGATGCGATATCGCGTTTTAAGAAGCATTAGAACACTATTGCTACGATACGTAGTCATCTGCAAACAATATTTCCCTGCAAGGAAGTGTCGCATTTACACTCTTTTGAAGTTAATACGAGGTTTACATAACACTTCGCAATGAATGTTGTATCTTATCATGAAACATAGAAATGAGATGCGATATCGCGTTTTAAGAAGCATTAGAACTCTATTGCTACGATACATAGACATCAGCAAACGCTATTTCCCTGCAAGGAACTGTCGCATTTACACTCTTTTGAAGTGAATACGAGGTTTACATGACACTTCGCAATGAATGTTATATCTTATCATGAAACATAGAAGTGAAATGCGACATCGCGTTTTGAGAAGCATAAGAATTCTATTGCTACGATACGTAGACATTTGCAAACGCTATTTCCTTGCAAGGAAGTGTCACATTTACACTCTTTTGAAGTGAATACGAGGTTTACATAACACTTCGCAATGAATATTATATCTTATCATGAAACTCAGAAAAGAATGCGATATCGCGTTTCAAGAAGCATTAGAACTCTATTGCTACGATACGTACACATCTGCAAACGCTATTTCCTTGCAAGGAAGTGTCGCATTTACATTCTTTTGAAGTGAATACGAGGTTTACATGACACTTCGCAGTGAGTATTATATCTTATCATGAAACTCAGAAAAGGGATGCGATATCGCGTTTCAAGAAGCATTAGAACTCTATTGCTTCGATACGTAGACATCTGCAAACGCTATTTCCTTGCAAGGAACTGTCGCATTTACACTCTTTTGTAGTGAATACGAGGTTTACATGACACTTCGCAATGAATGTTATATCTTATCATGAAACATAGTAGTGAAATGCGATATCGCGTTTTGAGAAGCATAAGAACTCTATTGCTACGATACGTAGACATCTGCAAGCGCTATTTCCTTGCAAGGAAGTGTCGCATTTACACTCTTTTGATGTGAATACGAGGTTTACATGACACTTCGCAATGAATATTATATCTTATCATGAAACTCAGAAAAGGGATGCGATTTCGCGTTTTAAGAAGCTTTAGAACTCTATTGCTACGATACGTAGACATCTGCAAACGCTATATCCTTGCAGGGAAGTGTCGCATTTACACTCTTTTGAAGTGAATACGAGGTTTACATGACACTTCGCAATGAATGTTATATCTTATCAAGAAACATAGAAGTGAAATGCGATATCGCGTTTTAAGAAGAATTAGAACTCTATTGCTACGATACGTAGACATCTGCAAACGCTATTTCCTTGCAAGGAAGTGTCGCATTTACACTCTTTTGAAGGGAATACGAGGTTTACATGACACTTCGCAATGAATATTATATCTTATCATGAAACTCAGAAAAGAATGCGATATCGCGTTTCAAGAAGCATTAGAACTCTATTGCTACGATACGTAGACAACTGCAAACGCTATTTCCTTGAAAGGAAGTGTCGCATTTACATTCATTTGAAGTAAATACGAGGTTTACATGACACTTCGCAATGAATGTTATATCTTATAATGAAACATAGATGTGAAATGCGATTTCGCGTTTCAAGAAGCATTAGAACTCTATTGCTACGATACATAGATATCTGCAAACGCTATTTCCTTGCAAGGAACTATCGCATTTACACTCTTTTGAAGTGAATACGAGGTTTACATGACACTTCGCAATGAATGTTATATCTTATCATGAAACATAGATGTGAAATGCGACATCGCGTTTTGAGAAGCATTAGGACTCTATTGCTACGATACGTAGACATCTGCAAACGCTATTTCCTTGCAAGGAAGTGTCACATTTACACTCTTTTAAAGTGAATACGAGGTTTACATAACACTTCGCAATGAATATTATATCTTATCATGAAACTCAGAAAAGAATGCGATATCGCGTTTCAAGAAGCATTAGAACTCTATTGCTACGATACGTACACATCTGTAAACGCTATTTCCTTGCAAGGAAGTGTCGCATTTACATTCTTTTGAAGTGAATACGAGGTTTACATGACACTTCGCAGTGAATATTATATCTTATCATGAAACTCAGAAAAGGGATGCGATATCGCGTTTCAAGAAGCATTAGAACTCTATTGCTTCGATACGTAGACATCTGCAAACGCTATTTCCTTGCAAGGAACTGTCGCATTTACACTCTTTTGAAGTGAATACGAGGTTTACATGACACTTCGCAATGAATGTTATATCTTATCATGAAACATAGTAGTGAAATGCGATATCGCGTCTTGAGAAGCATAAGAACTCTATTGCTACGATACGTAGACATCTGCAAACGCTATTTCCTTGCAAGGAAGTGTCGCATTTACACTCTTTTGATGTGAATACGATGTTTACATGACACTTCGCAATGAATATTATATCTTATCATGAAACTCAGAAAAGGGATGCGATTTCGCGTTTTAAGAAGCTTTAGAACTCTATTGCTACGATACGTAGACATCTGCAAACGCTATTTCCTTGCAGGGAAGTGTCGCATTTACACTCTTTTGAAGTGAATACGAGGTTTACATGACACTTCGCAATGAATGTTATATCTTATCACGAAACATAGAAGTGAAATGCGATATCGCGTTTTAAGAAGAATTAGAACTCTATTGCTACGATACGTAGACATCTGCAAACGCTATTTCCTTGCAAGGAAGTGTCGCATTTACACTCTTTTGAAGGGAATACGAGGTTTACATGACACTTCGCAATGAATATTATATCTTATCATGAAACTCAGAAAAGAGATGCGATATCGCGTTTCAAGAAGCATTAGAACTCTATTGCTACGATACGTAGACATCTGCAAACGCTGTTTCCTTGCAAGGAACTGTCGCATTTACACTCTTTTGAAGTGAATACGAGGTTTACATGACACTTCGCAATGAATGTTACATCTTATCATGAAACATAGAAGTGAAATGCGATATCGCGTTTTAAGAAGCATTAGGACTCTATTGCTACGATACGTAGACATCTGCAAACGCTATTTCCTTGCAAGAAAGTATCGCATTTACACTCTTTTGAAGTGAATACGAGGTTTACATAACACTTCGCAATGAATGTTATATCTTACCATAAAACATAGAAGTGAAATGCGATATCGCGTTTTAAGAAGCATTAGAACTCTATTGCTACGATACGTAAACATCTGCAAACGCTATTTCCTTGCAGGGAAGTGTCGCATTTACACCCTTTTGATGTGAATACGAGGTTTACATGACACTTCGCAATGAATAATATATCTTATTATGAAACATAGAAATGGGATGCGATATCGCGTTTTATGAAGCATTAGAACTCTATTGCTACAATACGTAGACATCTGCAAACGCTATTTCCTTGCAAGGAACTGTCGCATTTACACTCTTTTGAAGTGAATACGAGGTTTACATGACACTTCGCAATGAATATTATATCTTATCATGAAATTCAGAAAAGGGATGCGATATGGCGTTTCAAGAAGGATTGGAACTCTATTGCTACGATACGTATACATCTATAAGCGCTATTTCCTTGAAAGGAAGTGTCGCTTTTACATTCATTCGAAGTAAATACGAGGTTTACATGACACTTAGCAATGAATGTTAAATCTTATCATGAAACATAGAAGTGAAATGCGATATCGCGTTTTAAGAAGCATTAGAACTCTATTGCTACGATACGTAGATATCTGCAAACGCTATTTCCTTGCAAGGAACTGTCGCATTTACACTCTTTTGAAGTGAATACGAGGTTTACATGACACTTCGCAATGAATGTTATATCTTATCATGAAACATAGATGTGAAATGCGATATCGCGTTTTAAGAAGCATTAGGACTCTATTGCTACGATACGTAGACATCTGCAAACGCTATTTCCTTGCAAGAAAGTGTCGCATTTACACTCTTTTGAAGTGAATACGAGGTTTACATGACACTTCGCAAATGAATGTTATATCTTATCATAAAACATAGAAGTGAAATGCGATATCGCGTTTTAAGAAGCATTAGAACTCTATTGCTACGATACGTAAACATCTGCAAACGCTATTTCCTTGCAGGGAAGTGTCGCATTTACACCCTTTTGAAGTGAATACGAGGTTTACATGACACATCGCAATGAATATTATATCTTATTATGAAACATAGAAATGAGATGCGATATCGCGTTTTAAGAAGCATTAGAACACTATTGCTACGATACGTAGTCATCTGCAAACAATATTTCCCTGCAAGGAAGTGTCGCATTTACACTCTTTTGAAGTTAATACGAGGTTTACATAACACTTCGCAATGAATGTTGTATCTTATCATGAAACATAGAAATGAGATGCGATATCGCGTTTTAAGAAGCATTAGAACTCTATTGCTACGATACATAGACATCAGCAAACGCTATTTCCCTGCAAGGAACTGTCGCATTTACACTCTTTTGAAGTGAATACGAGGTTTACATGACACTTCGCAATGAATGTTATATCTTATCATGAAACATAGAAGTGAAATGCGACATCGCGTTTTGAGAAGCATAAGAATTCTATTGCTACGATACGTAGACATCTGCAAACGCTATTTCCTTGCAAGGAAGTGTCACATTTACACTCTTTTGAAGTGAATACGAGGTTTACATAACACTTCGCAATGAATATTATATCTTATCATGAAACTCAGAAAAGAATGCGATATCGCGTTTCAAGAAGCATTAGAACTCTATTGCTACGATACGTACACATCTGCAAACGCTATTTCCTTGCAAGGAAGTGTCGCATTTACATTCTTTTGAAGTGAATACGAGCTTTACATGACACTTCGCAGTGAGTATTATATCTTATCATGAAACTCAGAAAAGGGATGCGATATCGCGTTTCAAGAAGCATTAGAACTCTATTGCTTCGATACGTAGACATCTGCAAACGCTATTTCCTTGCAAGGAACTGTCGCATTTACACTCTTTTGTAGTGAATACGAGGTTTACATGACACTTCGCAATGAATGTTATATCTTATCATGAAACATAGTAGTGAAATGCGATATCGCGTTTTGAGAAGCATAAGAACTCTATTGCTACGATACGTAGACATCTGCAAGCGCTATTTCCTTGCAAGGAAGTGTCGCATTTACACTCTTTTGATGTGAATACGAGGTTTACATGACACTCCGCAATGAATATTATATCTTATCATGAAACTCAGAAAAGGGATGCGATTTCGCGTTTCAAGAAGCATTAGAACTCTATTGCTTCGATACGTAGACATCTGCAAACGCTATTTCCTTGCAAGGAACTGTCGCATTTACACTCTTTTGAAGTGAATACGAGGTTTACATGACACTTCGCAATGAATGTTATATCTTATCATGAAACATAGTAGTGAAATGCGATATCGCGTTTTGAGAAGCATAAGAACTCTATTGCTACGATACGTAGACATCTGCAAACGCTATTTCCTTGCAAGGAAGTGTCGCATTTACACTCTTTTGATGTGAATACGAGGTTTACATGACACTTCGCAATGAATATTATATCTTATCATGAAACTCAGAAAAGGGATGCGATTTCGCGTTTTAAGAAGCTTTAGAACTCTATTGCTACGATACGTAGACATCTGCAAACGCTATTTCCTTGCAGGGAAGTGTCGCATTTACACTCTTTTGAAGTGAATACGAGGTTTACATGACACTTCGCAATGAATGTTATATCTTATCACGAAACATAGAAGTGAAATGCGATATCGCGTTTTAAGAAGAATTAGAACTCTATTGCTACGATACGTAGACATCTGCAAACGCTATTTCCTTGCAAGGAAGTGTCGCATTTACACTCTTTTGAAGGGAATACGAGGTTTACATGACACTTCGCAATGAATATTATATCTTATCATGAAACTCAGAAAAGAGATGCGATATCGCGTTTCAAGAAGCATTAGAACTCTATTGCTACGATACGTAGACATCTGCAAACGCTGTTTCCTTGCAAGGAACTGTCGCATTTACACTCTTTTGAAGTGAATACGAGGTTTACCTGACACTTCGCAATGAATGTTATATCTTATCATGAAACATAGAAGTGAAATGCGATATCGCGTTTTAAGAAGCATTAGAACTCTATTGCTACGATACGTAGACATCTGCAAACGCTATTTGCCTGCAAAGAAGTGTCGGATTTACACTCTTTTGAAGTGAATACGAGGTTTACATGACACTTCGCAATGAATATTATATCTTATCATGAAACTCAGAAAAGAGATGCGATATCGCGTTTTAAGAAGCATTAGAACTCTATTGCTACGATACGTAGACATCTGCAAACGCTATTTGCCTGCAAAGAAGTGTCGCATTTACACTCTTTTGAAGTGAATACGAGGTTTACATGACACTTCGCAATGAATGTTATATCTTATCACGAAACATAGAAGTGAAATGCGATATCGCGTTTTAAGAAGAATTAGAACTCTATTGCTACGATACGTAGACATCTGCAAACGCTATTTCCTTGCAAGGAAGTGTCGCATTTACACTCTTTTGAAGGGAATACGAGGTTTACATGACACTTCGCAATGAATATTATATCTTATCATGAAACTCAGAAAAGAGATGCGATATCGCGTTTCAAGAAGCATTAGAACTCTATTGCTTCGATACGTAGACATCTGCAAACGCTATTTCCTTGCAAGGAACTGTCGCATTTACACTCTTTTGAAGTGGATACGAGGTTTACATGACACTTCGCAATGAATGTTATATCTTATCATGAAACATAGTAGTGAAATGCGATATCGCGTTTTGAGAAGCATAAGAACTCTATTGCTACGATACGTAGACATCTGCAAACGCTATTTCCTTGCAAGGAAGTGTCGCATTTACACTCTTTTGATGTGAATACGAGGTTTACATGACACTTCGCAATGAATATTATATCTTATCATGAAACTCAGAAAAGGGATGCGATATCGCGTTTCAAGAAGCATTAGAACTCTATTGCTTCGATACGTAGACATCTGCAAACGCTATTTCCTTGCAAGGAACTGTCGCATTTACACTCTTTTGTAGTGAATACGAGGTTTACATGACACTTCGCAATGAATGTTATATCTTATCATGAAACATAGTAGTGAAATGCGATATCGCGTTTTGAGAAGCATAAGAACTCTATTGCTACGATACGTAGACATCTGCAAGCGCTATTTCCTTGCAAGGAAGTGTCGCATTTACACTCTTTTGATGTGAATACGAGGTTTACATGACACTTCGCAATGAATATTATATCTTATCATGAAACTCAGAAAAGGGATGCGATTTCGCGTTTTAAGAAGCTTTAGAACTCTATTGCTACGATACGTAGACATCTGCAAACGCTATTTCCTTGCAGGGAAGTGTCGCATTTACACTCTTTTGAAGTGAATACGAGGTTTACATGACACTTCGCAATGAATGTTATATCTTATCAAGAAACATAGAAGTGAAATGCGATATCGCGTTTTAAGAAGAATTAGAACTCTATTGCTACGATACGTAGACATCTGCAAACGCTATTTCCTTGCAAGGAAGTGTCGCATTTACACTCTTTTGAAGGGAATACGAGGTTTACATGACACTTCGCAATGAATATTATATCTTATCATGAAACTCAGAAAAGAGATGCGATATCGCGTTTCAAGAAGCATTAGAACTCTATTGCTACGATACGTAGACATCTGCAAACGCTGTTTCCTTGCAAGGAACTGTCGCATTTACACTCTTTTGAAGTGAATACGAGGTTTACCTGACACTTCGCAATGAATGTTATATCTTATCATGAAACATAGAAGTGAAATGCGATATCGCGTTTTAAGAAGCATTAGAACTCTATTGCTACGATACGTAGACATCTGCAAACGCTATTTGCCTGCAAAGAAGTGTCGGATTTACACTCTTTTGAAGTGAATACGAGGTTTACATGACACTTCGCAATGAATATTATATCTTATCATGAAACTCAGAAAAGAGATGCGATATCGCGTTTTAAGAAGCATTAGAACTCTATTGCTACGATACGTAGACATCTGCAAACGCTATTTGCCTGCAAAGAAGTGTCGCATTTACACTCTTTTGAAGTGAATACGAGGTTTACATGACACTTCGCAATGAATGTTATATCTTATCACGAAACATAGAAGTGAAATGCGATATCGCGTTTTAAGAAGAATTAGAACTCTATTGCTACGATACGTAGACATCTGCAAACGCTATTTCCTTGCAAGGAAGTGTCGCATTTACACTCTTTTGAAGGGAATACGAGGTTTACATGACACTTCGCAATGAATATTATATCTTATCATGAAACTCAGAAAAGAGATGCGATATCGCGTTTCAAGAAGCATTAGAACTCTATTGCTTCGATACGTAGACATCTGCAAACGCTATTTCCTTGCAAGGAACTGTCGCATTTACACTCTTTTGAAGTGGATACGAGGTTTACATGACACTTCGCAATGAATGTTATATCTTATCATGAAACATAGTAGTGAAATGCGATATCGCGTTTTGAGAAGCATAAGAACTCTATTGCTACGATACGTAGACATCTGCAAACGCTATTTCCTTGCAAGGAAGTGTCGCATTTACACTCTTTTGATGTGAATACGAGGTTTACATGACACTTCGCAATGAATATTATATCTTATCATGAAACTCAGAAAAGGGATGCGATATCGCGTTTCAAGAAGCATTAGAACTCTATTGCTTCGATACGTAGACATCTGCAAACGCTATTTCCTTGCAAGGAACTGTCGCATTTACACTCTTTTGTAGTGAATACGAGGTTTACATGACACTTCGCAATGAATGTTATATCTTATCATGAAACATAGTAGTGAAATGCGATATCGCGTTTTGAGAAGCATAAGAACTCTATTGCTACGATACGTAGACATCTGCAAGCGCTATTTCCTTGCAAGGAAGTGTCGCATTTACACTCTTTTGATGTGAATACGAGGTTTACATGACACTTCGCAATGAATATTATATCTTATCATGAAACTCAGAAAAGGGATGCGATTTCGCGTTTTAAGAAGCTTTAGAACTCTATTGCTACGATACGTAGACATCTGCAAACGCTATTTCCTTGCAGGGAAGTGTCGCATTTACACTCTTTTGAAGTGAATACGAGGTTTACATGACACTTCGCAATGAATGTTATATCTTATCAAGAAACATAGAAGTGAAATGCGATATCGCGTTTTAAGAAGAATTAGAACTCTATTGCTACGATACGTAGACATCTGCAAACGCTATTTCCTTGCAAGGAAGTGTCGCATTTACACTCTTTTGAAGGGAATACGAGGTTTACATGACACTTCGCAATGAATATTATATCTTATCATGAAACTCAGAAAAGAATGCGATATCGCGTTTCAAGAAGCATTAGAACTCTATTGCTACGATACGTAGACAACTGCAAACGCTATTTCCTTGAAAGGAAGTGTCGCATTTACATTCATTTGAAGTAAATACGAGGTTTACATGACACTTCGCAATGAATGTTATATCTTATAATGAAACATAGATGTGAAATGCGATTTCGCGTTTCAAGAAGCATTAGAACTCTATTGCTACGATACATAGATATCTGCAAACGCTATTTCCTTGCAACGAACTATCGCATTTACACTCTTTTGAAGTGAATACGAGGTTTACATGACACTTCGCAATGAATGTTATATCTTATCATGAAACATAGATGTGAAATGCGACATCGCGTTTTGAGAAGCATTAGGACTCTATTGCTACGATACGTAGACATCTGCAAACGCTATTTCCTTGCAAGGAAGTGTCACATTTACACTCTTTTAAAGTGAATACGAGGTTTACATAACACTTCGCAATGAATATTATATCTTATCATGAAACTCAGAAAAGAATGCGATATCGCGTTTCAAGAAGCATTAGAACTCTATTGCTACGATACGTACACATCTGCAAACGCTATTTCCTTGCAAGGAAGTGTCGCATTTACATTCTTTTGAAGTGAATACGAGGTTTACATGACACTTCGCAGTGAATATTATATCTTATCATGAAACTCAGAAAAGAGATGCGATATCGCGTTTCAAGAAGCATTAGAACTCTATTGCTACGATACGTAGACATCTGCAAACGCTGTTTCCTTGCAAGGAACTGTCGCATTTACACTCTTTTGAAGTGAATACGAGGTTTACCTGACACTTCGCAATGAATATTATATCTTATCATGAAACTCAGAAAAGAGATGCGATATCGCGTTTTAAGAAGCTTTAGAACTCTATTGCTACGATACGTAGACATCTGCAAACGCTATTTCCTTGCAGGGAAGTGTCGCATTTACACTCTTTTGAAGTGAATACGAGGTTTACATGACACTTCGCAATGAATGTTATATCTTATCACGAAACATAGAAGTGAAATGCGATATCGCGTTTTAAGAAGAATTAGAACTCTATTGCTACGATACGTAGACATCTGCAAACGCTATTTCCTTGCAAGGAAGTGTCATATTTACACTCTTTTGAAGGGAATACGAGGTTTACATGACACTTCGCAATGAATATTATATCTTATCATGAAACTCAGAAAAGAGATGCGATATCGCGTTTCAAGAAGCATTAGAACTCTATTGCTTCGATACGTAGACATCTGCAAACGCTATTTCCTTGCAAGGAACTGTCGCATTTACACTCTTTTGAAGTGGATACGAGGTTTACATGACACTTCGCAATGAATGTTATATCTTATCATGAAACATAGTAGTGAAATGCGATATCGCGTTTTGAGAAGCATAAGAACTCTATTGCTACGATACGTAGACATCTGCAAACGCTATTTCCTTGCAAGGAAGTGTCGCATTTACACTGTTTTGATGTGAATACGAGGTTTACATGACACTTCGCAATGAATATTATATCTTATCATGAAACTCAGGAAAGGGATGCGATTTCGCGTTTTAAGAAGCTTTAGAACTCTATTGCTACGATACGTAGACATCTGCAAACGCTATTTCCTTGCAGGGAAGTGTCGCATTTACACTCTTTTGAAGTGAATACGAGGTTTACATGACACTTCGCAATGAATGTTATATCTTATCACGAAACATAGAAGTGAAATGCGATATCGCGTTTTAAGAAGAATTGGAACTCTATTGCTACGATACGTAGACATCTGCAAACGCTAATTCCTTGCAAGGAAGTGTCGCATTTACACTCTTTTGAAGGGAATACGAGGTTTACATGACACTTCGCAATGAATATTATATCTTATCATGAAACTCAGAAAAGAGATGCGATATCGCGTTTCAAGAAGCATTAGAACTCTATTGCTACGATACGTAGACATCTGCAAACGCTGTTTCCTTGCAAGGAACTGTCGCATTTACACTCTTTTGAAGTGAATACGAGGTTTACCTGACACTTCGCAATGAATGTTATATCTTATCATGAAACATAGAAGTGAAATGCGATATCGCGTTTTAAGAAGCATCAGAACTCTATTGCTACGATACGTAGACATCTGCAAACGCTATTTGCCTGCAAAGAAGTGTCGGATTTACACTCTTTTGAAGTGAATACGAGGTTTACATGACACTTCGCAATGAATATTATATCTTATCATGAAACTCAGAAAAGAGATGCGATATCGCGTTTCAAGAAGCATTAGAACTCTATTGCTACGATACGTAGACATCTGCAAACGCTATTTCCTTGAAAGGAAGTGTCGCATTTACATTCATTTGAAGTAAATACGAGGTTCACATGACACTTCGCAATGAATGTTATATCTTATCATGAAACATACATGTGAAATGCGATATCGCGTTTTATGAAGCACTAGAACTCTATTGCTACGATACGTAGATATCTGCAAACGCTATTTCCTTGCAAGGAACTGTCGCATTTACACTCTTTTGAAGTGAATACTAGGTTTACATGACACTTCGCAATGAATGTTATATCTTATCATGAAACATAGAAGTGAAATGCGACATCGCGTTTTGAGAAGCATAAGAATTCTATTGCTACGATACGTAGACATCTGCAAGCGCTATTTCCTTGCAAGGAAGTGTCACATTTACACTCTTTTAAAGTGAATACGAGGTTTACATAACACTTCGCAATGAATATTATATCTTATCATGAAACTCAGAAAGGAATGCGATATCGCGATTCAAGAAGCATTAGATCTCTATTGCTACGATACGTACACATCTGCAAACGCTATTTCCTTGCAAGGAACTGTCGCATTTACACTCTTTTGAAGTGAATACGAGGTTTACATGACACTTCGCAATGAATGTTATATCTTATCATGAAACATAGTAGTGAAATGCGATATCGCGTTTTGAGAAGCATAAGAACTCTATTGCTACGATACGTAGACATCTGCAAACGCTATTTCCTTGCAAGGAAGTGTCGCATTTACACTCTTTTGATGTGAATACGAGGTTTACATGACACTTCGCAATGAATATTATATCTTATCATGAAACATAGAAGTGAAATGCGACATCGCGTTTTGAGAAGCATAAGAATTCTATTGCTACGATGCGTAGACATCTGCAAACGCTATTTCCTTGCAAGGAAGTGTCACATTTACACTCTTTTAAAGTGAATACGAGGTTTACATAACACTTCGCAATGAATATTATATCTGATCATGAAACTCAGAAAAGAATGCGATATCGCGATTCAAGAAGCATTAGATCTCTATTGCTACGATACGTACACATCTGCAAACGCTACTTCCTTGCAAGGAAGTGTCGCATTTACACTCTTTTGAAGTGAATACAAGGTTTACATGACACTTCGCAGTGAATATTATATCTTATCATGAAACTCAGAAAAGGGATGCGATATCGCGTTTCAAGAAACATTAGAACTCTATTGCTTCGATACGTAGACATCTGCAAACGCTATTTCCTTGCAAGGAACTGTCGCATTTACACTCTTTTGAAGTGAATACGAGGTTTACATGACACTTCGCAATGAATGTTATATCTTATCATGAAACATAGTAGTGAAATGCGATATCGCGTTTTGAGAAGCATAAGAACTCTATTGCTACGATACGTAGACATCTGCAAACGCTATTTCCTTGCAAGGAAGTGTCGCATTTACACTCTTTTGATGTGAATACGAGGTTTACATGACACTTCGCAATGAATATTATATCTTATCATGAAACTCAGAAAAGGGATGCGATTTCGCGTTTTAAGAAGCTTTAGAACTCTATTGCTACGATACGTAGACATCTGCAAACGCTATTTCCTTGCAAGGAAGCGTCGCATTTACACTCTTTTGAAGTGAATACGAGGTTTACATGACACTTCGCAATGAATGTTATATCTTATCACGAAACATAGAAGTGAAATGCGATATCGCGTTTTAAGAAGAATTAGAACTCTATTGCTACGATACGTAGACATCTGCAAACGCTATTTCCTTGCACGGAAGTGTCGCATTTACACTCTTTTGAGGGGAATACGAGGTTTACATGACACTTCGCAATGAATATTATATCTTATCATGAAACTCAGAAAAGAGATGCGATATCGCGTTTCAAGAAGCATTAGAACTCTACTGCTACGATACGTAGACATCTGCAAACGCTATTTCCTTGAAAGGAAGTGTCGCATATACATTCATTTGAAGTAAATACGAGGTTTACATGACACTTCGCAATGAATGTTATATCTTATCGTGAAACATAGATGTGAAATGCGATATCGGTTTTTATGAAGCATTAGAACTCTATTGCTACGATACGTAGACATCTGCAAACGCTATTTCCTTGAAAGGAAGTGTCGCATTTACATTCATTTGAAGTAAATACGAGGTTTACATGACACTTCGCAATGAATGTTATATCTTATCATGAAACATACATGTGAAATGCGATATCGCGTTTTATGAACCATTAGAACTCTATTGCTACGATACGTAGACACCTGCAAACGCTATTTCCTTGCAAGGAACTGTCGCATTTACACTCTTTTGAAGTGAATACGAGGTATACATGACACTTCGAAATGAATATTATACCTTATCATGAAACATAGAAGTGAAATGCGATATCGCGTTTTAAGAAGCATTAGGACTCTATTGCTACGATACGTAGACATCTGCAAACGCTATTTCCTTGCAAGGAAGTGTCGCATTTACACTCTTTTGAAGTGAATACGAGGTTTACATAACACTTCGCAATGAATGTTATATCTTATCATGAAACTCAGAAAAGAGATGCGATATCGCGTTTCAAGAAGCAGTAGAACTCTATTGCTACGATACGTAGACATCTGCAAACGCTATTTCCTTGAAAGGAAATGTCGCAATTATACTCATTTGAAGTAAATACGAGGTTTACATGACACTTCGCAATGAATGTTATATCTTCTCATGAAACATAGATGTGAAATGCGATATCGCGTTTCAAGAAGCATTAGAACTCTATTGCTACGATACGTAAACATCTGCAAACGCTATTTCCTTGCAAGGAACTGTCGCATTTACACTCTTTTGAAGTGAATACGAGGTTTACATGACACTTCGCAATGAATGTTATATCTTATCATGAAACATAGAAGTGAGATGCTATATCTCGTTTTAACAAGCATAAGAACTCTATAGCTACGATACGTAGACATCTGCAAACGCTATTTCCTTGAAAGGAAGTGTCGCATTTACATTCATTCGAAGTAAATACGAGGTTTATATGACACTTCGCAATGAATGTTATATTGTCACGTCCCGGGGTGTGATTTCACTCGAAACTATGGCACGACGTCGTAGCCGTTCCCGAAACGAACGCGAATTGCGCCTGGACCGTGTTCGTTGGCGTTCTGGACTCTAATTACCGAATATTTAACGCTGCACTTACCTTTCGATGTCTTGATTTTACCGCTGTGACTCTCGTTCCAGGTATCGAGTGCGCCTTGGATCCGTGACCGGTATTGCTGCGGCGTACGGCTGGAACGGTTGTACGGTCACAGGGACGAGTTTCCGGACAGGCTGACCCTGGCTTGCAGGTACGGGCGCTGGGACAGGACGATCCTGGACACGAACGGGCCGTACGGCGCAAAAGGTATCCTTCGC
The DNA here is from genome assembly GCF_050948175.1 of Xylocopa sonorina. Taxonomy (NCBI): domain Eukaryota; kingdom Metazoa; phylum Arthropoda; class Insecta; order Hymenoptera; family Apidae; genus Xylocopa; species Xylocopa sonorina. The sequence continues at coordinate 929,127 of NW_027490117.1, forward strand.
AGGAACAGGAACTCGAGTGCAGAGATCGATGTATCCAGGAACACTGCTCACGTATTCGCGAATCAGACGACGCATGAACTCCTTCCTCCCCGCGAGTCGTGTACGCTTTTTCGGAGTCTCGAAGTTCATCAAGAGCACTTGTACTTCGGAAGATAACGGCACGGCTAAGCTCTGGTTCGCTCTAGCGGTACAGTGTTAACCTGGGCGCAAGATGCTCGATTACGGCAGGACTGAAGTAAGAGCGGCTAAGCGTTGGTTCGCTCTAGCTGTCTACTTTCAGGACTATCGCAGATGAATTGTAGAAACGTGTAATATTCGCAAGCGTACCCGTGGAATTGAGTTGAGGAACTTGTAATTGAAATAAAGAAGATTTGTATCTGGTATAAACTACGTATATTCTTTAAACTTCCCTAAGCTACTACACTTGACTAATTCTAAGTTATTAGACTAAGATTATAACAAGAAATTGAAATGGACTAAGTTAAGTTACGGACTCCGCTAACGGAGATGAGATAGAGACGAAGGCATTGTGCTGGTAGCTCGTTGCTTATGAGCCAATTGCTCGAGTCGGAGAGAACTCCTCGGTTCGGAGTCGAGACTAGAAGTGTCTCGTTCGGAGGCGCGATTAGAAGTGTCTATCAGATCTCGCATCCGCGACCTCCTCGGGTCACGCGGCGCGCGAGTCGCTGGGCCCTCGCGGTGGGACGGACGGTTGGAGTGGGGCAGCCGCTCGGCCCTAGCAGTGGGGCGGCCGGTCGGAGTGGGGAGCGGCTCGCGTTGAGCGTGAGCCGCGAGCGTCGAGTGCGCGCGCGAGCGCATCGCAACTTATCTCTAGCGTAACGACTAGGCGGCGTATGTACATGTATGTATTTAAATCTAGATGTGTGTTGTGGTGTATGTACAGAGATGAGTAGTGTACTTATACTAGGATCGCATATACGAGAAGAGGGTGTACGGGTGCGTGATCGCCGGTGACTCGATGCGGTACGTGGTGTGGTGCTCCTCGCCCTCGTAACGTGGGGTGAGATCTTCCCTGACGTGTGTCGAATACCCTTCCTCTCTCTCGTATCGTCGTCTCGGAATACTGGAGCGGCGTGTTGGCGGGTGGCCCGCGTACAGGGGCTCTGGATACGGATGCCGCTGGAGAAGAGGTTGACGCCGGAGGGTGGCAGGCGGTACGCCTTACGTCACACATGAAACATAGAAATGAGATGCGATATCGCGTTTTAAGAAGCATTAGAACTCTATTGCTACGATTCGTAGACATCTGCAAACGCTACTTCCTTGCAAGGAAGTGTTGCATTTACATTCATTTGAAGTGAATACGAGGTATACATGACACTTCGCAATGAATAACATACCTTATCATGAAGCATAGAAGTGAAATGCGATATCGCGTTTTAAGAAGCATTAGAACTCTATTGCTACGATACGTAGACATCTGCAAACGCTACTTCCTTGCAAGGAAGTGTCGTATTTACATTCTTTTGAAGTGAATACGAGGTTTACATGACACTTCGCAATGAATATTATATCTTTTCATGAAACACAGAAATGAGATGCGATATCCCGTTTTAAGAAGCATTAAAACTCTATTACTACTATACGTTGACATCTGCAAACGCTATGTCCTTGCAAGGAAGTGTCACATTTACACTCTTTTGAAGTGAATACGAGGTTTACATGACACTTCGTAATGAATATTACATCTTATCATGAAACATAGAAATGAGTTGCAATATCGCGTTTTAAGAAGCATTTGAACTCTATTGCTTCGATACGTAGACATCAGCAAACGCTATTTCCTTGCAAGGAAGTGTCGCATTTATACTCTTTTGAAGTGAATACGAGGTTTACACGACACTTCGTAATGAATATTGCATCTTATCATGAAACATAGAAATGAGATGCGATATCTCGTTTTAAGAAGCATTTGAACTCTATTACTACGATACGTAGACATCTGCACTCGCTATTTCCTAGAAAGGAAGTGTCGCATTTACATTCATTTGAAGTAAATATGAGGTTTACATGACACTTCGCAATGAATGTTATATCTTATCATGAAACATAGAAGTGAAATGCGATATCGCGTTTTAAGAAGCATTAGAACTCTATTGCTACGATACGTAGACATCTGCAAACGCTATTTCCTTGCAAGGAAGTGTCGCATTTACACTCTTTTGAAGTGAATAAGAGGTTTACATGACACTTCGCAATGAATATTATATCTTTTCATGAAGCATAGAAATGAGATTCGATATCCCGTTTTAAGAAGCACTAAAACTCTATTACTACTATAAGTTGACATCTGCAAACACTATGTCCTTGCAAGGAAGTGTCACATTTACACTCTTTTGAAGTGAATACGAGGTTTACATGACACTTCGCAATGAATGTTATATAATATCATGAAACATAGGAGTGAAATGCGATATCGCGTTTTAAGAAGCATTAGAATTCCATTGCTACGATACGTAGACATCTGCAAACGCTATTTCCTTGCACGGAAGTGTCGCATTTACACTCTTTTGAAGTGAATACGAGGATTACATGACACTTCGCAATGAATTTTATATCTTTTCATGAAACATAGAAATGAGATGCGATATCGCGTTTTAAGAAGCATTAGGACTCTATTGCTACGATACGTAGACATCTGCAAACGCTACTTCCTTGCAAGGAAGTGTCGCATTTACATTCATTTGAAGTGAATACGAGGTATACATGACACTTCGCAATGAATATTATATCTTATCATGAAACTCAGAAATGAGATGCGATATCGCGTTTTAAGAAGCATTAGAACTCTATTGCTACGATACGTAGACATCTGCAAACGCTATTTCCTTGAAAGGAAGTGTCGCATTTACATTCATTTGAAGTAAATACGAGGTTTACATGACACTTCGCAATGAATGTTATACCTTATCATGAAACATAAAAATGAGATGCGATATCGCGTTTTAAGAAGCATTAGAACTCTATTGCTACGATACGTTGACATCTGCAAACTCTATTTCCTTGCTAGGATGTGTCGCATTTACACTCTTTTGAAGTGAATAGGAGGTTTACATGACACTTCGCAATGAATATTACATCTTATCATGAAACGTAGAGATGCTATGCGATATCTCGTTTTAAGAAGCATTTGAACTCTATTGCTTCGATACGTAGATATCTGCAAACGCTATTTCATTGCAAGGAAGTGTTGCATTTACATTCATTTGAAGTGAATACGAGGTATACATGACACTTCGCAATGAATAACATATCTTATCATAATACTTAGAAATGAGATGCAATATAGCGTTTTAAGAAGCATTAAGACTCTATTACTACGATACGTAGACATCTGCAAACGCTACTTCCTTGCAAGGAAGTGTTGCATTTACAGTCATTTGAAGTGAATACGGGGTATACATGACAATTCGCAATGAATATTATACCTTATCATGAAACATAGAAATGAGATACGATATCGCGTTTTAAGAAGCATTAGAACTCTATGGCTACGATACGTAGATATCTGCAAACTCTATTTCATTGCAAGGAAGTGTGGCATTTACATTCTTTTGAGGTGCAGACGACGTACACATGGAAGTGTGGCATTTACATCCTTTTGAAATGTAGACGATGAATACATAACACTTCGCGATGAATAATATATCTTATGATGAAACATAGATCTGCGATGCGATATCGCGTATTAAGAAGCATTACAACATTACATTGCATCGATACGTAGACATCTGGAAACGCATTTCCTAGCAAGGAAATGTCGCATTTACCTTCTTTTTAAGTGTAGGCGAGGAATACATAACAATCCACAATGAATATTATTTCTTTTCATGAAACATTGAAATGAGATGCGATATCGCGATATAAAAAAACATTAGAACTGAATTGCTACATACGTACACATCTGCAAACGCTATTTCCTAGCAAGGAATAGTCGCATTTACATTTTTTTGAAGTGAATACTAGGTTTACATGACAATTCTCAATGAATGTTACAACTTATCATGAAACATAGAAATGAGATGCGATATCGCGTTTTAAGAAGAGGTAAAACAACATTGCTATGATACCTAGACATCTGCAAAAGCTATTTCCTAGCAAGTAAGTCTCGCATTTAAATTCTATTGAAGTGCCACGTCCTGAAGTCGCGAAAGCTCTCGTCACGTGGACACTTTTCGTAGTCGTTCCCGAATTCGACGCGAATTGGGCGGAGCTGGGTTCGTCGGCGAACAAGACTCGAATTGCCGTGTGCAAAGACGTGCAACTTACCTTGCGATGCCATAGGCGTCGTGGCTCTCCTCACCCTCGTAGCGTGGGGTGGAATCCTCCCTCGCGTAAGTGTGGCGTCGCCTCCCCGTTCCGTGTCGGCGAGTATGCGGGTTGCCAGCGTGTAGGGGATCCGGATGCTGGAGGAGATGCGGATGCTGATCTGTGGCCGTCGAGGCATGCGCGCGGCGTCTGAGGGTGGCAGGCGGCACGCCTGACGTCACAAAATGCGACACTTCATTGCTGGGAAGTAGCGTTTGCAGATATCTATGTATGGAAGGAATAGATTTCTAATGCTTCTTAAATCGCGATATCGCATCTCACTTCTATGTTTCATGACAAGATATAATGTTCGTTGCGAAGTGTCATGTATACTTCGTATTCACTTCATAAGAATTTAAATGCGGCATTTCCTTGCTAGGAAATAGCGTTTGCAGATGTCTACGTATCGTAGCAATAGAGTTCTAATGCTTCTTAAATCGCGATATCGCATATCATTTCTATGTTTCATGATAAGATATAATGTTCATTGCGAAGTGTCATGTATGCCTCGTCTACACTTCAAATGAATGTGAATGCGACACTTACTCGCTAGGATATAGCGTTTGCAGATGTCTACGCATCGTAGCAATAGGTTTCTAATGCTTCTTAAAACGCGATATCGCATCTCATTTCTATGTTTCATGGTAAGATATAATATGATTTGCGAAGTGTTATGCATTCCTCGCCTACGATTCAAATGAAAGTAAATGCGACACTTCCTTGCAAGGAAATAGCGTTTGCAGATGTCTACGTATCGTAGCAATAGAGTTCATATAATTCTTAAAACGCGACATCGCATCTCATTTCTATGTTTCATGGTAAGATATAACATGATTTGCGAAGTGTTATGTATTCCTCGTCTACACTTCAAATGAATGTGAATGCGATACATCCTCGCTAGGAAATAGCGTTTGCAGATGTCTACGTATCGTAGCAATATCTTTCTAATGCTTCTTAAAACGAGATATTGCATCTCATATCTATGTTTCATGATAAGATATAATATTCATTGCGAAGTGTTATGCATTCCTCGTCTACGATTCAAATGAAAGTAAATGCGACACTTCCTTGCAAGGAAATAGCGTTTGCAGATGTCTACGTATCGTAGCAATAGACTTCTATTGCTTCTTATAACGTGATATCGCATCTCATTTCTATGTTTCATGGTAAGATATAATATGATTTGCGAAGTGTCATGTATTCCTCGTCTACACTTCAAATGAATGTAAATGCGACTCTTCCTTGCAAGGAAATAGCGTTTGCAGATGTCTACGTATCGTAGCAATAGAGTTCATATGATTCTTAAAACGCGATATCGCATCTCATTTCTATGTTTCATGGTAAGATATAACATGATTTGCGAAGTGTCATGTATTCCTCGTCTACACTTCAAATGAAAGTGAATGCGATACTTCCTCGCTAGGAAATAGCGTTTGCAGATGTCTACGTATCGTAGCAATAGCTTTCTAATGCTTCTTAAAACGCGATATCGCAACTCATTTCTATGTTTCATGGTAAGATATAATATGATTTGCGAAGAGTCATGTACTCCTCGTCTACACTTCAAATGAATGTAAATGCGACACTTCCTTGCAAGGAAATAGCGTTTGCAGATGTCTACGTATCGTAGCAATAGAGTTCATATGATTCTTAAAACGCGTTATCGCATCTCATTTCTATGTTTCATGGTAAGATATAGCATGATTTGCGAAGTGTTATGTATTCCTCGTCTACACTTCAAATGAAAGTGAATGCGATACTTCCTCGCTAGGAAATAGCGTTTGCAGATGTCTACGTATCGTAGCAATAGCTTTCTAATGCTTCTTAAAACGCGATATCGCATCTCATTTCTATGTTTCATGGTAAGATATAATATGATTTGCGAAGTGTCATGTATGCCTCGTCTACACTTCAAATGAATGTGAATGCGACACTTACTCGCTAGGATATAGCGTTTGCAGATGTCTACGCATCGTAGCAATAGGTTTCTAATGCTTCTTAAAACGCGATATCGCATCTCATTTCTATGTTTCATGGTAAGATATAATATGATTTGCGAAGTGTTATGCATTCCTCGCCTACGATTCAAATGAAAGTAAATGCGACACTTCCTTGCAAGGAAATAGCGTTTGCAGATGTCTACGTATCGTAGCAATAGAGTTCATATAATTCTTAAAACGCGACATCGCATCTCATTTCTATGTTTCATGGTAAGATATAACATGATTTGCGAAGTGTTATGTATTCCTCGTCTACACTTCAAATGAATGTGAATGCGATACATCCTCGCTAGGAAATAGCGTTTGCAGATGTCTACGTATCGTAGCAATATCTTTCTAATGCTTCTTAAAACGAGATATTGCATCTCATATCTATGTTTCATGATAAGATATAATATTCATTGCGAAGTGTTATGCATTCCTCGTCTACGATTCAAATGAAAGTAAATGCGACACTTCCTTGCAAGGAAATAGCGTTTGCAGATGTCTACGTATCGTAGCAATAGACTTCTATTGCTTCTTATAACGTGATATCGCATCTCATTTCTATGTTTCATGGTAAGATATAATATGATTTGCGAAGTGTCATGTATTCCTCGTCTACACTTCAAATGAATGTAAATGCGACTCTTCCTTGCAAGGAAATAGCGTTTGCAGATGTCTACGTATCGTAGCAATAGAGTTCATATGATTCTTAAAACGCGATATCGCATCTCATTTCTATGTTTCATGGTAAGATATAACATGATTTGCGAAGTGTCATGTATTCCTCGTCTACACTTCAAATGAAAGTGAATGCGATACTTCCTCGCTAGGAAATAGCGTTTGCAGATGTCTACGTATCGTAGCATTAGCTTTCTAATGCTTCTTAAAACGCGATATCGCAACTCATTTCTATGTTTCATGGTAAGATATAATATGATTTGCGAAGAGTCATGTACTCCTCGTCTACACTTCAAATGAATGTAAATGCGACACTTCCTTGCAAGGAAATAGCGTTTGCAGATGTCTACGTATCGTAGCAATAGAGTTCATATGATTCTTAAAACGCGTTATCGCATCTCATTTCTATGTTTCATGGTAAGATATAGCATGATTTGCGAAGTGTTATGTATTCCTCGTCTACACTTCAAATGAAAGTGAATGCGATACTTCCTCGCTAGGAAATAGCGTTTGCAGATGTCTACGTATCGTAGCAATAGCTTTCTAATGCTTCTTAAAACGCGATATCGCATCTCATTTCTATGTTTCATGGTAAGATATAATATGATTTGCGAAGTGTCATGTATTCCTCGTCTTCACTTCAAATGAATGTGAATGCGATACTTCCTCGCTAGGAAATAGCGTTTGCAGATGTCTACGTATCGTAGCAATAGGTTTCTAATGCTACTTAAAACGCGATATCGCATCTCATTTCTATGTTTCATGGTACGATATAACATGATTTGCGAAGTGTTATGTATTCCTCGTCTACACTTCAAATGAATGTGAATGCGACACTTCCTCGCTAGGAAATAGCGTTTGCAGATGTCTACGTATCGTTGTAATAGATTTCTAGTGCTTCTTAAAACGCGATATCGCATCTCATTTCTATGTTTCATGGTAAGATATAATATGATTTGCGAAGTGTCATGTATTCCTTTTCTACACTTCTAATGAATGTAAATGCGACACTTCCTTGCCAGGAAATAGCGTTTGCAGATGTCTACGTATCGTAGCAACAGAGTTCTTATGATTCTTAAAACACGATATCGCATTTCAGTTCTATGTTTCATGGTAAGATATAACTTGATTTGCGAAGTGTCATGTATTCCTCGTCTACACTTCAAATGAATGTAAATGCGACACTTCCTTGCAAGGAAATAGCGTTTGCAGATGTCTACCTATCGTAGCAATAGAGTTCTAGTGCTTCTTAAAACGCGATATCGCATCTCATTCCTATGTTTCATGGTAAGATATAATATGATTTGCGAAGTGTTATGTATTCCTCGTCTACACTTCAAATGAATGTGAATGCGACACTTCCTCGCTAGGAAATAGCGTTTGCAGATGTCTACGTATCGTAGCAATAGAGTTCATATGATTCTTTAAACGCGATATCGCATCTCATTTCTATGTTTCATGGTAAGATATAATATGATTTGCGAAGTGTCATGTATTCCTCGTCTACACTTCAAATGAATGTGAATGCGATACTTCCTCGCTAGGAAATAGCGTTTGCAGATGTCTACGTATCGTAGCAATAGGTTTCTAATGCAACTTAAAACGCGATATCGCATCTCATTTCTATGTTTCATGGTACGATATAACATGATTTGCGAAGTGTTATGTATTCCTCGTCTACACTTCAAATGAATGTGAATGCGACACTTCCTCGCTAGGAAATAGCGTTTGCAGATGTCTACGTATCGTTGTAATAGATTTCTAGTGCTTCTTAAAACGCGATATCGCATCTCATTTCTATGTTTCATGGTAAGATATAATATGACTTGCGAAGTGTCATGTATTCCTTTTCTACACTTCTAATGAATGTAAATGCGACACTTCCTTGCCAGGAAATAGCGTTTGCAGATGTCTACGTATCGTAGCAATAGAGTTCTTATGATTCTTAGAACGCGATATCGCATCTCATTTCTATGTTTCATGGTAAGATATAACATGATTTGCGAAGTGTTATGTATTCCTCGTCTACACTTCAAATGAATGTGAATGCGACACTTCCTCGCTAGGAAATAGCGTTTGCAGATGTCTACGTATCGTTGTAATAGATTTCTAGTGCTTCTTAAAACGCGATATCGCATCTCATTTCTATGTTTCATGGTAAGATATAATATGATTTGCGAAATGTCATGTATTCCTCGTCTACACTTCAAATGAATGTAAATGCGACACTTCCTTGCCAGGAAATAGCGTTTGCAGATGTCTACGTATCGTAGCAATAGAGTTCTTATGATTCTTAGAACGCGATATCGCATTTCATTTCTATGTTTCATGGTAAGATATAATATGATTTGCGAAATGTCATGTATTCCTCGTCTACACTTCAAATGAATGTGAATGCGACACTTACTCGCTAGGATATAGCGTTTGCAGATGTCTACGCATCGTAGCAATAGGTTTCTAATGCTTCTTAAAACGCGATATCGCATCTCATTTCTATGTTTCATGGTAAGATATAATATGATTTGCGAAGTGTTATGCATTCCTCGCCTACGATTCAAATGAAAGTAAATGCGACACTTCCTTGCAAGGAAATAGCGTTTGCAGATGTCTACGTATCGTAGCAATAGAGTTCATATAATTCTTAAAACGCGACATCGCATCTCATTTCTATGTTTCATGGTAAGATATAACATGATTTGCGAAGTGTTATGTATTCCTCGTCTACACTTCAAATGAATGTGAATGCGATACATCCTCGCTAGGAAATAGCGTTTGCAGATGTCTACGTATCGTAGCAATATCTTTCTAATGCTTCTTAAAACGCGATATCGCATCTCATTTCTATGTTTCATGGTAAGATATAATATGATTTGCGAAGTGTCATGTATTCCTTTTCTACACTTCAAATGAATGTAAATGCGACACTTCCTTGCTAGGAAATAGCGTCTGCAGATGTCTAGGTATCGTAGCAATAGAGTTCTAATGCTTCTTAAAACGAGATATTGCATCTCATATCTATGTTTCATGATAAGATATAATATTCATTGCGAAGTGTTATGCATTCCTCGTCTACGATTCAAATGAAAGTAAATGCGACACTTCCTTGCAAGGAAATAGCGTTTGCAGATGTCTACGTATCGTAGCAATAGACTTCTATTGCTTCTTATAACGTGATATCGCATCTCATTTCTATGTTTCATGGTAAGATATAATATGATTTGCGAAGTGTCATGTATTCCTCGTCTACACTTCAAATGAATGTAAATGCGACTCTTCCTTGCAAGGAAATAGCGTTTGCAGATGTCTACGTATCGTAGCAATAGAGTTCATATGATTCTTAAAACGCGATATCGCATCTCATTTCTATGTTTCATGGTAAGATATAACATGATTTGCGAAGTGTCATGTATTCCTCGTCTACACTTCAAATGAAAGTGAATGCGATACTTCCTCGCTAGGAAATAGCGTTTGCAGATGTCTACGTATCGTAGCAATAGCTTTCTAATGCTTCTCAAAACGCGATATCGCAACTCATTTCTATGTTTCATGGTAAGATATAATATGATTTGCGAAGAGTCATGTACTCCTCGTCTACACTTCAAATGAATGTAAATGCGACACTTCCTTGCAAGGAAATAGCGTTTGCAGATGTCTACGTATCGTAGCAATAGAGTTCATATGATTCTTAAAACGCGTTATCGCATCTCATTTCTATGTTTCATGGTAAGATATAGCATGATTTGCGAAGTGTTATGTATTCCTCGTCTACACTTCAAATGAAAGTGAATGCGATACTTCCTCGCTAGGAAATAGCGTTTGCAGATGTCTACGTATCGTAGCAATAGAGTTCATATGATTCTTTAAACGCGATATCGCATCTCATTTCTATGTTTCATGGTAAGATATAATATGATTTGCGAAGTGTCATGTATTCCTCGTCTACACTTCAAATGAATGTGAATGCGATACTTCCTCGCTAGGAAATAGCGTTTGCAGATGTCTACGTATCGTAGCAATAGGTTTCTAATGCTACTTAAAACGCGATATCGCATCTCATTTCTATGTTTCATGGTACGATATAACATGATTTGCGAAGTGTTATGTATTCCTCGTCTACACTTCAAATGAATGTGAATGCGACACTTCCTCGCTAGGAAATAGCGTTTGCAGATGTCTACGTATCGTTGTAATAGATTTCTAGTGCTTCTTAAAACGCGATATCGCATCTCATTTCTATGTTTCATGGTAAGATATAATATGACTTGCGAAGTGTCATGTATTCCTTTTCTACACTTCTAATGAATGTAAATGCGACACTTCCTTGCCAGGAAATAGCGTTTGCAGATGTCTACGTATCGTAGCAATAGAGTTCTTATGATTCTTAGAACGCGATATCGCATCTCATTTCTATGTTTCATGGTAAGATATAACATGATTTGCGAAGTGTTATGTATTCCTCGTCTACACTTCAAATGAATGTGAATGCGACACTTCCTCGCTAGGAAATAGCGTTTGCAGATGTCTACGTATCGTTGTAATAGATTTCTAGTGCTTCTTAAAACGCGATATCGCATCTCATTTCTATGTTTCATGGTAAGATATAATATGATTTGCGAAATGTCATGTATTCCTCGTCTACACTTCAAATGAATGTAAATGCGACACTTCCTTGCCAGGAAATAGCGTTTGCAGATGTCTACGTATCGTAGCAATAGAGTTCTTATGATTCTTAGAACGCGATATCGCATTTCATTTCTATGTTTCATGGTAAGATATAACTTGATTTGCGAAGTGTCATGTATTCCTCGTCTACACTTCAAATGAATGTAAATGCGACACTTCCTTGCAAGGAAATAGCGTTTGCAGATGTCTACGTATCGTAGCAATAGAGTTCATATGATTCTTTAAACGCGATATCGCATCTCATTTCTATGTTTCATGGTAAGATATAATATGATTTGCGAAGTGTCATGTATTCCTCGTCTACACTTCAAATGAATGTGAATGCGATACTTCCTCGCTAGGAAATAGCGTTTGCAGATGTCTACGTATCGTAGCAATAGGTTTCTAATGCTACTTAAAACGCGATATCGCATCTCATTTCTATGTTTCATGGTACGATATAACATGATTTGCGAAGTGTTATGTATTCCTCGTCTACACTTCAAATGAATGTGAATGCGACACTTCCTCGCTAGGAAATAGCGTTTGCAGATGTCTACGTATCGTTGTAATAGATTTCTAGTGCTTCTTAAAACGCGATATCGCATCTCATTTCTATGTTTCATGGTAAGATATAATATGACTTGCGAAGTGTCATGTATTCCTTTTCTACACTTCTAATGAATGTAAATGCGACACTTCCTTGCCAGGAAATAGCGTTTGCAGATGTCTACGTATCGTAGCAATAGAGTTCTTATGATTCTTAGAACGCGATATCGCATCTCATTTCTATGTTTCATGGTAAGATATAACATGATTTGCGAAGTGTTATGTATTCCTCGTCTACACTTCAAATGAATGTGAATGCGACACTTCCTCGCTAGGAAATAGCGTTTGCAGATGTCTACGTATCGTTGTAATAGATTTCTAGTGCTTCTTAAAACGCGATATCGCATCTCATTTCTATGTTTCATGGTAAGATATAATATGATTTGCGAAATGTCATGTATTCCTCGTCTACACTTCAAATGAATGTAAATGCGACACTTCCTTGCCAGGAAATAGCGTTTGTAGATGTCTACGTATCGTAGCAATAGAGTTCTTATGATTCTTAGAACGCGATATCGCATTTCATTTCTATGTTTCATGGTAAGATATAACTTGATTTGCGAAGTGTCATGTATTCCTCGTCTACACTTCAAATGAATGTAAATGCGACACTTCCTTGCAAGGAAATAGCGTTTGCAGATGTCTACGTATCGTAGCAATAGAGTTCATATGATTCTTTAAACGCGATATCGCATCTCATTTCTATGTTTCATGGTAAGATATAATATGATTTGCGAAGTGTCATGTATTCCTCGTCTACACTTCAAATGAATGTGAATGCGATACTTCCTCGCTAGGAAATAGCGTTTGCAGATGTCTACGTATCGTAGCAATAGGTTTCTAATGCTACTTAAAACGCGATATCGCATCTCATTTCTATGTTTCATGGTACGATATAACATGATTTGCGAAGTGTTATGTATTCCTCGTCTACACTTCAAATGAATGTGAATGCGACACTTCCTCGCTAGGAAATAGCGTTTGCAGATGTCTACGTATCGTTGTAATAGATTTCTAGTGCTTCTTAAAACGCGATATCGCATCTCATTTCTATGTTTCATGGTAAGATATAATATGACTTGCGAAGTGTCATGTATTCCTTTTCTACACTTCTAATGAATGTAAATGCGACACTTCCTTGCCAGGAAATAGCGTTTGCAGATGTCTACGTATCGTAGCAATAGAGTTCTTATGATTCTTAGAACGCGATATCGCATCTCATTTCTATGTTTCATGGTAAGATATAACATGATTTGCGAAGTGTTATGTATTCCTCGTCTACACTTCAAATGAATGTGAATGCGACACTTCCTCGCTAGGAAATAGCGTTTGCAGATGTCTACGTATCGTTGTAATAGATTTCTAGTGCTTCTTAAAACGCGATATCGCATCTCATTTCTATGTTTCATGGTAAGATATAATATGATTTGCGAAATGTCATGTATTCCTCGTCTACACTTCAAATGAATGTAAATGCGACACTTCCTTGCCAGGAAATAGCGTTTGCAGATGTCTACGTATCGTAGCAATAGAGTTCTTATGATTCTTAGAACGCGATATCGCATTTCATTTCTATGTTTCATGGTAAGATATAACTTGATTTGCGAAGTGTCATGTATTCCTCGTCTACACTTCAAATGAATGTAAATGCGACACTTCCTTGCAAGGAAATAGCGTTTGCAGATGTCTACGTATCGTAGCAATAGAGTTCTTATGATTCTTAGAACGCGATATCGCATTTCATTTCTATGTTTCATGGTAAGATATAATATGATTTGCGAAATGTCATGTATTCCTCGTCTACACTTTAAATGAATGTGAATGCGACACTTACTCGCTAGGATATAGCGTTTGCAGATGTCTACGCATCGTAGCAATAGGTTTCTAATGCTTCTTAAAACGCGATATCGCATCTCATTTCTATGTTTCATGGTAAGATATAATATGATTTGCGAAGTGTTATGCATTCCTCGCCTACGATTCAAATGAAAGTAAATGCGACACTTCCTTGCAAGGAAATAGCGTTTGCAGATGTCTACGTATCGTAGCAATAGAGTTCATATAATTCTTAAAACGCGACATCGCATCTCATTTCTATGTTTCATGGTAAGATATAACATGATTTGCGAAGTGTTATGTATTCCTCGTCTACACTTCAAATGAATGTGAATGCGATACATCCTCGCTAGGAAATAGCGTTTGCAGATGTCTACGTATCGTTGTAATAGATTTCTAGTGCTTCTTAAAACGCGATATCGCATCTCATTTCTATGTTTCATGGTAAGATATAATATGACTTGCGAAGTGTCATGTATTCCTTTTCTACACTTCTAATGAATGTAAATGCGACACTTCCTTGCCAGGAAATAGCGTTTGCAGATGTCTACGTATCGTAGCAATAGAGTTCTTATGATTCTTAGAACGCAATATCGCATCTCATTTCTATGTTTCATGGTAAGATATAACATGATTTGCGAAGTGTTATGTATTCCTCGTCTACACTTCAAATGAATGTGAATGCGACACTTCCTCGCTAGGAAATAGCGTTTGCAGATGTCTACGTATCGTTGTAATAGATTTCTAGTGCTTCTTAAAACGCGATATCGCATCTCATTTCTATGTTTCATGGTAAGATATAATATGATTTGCGAAATGTCATGTATTCCTCGTCTACACTTCAAATGAATGTAAATGCGACACTTCCTTGCCAGGAAATAGCGTTTGCAGATGTCTACGTATCGTAGCAATAGAGTTCTTATGATTCTTAGAACGCGATATCGCATTTCATTTCTATGTTTCATGGTAAGATATAACTTGATTTGCGAAGTGTCATGTATTCCTCGTCAACACTTCAAATGAATGTAAATGCGACACTTCCTTGCAAGGAAATAGCGTTTGCAGATGTCTACGTATCGTAGCAATAGAGTTCATATGATTCTTTAAACGCGATATCGCATCTCATTTCTATGTTTCATGGTAAGATATAATATGATTTGCGAAGTGTCATGTATTCCTCGTCTACACTTCAAATGAATGTGAATGCGATACTTCCTCGCTAGGAAATAGCGTTTGCAGATGTCTACGTATCGTAGCAATAGGTTTCTAATGCTACTTAAAACGCGATATCGCATCTCATTTCTATGTTTCATGGTACGATATAACATGATTTGCGAAGTGTTATGTATTCCTCGTCTACACTTCAAATGAATGTGAATGCGACACTTCCTCGCTAGGAAATAGCGTTTGCAGATGTCTACGTATCGTTGTAATAGATTTCTAGTGCTTCTTAAAACGCGATATCGCATCTCATTTCTATGTTTCATGGTAAGATATAATATGACTTGCGAAGTGTCATGTATTCCTTTTCTACACTTCTAATGAATGTAAATGCGACACTTCCTTGCCAGGAAATAGCGTTTGCAGATGTCTACGTATCGTAGCAATAGAGTTCTTATGATTCTTAGAACGCGATATCGCATCTCATTTCTATGTTTCATGGTAAGATATAACATGATTTGCGAAGTGTTATGTATTCCTCGTCTACACTTCAAATGAATGTGAATGCGACACTTCCTCGCTAGGAAATAGCGTTTGCAGATGTCTACGTATCGTTGTAATAGATTTCTAGTGCTTCTTAAAACGCGATATCGCATCTCATTTCTATGTTTCATGGTAAGATATAATATGATTTGCGAAATGTCATGTATTCCTCGTCTACACTTCAAATGAATGTAAATGCGACACTTCCTTGCCAGGAAATAGCGTTTGCAGATGTCTACGTATCGTAGCAATAGAGTTCTTATGATTCTTAGAACGCGATATCGCATTTCATTTCTATGTTTCATGGTAAGATATAACTTGATTTGCGAAGTGTCATGTATTCCTCGTCTACACTTCAAATGAATGTAAATGCGACACTTCCTTGCAAGGAAATAGCGTTTGCAGATGTCTACGTATCGTAGCAATAGAGTTCATATGATTCTTTAAACGCGATATCGCATCTCATTTCTATGTTTCATGGTAAGATATAATATGATTTGCGAAGTGTCATGTATTCCTCGTCTACACTTCAAATGAATGTGAATGCGATACTTCCTCGCTAGGAAATAGCGTTTGCAGATGTCTACGTATCGTAGCAATAGGTTTCTAATGCTACTTAAAACGCGATATCGCATCTCATTTCTATGTTTCATGGTACGATATAACATGATTTGCGAAGTGTTATGTATTCCTCGTCTACACTTCAAATGAATGTGAATGCGACACTTCCTCGCTAGGAAATAGCGTTTGCAGATGTCTACGTATCGTTGTAATAGATTTCTAGTGCTTCTTAAAACGCGATATCGCATCTCATTTCTATGTTTCATGGTAAGATATAATATGACTTGCGAAGTGTCATGTATTCCTTTTCTACACTTCTAATGAATGTAAATGCGACACTTCCTTGCCAGGAAATAGCGTTTGCAGATGTCTACGTATCGTAGCAATAGAGATCTTATGATTCTTAGAACGCGATATCGCATCTCATTTCTATGTTTCATGGTAAGATATAACATGATTTGCGAAGTGTTATGTATTCCTCGTCTACACTTCAAATGAATGTGAATGCGACACTTCCTCGCTAGGAAATAGCGTTTGCAGATGTCTACGTATCGTTGTAATAGATTTCTAGTGCTTCTTAAAACGCGATATCGCATCTCATTTCTATGTTTCATGGTAAGATATAATATGATTTGCGAAATGTCATGTATTCCTCGTCTACACTTCAAATGAATGTAAATGCGACACTTCCTTGCCAGGAAATAGCGTTTGCAGATGTCTACGTATCGTAGCAATAGAGTTCTTATGATTCTTAGAACGCGATATCGCATTTCATTTCTATGTTTCATGGTAAGATATAACTTGATTTGCGAAGTGTCATGTATTCCTCGTCTACACTTCAAATGAATGTAAATGCGACACTTCCTTGCAAGGAAATAGCGTTTGCAGATGTCTACGTATCGTAGCAATAGAGTTCTTATGATTCTTAGAACGCGATATCGCATTTCATTTCTATGTTTCATGGTAAGATATAATATGATTTGCGAAATGTCATGTATTCCTCGTCTACACTTTAAATGAATGTGAATGCGACACTTACTCGCTAGGATATAGCGTTTGCAGATGTCTACGCATCGTAGCAATAGGTTTCTAATGCTTCTTAAAACGCGATATCGCATCTCATTTCTATGTTTCATGGTAAGATATAATATGATTTGCGAAGTGTTATGCATTCCTCGCCTACGATTCAAATGAAAGTAAATGCGACACTTCCTTGCAAGGAAATAGCGTTTGCAGATGTCTACGTATCGTAGCAATAGAGTTCATATAATTCTTAAAACGCGACATCGCATCTCATTTCTATGTTTCATGGTAAGATATAACATGATTTGCGAAGTGTTATGTATTCCTCGTCTACACTTCAAATGAATGTGAATGCGATACATCCTCGCTAGGAAATAGCGTTTGCAGATGTCTACGTATCGTAGCAATAGCTTTCTAATGCTTCTTAAAACGCGATATCGCATCTCATTTCTATGTTTCATGGTAAGATATAATATGATTTGCGAAATGTCATGTATTCCTTTTCTACACTTCTAATGAATGTAAATGCGACACTTCCTTGCAAGGAAATAGCGTTTGCAGATGTCTACGTATCGTAGCAACAGAGTTCTTATGATTCTTAAAACGCGATATCGCATTTCAGTTCTATGTTTCATGGTAAGATATAACTTGATTTGCGAAGTGTCATGTATTCCTCGTCTACACTTCAAATGAATGTAAATGCGACACTTCCTTGCAAGGAAATAGCGTTTGCAGATGTCTACCTATCGTAGCAATAGAGTTCTAATGCTTCTTAAAACGCGATATCGCATCTCATTCCTATGTTTCATGGTAAGATATAATATGATTTGCGAAGTGTTATGTATTCCTCGTCTACACTTCAAATGAATGTGAATGCGACACTTCCTCGCTAGGAAATAGCGTTTGCAGATGTCTACGTATCGTAGCAATAGAGTTCATATGATTCTTTAAACGCGATATCGCATCTCATTTCTATGTTTCATGGTAAGATATAATATGATTTGCGAAGTGTCATGTATTCCTCGTCTACACTTCAAATGAATGTGAATGCGATACTTCCTCGCTAGGAAATAGCGTTTGCAGATGTCTACGTATCGTAGCAATAGGTTTCTAATGCTACTTAAAACGCGATATCGCATCTCATTTCTATGTTTCATGGTACGATATAACATGATTTGCGAAGTGTTATGTATTCCTCGTCTACACTTCAAATGAATGTGAATGCGACACTTCCTCGCTAGGAAATAGCGTTTGCAGATGTCTACGTATCGTTGTAATAGATTTCTAGTGCTTCTTAAAACGCGATATCGCATCTCATTTCTATGTTTCATGGTAAGATATAATATGACTTGCGAAGTGTCATGTATTCCTTTTCTACACTTCTAATGAATGTAAATGCGACACTTCCTTGCCAGGAAATAGCGTTTGCAGATGTCTACGTATCGTAGCAATAGAGTTCTTATGATTCTTAGAACGCGATATCGCATTTCATTTCTATGTTTCATGGTAAGATATAACTTGATTTGCGAAGTGTCATGTATTCCTCGTCTACACTTCAAATGAATGTAAATGCGACACTTCCTTGCAAGGAAATAGCGTTTGCAGATGTCTACGTATCGTAGCAATAGAGTTCTTATGATTCTTAGAACGCGATATCGCATTTCATTTCTATGTTTCATGGTAAGATATAATATGATTTGCGAAATGTCATGTATTCCTCGTCTACACTTCAAATGAATGTGAATGCGACACTTACTCGCTAGGAAATAGCGTTTGCAGATGTCTACGCATCGTAGCAATAGGTTTCTAATGCTTCTTAAAACGCGATATCGCATCTCATTTCTATGTTTCATGGTAAGATATAATATGATTTGCGAAGTGTTATGCATTCCTCGCCTACGATTCAAATGAAAGTAAATGCGACACTTCCTTGCAAGGAAATAGCGTTTGCAGATGTCTACGTATCGTAGCAATAGAGTTCATATAATTCTTAAAACGCGACATCGCATCTCATTTCTATGTTTCATGGCAAGATATAACATGATTTGCGAAGTGTTATGTATTCCTCGTCTACACTTCAAATGAATGTGAATGCGATACATCCTCGCTAGGAAATAGCGTTTGCAGATGTCTACGTATCGTAGCAATAGCTTTCTAATGCTTCTTAAAACGCGATATCGCATCTCATTTCTATGTTTCATGGTAAGATATAATATGATTTGCGAAGTGTCATGTATTCCTTTTCTACACTTCAAATGAATGTAAATGCGACACTTCCTTGCTAGGAAATAGCGTCTGCAGATGTCTAGGTATCGTAGCAATAGAGTTCTAATGCTTCTTAAAACGAGATATTGCATCTCATATCTATGTTTCATGATAAGATATAATATTCATTGCGAAGTGTTATGTATTCCTCGTCTACACTTCAAATGAATGTGAATGCGACACTTCCTCGCTAGGAAATAGCGTTTGCAGATGTCTACGTATCGTAGCAATAGAGTTCATATGATTCTTTAAACGCGATATCGCATCTCATTTCTATGTTTCATGGTAAGATATAATATGATTTGCGAAGTGTCATGTATTCCTCGTCTACACTTCAAATGAATGTGAATGCGATACTTCCTCGCTAGGAAATAGCGTTTGCAGATGTCTACGTATCGTAGCAATAGGTTTCTAATGCTACTTAAAACGCGATATCGCATCTCATTTCTATGTTTCATGGTACGATATAACATGATTTGCGAAGTGTTATGTATTCCTCGTCTACACTTCAAATGAATGAGAATGCGACACTTCCTCGCTAGGAAATAGCGTTTGCAGATGTCTACGTATCGTTGTAATAGATTTCTAGTGCTTCTTAAAACGCGATATCGCATCTCATTTCTATGTTTCATGGTAAGATATAATATGACTTGCGAAGTGTCATGTATTCCTTTTCTACACTTCTAATGAATGTAAATGCGACACTTCCTTGCCAGGAAATAGCGTTTGCAGATGTCTACGTATCGTAGCAATAGAGTTCTTATGATTCTTAGAACGCGATATCGCATTTCATTTCTATGTTTCATGGTAAGATATAACTTGATTTGCGAAGTGTCATGTATTCCTCGTCTACACTTCAAATGAATGTAAATGCGACACTTCCTTGCAAGGAAATAGCGTTTGCAGATGTCTACGTATCGTAGCAATAGAGTTCTTATGATTCTTAGAACGCGATATCGCATTTCATTTCTATGTTTCATGGTAAGATATAATATGATTTGCGAAATGTCATGTATTCCTCGTCTACACTTCAAATGAATGTGAATGCGACACTTACTCGCTAGGAAATAGCGTTTGCAGATGTCTACGCATCGTAGCAATAGGTTTCTAATGCTTCTTAAAACGCGATATCGCATCTCATTTCTATGTTTCATGGTAAGATATAATATGATTTGCGAAGTGTTATGCATTCCTCGCCTACGATTCAAATGAAAGTAAATGCGACACTTCCTTGCAAGGAAATAGCGTTTGCAGATGTCTACGTATCGTAGCAATAGAGTTCATATAATTCTTAAAACGCGACATCGCATCTCATTTCTATGTTTCATGGCAAGATATAACATGATTTGCGAAGTGTTATGTATTCCTCGTCTACACTTCAAATGAATGTGAATGCGATACATCCTCGCTAGGAAATAGCGTTTGCAGATGTCTACGTATCGTAGCAATAGCTTTCTAATGCTTCTTAAAACGCGATATCGCATCTCATTTCTATGTTTCATGGTAAGATATAATATGATTTGCGAAGTGTCATGTATTCCTTTTCTACACTTCAAATGAATGTAAATGCGACACTTCCTTGCTAGGAAATAGCGTCTGCAGATGTCTAGGTATCGTAGCAATAGAGTTCTAATGCTTCTTAAAACGAGATATTGCATCTCATATCTATGTTTCATGATAAGATATAATATTCATTGCGAAGTGTTATGCATTCCTCGTCTACGATTCAAATGAAAGTAAATGCGACACTTCCTTGCAAGGAAATAGCGTTTGCAGATGTCTACGTATCGTAGCAATAGACTTCTATTGCTTCTTATAACGTGATATCGCATCTCATTTCTATGTTTCATGGTAAGATATAATATGATTTGCGAAGTGTCATGTATTCCTCGTCTACACTTCAAATGAATGTAAATGCGACTCTTCCTTGCAAGGAAATAGCGTTTGCAGATGTCTACGTATCGTAGCAATAGAGTTCATATGATTCTTAAAACGCGATATCGCATCTCATTTCTATGTTTCATGGTAAGATATAACATGATTTGCGAAGTGTCATGTATTCCTCGTCTACACTTCAAATGAAAGTGAATGCGATACTTCCTCGCTAGGAAATAGCGTTTGCAGATGTCTACGTATCGTAGCAATAGCTTTCTAATGCTTCTTAAAACGCGATATCGCAACTCATTTCTATGTTTCATGGTAAGATATAATATGATTTGCGAAGAGTCATGTACTCCTCGTCTACACTTCAAATGAATGTAAATGCGACACTTCCTTGCAAGGAAATAGCGTTTGCAGATGTCTACGTATCGTAGCAATAGAGTTCATATGATTCTTAAAACGCGTTATCGCATCTCATTTCTATGTTTCATGGTAAGATATAGCATGATTTGCGAAGTGTTATGTATTCCTCGTCTACACTTCAAATGAAAGTGAATGCGATACTTCCTCGCTAGGAAATAGCGTTTGCAGATGTCTACGTATCGTAGCAATAGCTTTCTAATGCTTCTTAAAACGCGATATCGCATCTCATTTCTATGTTTCATGGTAAGATATAATATGATTTGCGAAGTGTCATGTATTCCTCGTCTTCACTTCAAATGAATGTGAATGCGATACTTCCTCGCTAGGAAATAGCGTTTGCAGATGTCTACGTATCGTAGCAATAGGTTTCTAATGCTACTTAAAACGCGATATCGCATCTCATTTCTATGTTTCATGGTACGATATAACATGATTTGCGAAGTGTTATGTATTCCTCGTCTACACTTCAAATGAATGTGAATGCGACACTTCCTCGCTAGGAAATAGCGTTTGCAGATGTCTACGTATCGTTGTAATAGATTTCTAGTGCTTCTTAAAACGCGATATCGCATCTCATTTCTATGTTTCATGGTAAGATATAATATGATTTGCGAAATGTCATGTATTCCTTTTCTACACTTCTAATGAATGTAAATGCGACACTTCCTTGCAAGGAAATAGCGTTTGCAGATGTCTACGTATCGTAGCAACAGAGTTCTTATGATTCTTAAAACGCGATATCGCATTTCAGTTCTATGTTTCATGGTAAGATATAACTTGATTTGCGAAGTGTCATGTATTCCTCGTCTACACTTCAAATGAATGTAAATGCGACACTTCCTTGCAAGGAAATAGCGTTTGCAGATGTCTACCTATCGTAGCAATAGAGTTCTAATGCTTCTTAAAACGCGATATCGCATCTCATTCCTATGTTTCATGGTAAGATATAATATGATTTGCGAAGTGTTATGTATTCCTCGTCTACACTTCAAATGAATGTGAATGCGACACTTCCTCGCTAGGAAATAGCGTTTGCAGATGTCTACGTATCGTAGCAATAGAGTTCATATGATTCTTTAAACGCGATATCGCATCTCATTTCTATGTTTCATGGTAAGATATAATATGATTTGCGAAGTGTCATGTATTCCTCGTCTACACTTCAAATGAATGTGAATGCGATACTTCCTCGCTAGGAAATAGCGTTTGCAGATGTCTACGTATCGTAGCAATAGGTTTCTAATGCTACTTAAAACGCGATATCGCATCTCATTTCTATGTTTCATGGTACGATATAACATGATTTGCGAAGTGTTATGTATTCCTCGTCTACACTTCAAATGAATGTGAATGCGACACTTCCTCGCTAGGAAATAGCGTTTGCAGATGTCTACGTATCGTTGTAATAGATTTCTAGTGCTTCTTAAAACGCGATATCGCATCTCATTTCTATGTTTCATGGTAAGATATAATATGACTTGCGAAGTGTCATGTATTCCTTTTCTACACTTCTAATGAATGTAAATGCGACACTTCCTTGCCAGGAAATAGCGTTTGCAGATGTCTACGTATCGTAGCAATAGAGTTCTTATGATTCTTAGAACGCGATATCGCATTTCATTTCTATGTTTCATGGTAAGATGTAACTTGATTTGCGAAGTGTCATGTATTCCTCGTCTACACTTCAAATGAATGTAAATGCGACACTTCCTTGCAAGGAAATAGCGTTTGCAGATGTCTACGTATCGTAGCAATAGAGTTCTTATGATTCTTAGAACGCGATATCGCATTTCATTTCTATGTTTCATGGTAAGATATAATATGATTTGCGAAATGTCATGTATTCCTCGTCTACACTTCAAATGAATGTGAATGCGACACTTACTCGCTAGGAAATAGCGTTTGCAGATGTCTACGCATCGTAGCAATAGGTTTCTAATGCTTCTTAAAACGCGATATCGCATCTCATTTCTATGTTTCATGGTAAGATATAATATGATTTGCGAAGTGTTATGCATTCCTCGCCTACGATTCAAATGAAAGTAAATGCGACACTTCCTTGCAAGGAAATAGCGTTTGCAGATGTCTACGTATCGTAGCAATAGAGTTCATATAATTCTTAAAACGCGACATCGCATCTCATTTCTATGTTTCATGGTAAGATATAACATGATTTGCGAAGTGTTATGTATTCCTCGTCTACACTTCAAATGAATGTGAATGCGATACATCCTCGCTAGGAAATAGCGTTTGCAGATGTCTACGTATCGTAGCAATAGCTTTCTAATGCTTCTTAAAACGCGATATCGCATCTCATTTCTATGTTTCATGGTAAGATATAATATGATTTGCGAAGTGTCATGTATTCCTTTTCTACACTTCAAATGAATGTAAATGCGACACTTCCTTGCTAGGAAATAGCGTCTGCAGATGTCTAGGTATCGTAGCAATAGAGTTCTAATGCTTCTTAAAACGAGATATTGCATCTCATATCTATGTTTCATGATAAGATATAATATTCATTGCGAAGTGTTATGCATTCCTCGTCTACGATTCAAATGAAAGTAAATGCGACACTTCCTTGCAAGGAAATAGCGTTTGCAGATGTCTACGTATCGTAGCAATAGAGTTCATATGATTCTTAAAACGCGATATCGCATCTCATTTCTATGTTTCATGGTAAGATATAATATGATTTGCGAAGTCTCATGTATTCCTCGTGTATACTTCAAATGAAAGTGAATGCGATTCTTCCTCGCTAGGAAATAGCGTTTGCAGATGTCTGCGTATCGTAGCAATAGCTTTCTAATGCATCTTAAAACGCGATATCGCATCTCATTTCTATGTTTCATGGTAAGATATAATATGATTTGCGAAGTGTCATGTATTCCTCGTCTACACTTCAAATGAATGTAAATGCGACACTTCCCTGCGAGGAAATAGCGTTTGCAGATGTCTACCTACCGTAGCAATAGAGTTCTAATGCTTCTTAAAACGCGATATTGTAACGTCAGGCGTACCGCCTGCCACCCTCCGGCGTCCACCTCATCATCCCCAGCATCCGTATTCGGAGCCCCTGCACACGGGCCACCCACCGACTCGCCGTCCCTACAGAAGGAGACAAAGGTACGAGAGGGAAGAGGGATGCAGCATGCCGCGCCCACGCGCGATCTCCACACACGAGGGGGAGGACTTCACCCCGTATTACGAGGGCGAGGAGCTCTCCGACACGTACTGGGTCGAATCCCCAGCGATCACGAAGCCCTATACGTACTTCTCGTACATGTGGGATTAGAATAAGCACACTACTCATATATGTACATACACACCAACACACACCTAGATTTAAGTAAATATATGTATATATTTTATTCATGCACGGTTATGTTCCGTGCACTCGCGCGCACACTCGACGCTCGCGGCTCACGCTTAACGCGGGGCCGCGCCCCACTCCGAACGGCCGCCCCACCACGAGGGCCGAGCGGCCGCCCTACTCCGACCGTCCGCCCCACCGCGAGGGCCCAGCGACTCGCGCGCCGCGCGACCCGAGGAGGTCGCGGACGCGAGATCCGAGAGTCAGTTCGTATCACATCTCCGAACGGGAGAGTTGCTAACTCATCTCCGAACGGGAGAGTTCCAATCCCATCTCCGAACTGGAGAGTTCATATCTCATCTCCGAACCGAGGAGTTCTAATCCAGCATCCGAACGATGCACTTCCGATCCGAGCAATAGGCTCATTCGCAACGAGCAATTAGCTCTAATGCATTCGTCTCTATCCATACTCCCATAGCGGAGTCCATTCGATACTTTATACTATTTCTAATTCTCATTGTAATCGCTAGTCAGTAACTTAGAACTTAGTCAAGTGTATTTAGTATAGTGAAATCATAGAATATAGTTTATTTTTACCAGATTCAAAGTATCTTTATTCGAGTCCAAATACAATTCCTTAATTCTACTCCACGGGTACGCTCGCGATTATTCTATTTCTATATCTCATCTGCGATAGTCTTGAGGCTCGACGACTAGAGCGAACCAGCGCTTAGTTGCTCCATCCTCACTTCTACCGTATACAGAATATCTTGCGCCCAGGTTGATCCCGGTAAGCTAGAGCGAACCAACGCTTAGCCGCGCCGTACTCGACCGAAGTTCAAGTATTCTCGACGAGCCTTGCACCTCCGACAAAGCGTACACGACGCGCGGGGAGGAGAGAGTTTATTCGTCGTCTCGCTCGGGAATACGTGGGTGATGCACCAGAATATTCAATTTCCTGCGTTCGAGTCCTGGTACCTGTGAAGGAGGTTTCCTTCGCCGCACGACCCGTACCTCCGTTCCAGCCGTACGCCGCCGCCATCCCGGTTGCGGATCCAAGGCGCTCCAGGTACCTAGAAAGAGAAATCAGACAGCGGAATCAAGCCTTCGCAAGGTAAGTTTAGTGTTAATTACCGTTTTATCGAGTCCGAAACGCCAACGAACCCGGTCCGGACGCAATTCGCGTTATTTTCGGGAACGGTTACGACTTTGTGCCACCGTTGCGAGCGCAACCGCACCTCGGGACGTGACAAGATATAACATGATTTGCGAAGTGTTATGTATTCCTCGTCTACAATTCAAATGAATGTAAATGCGACACTTCCTTGCAAGGAAATAGCGTTTGCAGATGTCTACGTATCGTAGCAACAGACTTCTAATGCTTCTTAAAACGCGATATCGCTCCTCATTTCTATGTTTCATGGTAAGATATTATATGATTTGCGAAGTGTCATGTATTCCTCGTCTACACTTCAAATGAATGCAAATGCGACACTTCCTTGCTAGGAAATAGCGTCTGCAGATGTCTAGGTATCGTAGCAATAGATTTCTAATGCTTCTTAAAACGCGATATCGCATCTCATTTCTATGTTTCATGGTAAGATATAACATGATTTGCGAAGTGCTATGTATTCCTCGTCTACACTTCAATTGAATGAAAATGCGACACTTCCTTGCAAGGAAATAGCGTTTGCAGATGTCTACGTATCGAAGCAATGGCGTTCAAATGCTTCTTAAAACGAGATATTGCATCTCATATCTGTGTTTCATGATAAGATATAATATTCATTATGAAGTGTTATGCATTCCTCGTCTACGATTCAAATGAATGTAAATGCGACACTTCCTTGCAAGGAAATAGCGTTTGCAGATGTCTACGTATCGTAGCAATAGAGTTCTTATGATTCTTAAAACGCGATATCGCATCTCATTTCTATGTTTCATGGTAAGGTATAATATGATTTGCGAAGTGTTATGTATTCCTCGTCTACACATCAAATGAATGTGAATGCGACACTTCCACGCTAGGAAATAGCGTTTGCAGATGTCTACGTATCGTAGCAATAGAGTTCTTATGATTCTTAAAACGCGATATCGCATCTCATTTCTATGTTTCATGGTAAGATATTATATGATTTGCGAAGTGTTATGTATTCCTCGTCTACACTTCAATTGAATGTAAATGCGACACTTCCTTGCAAGGAAATAGCGTTTGCAGATGTCTACGTATCGAAGCAATAGAGTTCAAATGCTTCTTAAAACGAGATATTGCATCTCATATCTGTGTTTCATGATAAGATATAATATTCATTATGAAGTGTTATGCATTCCTCGTCTACGATTCAAATGAATGTAAATGCGACACTTCCTTCCAAGGAAATAGCGTTTGCAGATGTCTACGTATCGTAGCAATTGAGTTCTTATGATTCTTAAAACGCGATATCGCATCTCATTTCTATGTTTCATGGTAAGGTATAATATGATTTGCGAAGTGTTATGTATTCCTCGTCTACAATTCAAATGAATGTAAATGCGACACTTCCTTGCAAGGAAATAGCGTTTGCAGATGTCTACGTATCGTAGCAAGAGACTTCTAATGCTTCTTAAAACGCGATATCGCTCCTCATTTCTATGTTTCATGGTAAGATATTATATGATTTGCGAAGTGTCATGTATTCCTCGTCTACACTTCAAATGAATGCAAATGCGACACTTCCTTGCTAGGAAATAGCGTCTGCAGATGTCTAGGTATCGTAGCAATAGATTTCTAATGCTTCTTAAAACGCGATATCGCATCTCATTTCTATGTTTCATGGTAAGATATAACATGATTTGCGAAGTGCTATGTATTCCTCGTCTACACTTCAATTGAATGAAAATGCGACACTTCCTTGCAAGGAAATAGCGTTTGCAGATGTCTACGTATCGAAGCAATGGCGTTCAAATGCTTCTTAGAACGAGATATTGCATCTCATATCTGTGTTTCATGATAAGATATAATATTCATTATGAAGTGTTATGCATTCCTCGTCTACGATTCAAATGAATGTAAATGCGACACTTCCTTGCAAGGAAATAGCGTTTGCAGATGTCTACGTATCGTAGCAATAGAGTTCTTATGATTCTTAAAACGCGATATCGCATCTCATTTCTATGTTTCATGGTAAGGTATAATATGATTTGCGAAGTGTTATGTATTCCTCGTCTACACATCAAATGAATGTGAATGCGACACTTCCACGCTAGGAAATAGCGTTTGCAGATGACTACGTATCGTAGCAATAGATTTCTAATGCTTCTTAAAACGCGATATCGCATCTCATTTCTATGTTTCATGGTAAGATATAACATGATTTGCGAGGTGTTATGTATTCCTGTTCTACACTTCAAATGAATGTAAATGCGACACTTCCTTGCAAGGAAATAGCGTTTGCAGATGTCTACGTATCGTAGCAAGAGACTTCTAATGCTTCTTAAAACGCGATATCGCATCTCATTTCTATGTTTCATGGTAAGATATTATTTGATTTGCGAAGTGTCATGTATTCCTCGTCTACACTTCAAATGAATGCAAATGCGACACTTCCTTCCTAGGAAATGGCGTCTGCAGATGTCTAGGTATCGTAGCAATAGATTTCTAATGCTTCTTAAAACGCGATATCGCATCTCATTTCTATGTTTCATGGTAAGATATAACATGATTTGCGAAGTGTTATGTATTCCTCGTCTACACTTCAAATGAATGTAAATGCGACACTTCCTTGCAAGGAAATAGCGTTTGCAGATGTCTACGTATCGAAGCAATGGCGTTCAAATGCTTCTTAAAACGAGATATTGCATCTCATATCTGTGTTTCATGATAAGATATAATATTCATTATGAAGTGTTATGCATTCCTCGTCTGCGATTCAAATGAATGTAAATGCGACACTTCCTTGCAAGGAAATAGCGTTTGCAGATGTCTACGTATCGTAGCAATAGAGTTCTTATGATTCTTAAAACGCGATATCGCATCTCATTTCTATGTTTCATGGTAAGATATTATATGATTTGCGAAGTGTCATGTATTCCTCGTCTACACTTCAAATGAATGCAAATGCGACACTTCCTTGCTAGGAAATAGCGTCTGCAGATGTCTAGGTATCGTAGCAATAGATTTCTAATGCTTCTTAAAACGCGATATCGCATCTCATTTCTATGTTTCATGGTAAGATATAATATGATTTGCGAAGTGTTATGTATTCCTCGTCTACACTTCAATTGAATGTAAATGCGACACTTCCTTGCAAGGAAATAGCGTCTGCGGATGTCTAGGTATCGTAGCAATAGAGTTCTAATGCTTCTTAAAACGCGATATCGCATCTCATTTCTATGTTTCATGGTAAGATATAACATGATTTGCGAAGTGTTATGTATTCCTCGTCTACACTTCAATTGAATGTAAATGCGACACTTCCTTGCAAGGAAATAGCGTTTGCAGATGTCTACGTATCGAAGCAATAGAGTTCAAATGCTTCTTAAAACGAGATATTGCATCTCATATCTGTGTTTCATGATAAGATATAATATTCATTATGAAGTGTTATGCATTCCTCGTCTACGATTCAAATGAATGTAAATGCGACACTTCCTTCCAAGGAAATAGCGTTTGCAGATGTCTACGTATCGTAGCAATTGAGTTCTTATGATTCTTAAAACGCGATATCGCATCTCATTTCTATGTTTCATGGTAAGGTATAATATGATTTGCGAAGTGTTATGTATTGTCACGTCCCGAGGTGCGGTTGCGCTCGCAACGGTGGCACAAAGTCGTAACCGTTCCCGAAAATAACGCGAATTGCGTCCGGACCGGGTTCGTTGGCGTTTCGGACTCGATAAAACGGTAACTAACACTAAACTTACCTTGCGAAGGCTTGATTCCGCTGTCTGATTTCTCTTTCCAGGTACCTGGAACGCCTTGGATCCGCAACCGGGATGGCGGCGGCGTACGGCTGGAACGGAGGTACGTCTACGGGAATAAGCGTCCAGGCGGGTTGACTCCGGCTGGCAGGTATCGGCGTTTGGCCCTGACGATTGGCGACTCGTACGGGTCGTGCGGCGAAGGAAACCTCCTTCACAGGAACCAGGACTCGAACGTAGGAAATTGAATATTCTGGTGCATCACCCACGTATTCCCGAGCGAGACGACGAATGAACTCTCTCCTCCCCGCGCGTCGTGTACGCTTTGTCGGAGGTGCAAGGCTCATCGAGAATACTTGAACTTCGGTTGAATACGGCACGGCTAAGCGTTGGTTCGCTCTAGCTTACCGGGATCGACCTGGGCGCAAGATATTCTGTACACGGTAGAAGTGAGGATGGAGCAACTAAGCGCTGGTTCGCTCTAGTCGTCGAGCCTCAAGACTATCGTAGATGAGATATAGAATTAGAATAATCGCGAGCGTACCCGTGGATTAGAATTAAGGAATTGTATTTGAACTCGAATAAAGATACTTTGAATCTGGTAAAAATAAACTATATTCTATGATTTCACTATACTAGATACACTTGACTAAATTCTAAGTTACTGACTAGCGATTACAATGAGAATTAGAAATAGTATAAAGTATTGAATGGACTCCGCTATGGGAGTATGGATAGAGACGAATGCATTAGAGCTAATTGCTCGTTGCGAATGAGCCTATTGCTCGGAAGTGCATCGTTCGGATGCTGGATTAGAACTCCTCGGTTCGGAGATGAGATACGAACTCTCCAGTTCGGAGATGAGATACCAACTCTCCCGTTCGGAGGTGAGATTGGAACTGACTCTCGGATCTCGCGTCCGCGACCTCCTCGGGTCGCGCGGCGCGCGAGTCGCTGGGCCTTCGCGGTGGGGCGGACGGTCGGAGTAGGGCGGCCGCTCGGCCCTCGTGGTGGGGCGGCCGTTCGGAGTGGGGCGCGGCCCGCGTTAAGCGTGAGCCGCGAGCGTCGAGTGTGCGCGCGAGTGCACGGAACATAACCGTGCATGAATAAAATATATACATATATTCACTTAAATCTAGGTGTGTGTTGGTGTGTATGTACATAGGTGAGTAGTGTGCTTATTCTAATCCCACATGTACGAGAAGTACGTATAGGGCTTCGTGATTGCTGGGGATTCGACCCAGTACGTGTCGGAGAGCTCCTCGCCCTCGTAATACGGGGTGAAGTCCTCCCCCTCGTGTGTGGAGATCGCGCGTGGGCGCGGCATGCTGCATCCCTCTTCCCTCTCGTATCTTTGTCTCCTTCTGTAGGGACGGCGAGTCGGCGGGTGGCCCGTGTGCAGGGGCTCCGGATGCGGATGCTGGGGATGATGAGGTGGGCGTCGGAGGGTGGCAGGCGGTACGCCTGACGTTACACCACCCCCCTTGGAAAAAGAATCTCGGCCATGCCGAGATCTCTTGTCTGTTGGGTAGATTTCGGGATGCTGGATCCTTCTCTTGGTCCTGTCGGCTGGATGCTGCGGAATCTGAGGTTTTTCGCCTGGTTGATCCTGGCGATAACGTTTGGAGATTGGACCGTGACTGCGGGCTTCCTTCGGATTGCAGGCACTTTCGTCGCTTTCACTTTCAGCGTTCGTTTGAATGTCACTGCTCTCACTGACTTCATTTTCAGTTTTTCGCACTTTTCTTTCACTAGCATCCACACTCTGCATACTATGCATTCGTTTACAAATTTTGATTTTGTTCGTATGAACAATTTTATGGCGCCCTTTTACATTTAGCTTAACATTACAGTTGCCCAAAATTTCGAGGATACGGTACGGTCCAGAGTATTGTGCCTGGAACTTATGTTTGTTCGGCTCTTTTAAAAGATAGACCCATTGGCCTACCTCGAAGTTTTGGACATTGAGATTTCGGTCATAATAATATTTAGAACGGCGTTTCGCATTGTCTAGATTGGCTTTAGCCAAATCCTGAGATTTCGAGATTTTCTCCTGAAGTTGTATAAGATAGTCGCTATAAGTTTCGTTATCAGAGCTGTCCTGAAAAGGAGTGGCTGACGGCGTCCTAGCTATCCTGCCGAACACTAGTTCGTGTGGGGTGTATAATGTACCCTCGTGCACACTGGTGTTGTATGAAAACATTGCATACGGTAACCAATTCACCCAATCGTTACTCGACTCTATGTAATGCTTCAGATATT
The DNA here is from genome assembly GCF_050948175.1 of Xylocopa sonorina. Classification (NCBI taxonomy): domain Eukaryota; kingdom Metazoa; phylum Arthropoda; class Insecta; order Hymenoptera; family Apidae; genus Xylocopa; species Xylocopa sonorina. The sequence continues at coordinate 961,557 of NW_027490117.1, forward strand.
CGGCCAGGACGTGGTGAGATCGTTCAACGGACCCGTTTGTCTGTGGATGGAACGCAGTGGACTTGTATTGCTTAATACGGAATTTGATTGCTATGGCTTTAATCAAGCTGTTTATAAAGTTCGAACCTTGGTCCGTGAGTATGCCTTTCGGGCATCCGGATTTACAAATGAATTCTTTTATTAAAGCTTCGGCAATGTCTACTGCGGTGGTGGTTTTGAGAGGAACTGCGACTGAGTATTTAGTGAGGAGATCTTGGATCGTGAGGATACTTGTATAACCGTCGGAAGTTTCGGGAAGAGGACCCATTACGTCCATTGAAATCTTATCGAATGCCCTGCCAGGGGTGTCGGTTAAAGTGAGAGGCTGTCTGGTCTTTACCCGGACCAGTTTCTCTGTCTGACAACTTTTACATTTGCCAATATATTCTTGTATTTGTGTTTTCATGTTTGGCCAAAAGTATTGTTGTCTGATGCGAGAATAAGTTTTATTAACCCCTTTGTGACCTCCCACAGGGGAGTCGTGGTTTTCTCTTATTATTTTCAGTCGCTCTTCGACCGAAGGGGTTTTAATGAGGCCTTGGCAGACCGTAATCTGGACAGTTGTTTCATAAAACAGGTCCTGAAGGATTTTCTGGATTCGGGACCAGGATACGGAGTCTAGATAGGTTTGTGCGATACTAAATGTTTGTAATTGTAATTCGTTTACAACGTCGCACAAGGATCTGAATGTTTCTATTACGGTCTGGAAATTGATTGATCTGGTGGAATGTTCGATGATTGGAAGCTGGATTTGGAATTCGTTTCCGATTTGTATGACTTTGGCTTTGGTAAGAACGTGATTTTTGTTTGGAAGGAATTTTTCAGCGTTCGCTAGATCTTTGGCGCCCGTGTCATAGGGGTGCCCAGATTGCGTGACGAAGACAACTACATTGTCTCGTCGCGTTGATAATGCGTCACGGCTGAAATTAAATAGAGGTTCGCGTCGGAAAAATTCATTTGGAGCAGGAGTATAGAAGTCGGTGCTGTCGCTGGCGACTTGCGGAGGTGGTGCTGTGTTGGTACGGAAGGACGTGCCTGGAGTCGGTAATTCAGGTTCTGATGTTACCGGAGTAGGAGGAGGCGCTAGTGTGGTATACTTTTTACGGGTTTCCGGAGGCACATCGAAGATGTCGTCCTCCGAGTTTTCTGAATACGAGAGCGGAAAAATTTGAGCGGGATTCCGCGACAATGCGTCCGCGTTAAGGTTCGTTTTTCCACTTTTATAGACCATCTCGTAGTCAAATTCCGCTAACTTAAGCCTCCACCGTACGAGTCTACTTGACGGGTCCTTGACCGAATTCATCCACACTAACGGTCGATGGTCGGTAACGAGTTTGAATTGATTACCGTATATGTATGGACGAAAGTAATGGACGGCGTAGACAATCGCCAGACACTCCTTCTCGATCGTGGAGTAGTTTCTCTCCGCAGCGTTTAACAGTCGCGACGTGTACGCGATTGGCAAGTCGCGGCCTATTGGTCCTTGACTCAAGATAGCACCAATAGCTTCGGCGGACGCGTCGGTCGTTATCACGAATGGTTGTTTGAAGTTGGGGTACTGCAAGATAGGCGCTTCGCATAGGCAATCTCGGAGTTTGACGAATGAATTCTCTTGCTCGTTACGCCATACAAAGGGCGCGTCTTTTTTTAACAAATTTGTAAGTGGCTTAGCAATATTAGAAAAATTTGCGATGAACCGCCTGTAGTATCCCGCGAGCCCGAGGAATTGTTTGATCTGTTTCGCGTTGCGCGGGCGCGGAAAATTTTTGACGGCGCTAATTTTCGCAGGGTCAGGTTTTACACCGTGCTCACTGATAATATGACCCAAATAGCTTACTTCTCTCCTCAAGAATTCGCACTTATCCGGCTGCAATACTAAATTAGCTTCTTTGAGCCGTTGAGTTAATTTATCGAATTTAAGTCGATGTTCTTGAAGAGAGCTAGCGTAGATAACAATGTCGTCCAAATAGACGAAAATTTCGTTCCCCTGGAGACCGGACAGGACATTGTCCATAAGTCGTTGGAACGTTGCTGGCGCATTTTTTAATCCGAATGGCATTCTTTTAAATTCATAATGCCCGTGAGGCGTCGAAAAAGCGGTTTTGGGAGCATCGGCGGGCTCCATTGGGATCTGGTGAAATCCGCTCGCGAGATCGAATGTACTAAAATACTTCGCGCTCCCGAGCTGATCAAGTATCTCGGTAATGCAAGGGAGGGGATAGGCATCGGCGACAGATTTCTCATTGAGTGCGCGGTAGTCGATGACGACGCGCCATTGCTTGTTGCCCAAGGAGTCCGGTTTCTTTGGGACAACCCACAATGGCGAATTATATGGTGATTTTGACGGAGAGATGACACCATTTTGTAAAAATTTGTCGACTTGTCGTCGAATCTCCTCCTTATGAGCTGGTGGGAACCGGTATTGTTTCACATTGACGGGGCGGTCGTCAACGGTTGGAATCTTGTGCGTGGTTGCTGACGTATGCCCTAATTTATCCCCCTCAATGTGAAAAAGCTCCTGCGTGCTTTGAACGAGACGGACGACGTGCTCTCTTTCCTCTGCGTTGAGGTGGTCGAGACGGAGGAGACTAAGAAGTCGATCTAGACGAGATTTCGAAGGATTGGCGGATTTCGATGTTTGTTTTAACGGCACCTGTTGTACATTATTTTTAACCGCCTGAGCATAGGAGATTTGCTGAGTATTCGCGATTTTGCAACGCGAAGGAGGAGTTTCGATTGTCGAGTATGGTGTCTGACTCGAGAAAGAAATAGAAGTTTTCCCTTTTTGGGATGAGCCGATCGGTACGGCGGATACGTTGGATTTAGTAGATTTAGAAAAAACCGGATAGAGCGACGGACTATCCTCCTCGTGGAGGGGAGTCATGATTTGCGCGGGCTCGAGTATGATCTCTGGTAACGCGATTTCGACGGCGCGGTCGGATGAATTAATTATTCGAGTTACCGCTTTGCCCCGAATTACTCTGACGAGAGCGTTTCCGAAAAATATGCCCGGCGCAAGATCGATACGAGGAATTATACCTTCCGCGAGATTCGAATTAACTACGCGGACCTTGATACCGATATTTGATCTCGGCGGAATGGAGATACGGTCTCCTGACTTCGGAGAAGCTGCTTTGTCTTGCGTTCGAAGCTTCGATTTCGTTGTTGCATCGCGTTTCAGCGGAGGCGATGATTTACGCGGCGGGCGCGGCGGCGGAGGGGGAATAGATTCCGTGCGCGGCGCTTGTTTACGTTTCGGCGATAGGAGAGGCTTTATTTTCGACTCCGGTGACGGTTCCTCGAGTGCTTCGATATCGTCTTCGAAAGGAATTCTCTTACCATTCCATTTGATTATTTTATTTGGAAAAGAGATTTCTGCGTCCATACAGAACCCGAAGCCGAGGATCCCGCTTGGTTTAAGGGGAAAATCATCCTCGACCACATTAAAAGGAACGACGCGACCGAAAATGACAAGATTCACCGTCCCTAAGGTTGCGGTTTTGCCATCGGTTACCCCTGTTATTATGACGATCTCGGACTTATCGATTCGCGCGGATGCTTTTAGAGCCGAACGTTTTATAATATTTATTTCCGCCCCAGTGTCCACCATGAAGCGAGTTGGTGAAATTAGAAGGTCGGACTTTAAAATTACGTTTGGCGTGCTAGTTTTTCCGGTTATGTTTATCGCGGCGTTTCGTCGATTTCCGCGTTGGAGTTGTTCGCGGCGAGAGGACGGACTTGGTGCGCGGCCTCGCCACCTGTCTCGCGGCGGGTGCGGAGGCCATTGTCGTTTCCCGAATTTTTATTTACCGCGTTGTTGTACTGCCTTTTGCGGCACTCGCCTATTTCGTGCCCCGGGGTCTTGCAATAGCGACAAAATTTGGGCGCGTCCCTGGCTACGATTTGTCTCGGTCGTTCGTACGCGGGGCCTCGAGTAGGAGGCGGTACGTCCCTGGATCGCAAGTAAGCGTCACGGTATTCCTGCGGTCGGTACGGCGATGGCGGTCTGAGCCGACACTCGGTCGCGTAATGTCCGATATTATTACATTTTCGGCAAATAACTTCGGCTGGTTTTTCGCGCGATTCTGGTCGCGCGACACGCGATCTACCTAGTCGGTTGCAATCACGTTCGTGCATTTGGTAAAGCTCTCGCGCTCGAGCGAACGTTTCTCGCAATGTACCGAATGAATTTACCGTCATTTGCATCCGAATTTCTGGAATGAGACCGTCTTTAAAACATTGTAATGTGAGCGCGTCTACGTCATCGAGCGATTCCGGTGTGTCTCGTCGAGCAAGCCTTTCGCAATCAATTATAGCGGTTCTAAGATCTTTTACTCGACCGATGTAATCTAGAATGTGCTCGTTCGCGCGCATAAATATATTGGCAAGTTCACCCCGATAATGATGAGCTGATTTTACGGAGCAAAATGTGCTGCGAAGAACGTCCGTTAATTCGAGTATTGTGTAACACGGCTCGTCTTCTAGCGCGGCGTAGGCACGACCCTTGAGTTTTCCCTTAAGCAGGCGTGTGAAAGTTCGCTCGCACCCATTAGGGATAAGCTCATAAGCGCGTTTACACGCTCGGGTAAACTGAAGAATGGGAATGTTCTGACCGTCGAATGTCGGCACGGCTTCGAGGGCCTGCTTAAGCGATAGCTCGTCGTGTTGCGAACTATTTGTATTGAAATCGGAGCTCGAATTATGTCCGGAAAGCGGATTTCCCCGAGGAATATCTAGAGAAACAGTATCGTCGCGCGTTAAATCAGGCGTTCTGCGAATAGATTCTATTTCACGACGTAGAATTTCTATTTGCTGGAGCAACGCGGCATTACTCGGATCGGTCGCTTTCGTATTTTTCGCGGAAGTATTTTGTTGCGCGGTACTAGGAAGAGGCTCGGCGATAGCGTCTTGGAAATCCAGCGTTCTGCTAGTGCGTTTTTCGCGTTCGGAATCGGCCATCGCGGCGGCTCGCTGTGTCTGCTGGCGCGTTTTTGTCGGAGTCCGGGTTGCCATATCTAGTTTCGCGGTTCCTTTCGGCGGAATTTCCGGAGGAAACGCGTGGCTATCCCACCGCTGTCACCAAAAATAACTTTCGTGTCACGTCCCGAGGTGCGGTTGCGCTCGCAACGGTGGCACAAAGTCGTAACCGTTCCCGAAAATAACGCGAATTGCGTCCGGACCGGGTTCGTTGGCGTTTCGGACTCGATAAAACGGTAACTAACACTAAACTTACCTTGCGAAGGCTTGATTCCGCTGTCTGATTTCTCTTTCCAGGTACCTGGAACGCCTTGGATCCGCAACCGGGATGGCGGCGGCGTACGGCTGGAACGGAGGTACGTCTACGGGAATAAGCGTCCAGGCGGGTTGACTCCGGCTGGCAGGTATCGGCGTTTGGCCCTGACGATTGGCGACTCGTACGGGTCGTGCGGCGAAGGAAACCTCCTTCACAGGAACCAGGACTCGAACGTAGGAAATTGAATATTCTGGTGCATCACCCACGTATTCCCGAGCGAGACGACGAATGAACTCTCTCCTCCCCGCGCGTCGTGTACGCTTTGTCGGAGGTGCAAGGCTCATCGAGAATACTTGAACTTCGGTTGAATACGGCACGGCTAAGCGTTGGTTCGCTCTAGCTTACCGGGATCGACCTGGGCGCAAGATATTCTGTACACGGTAGAAGTGAGGATGGAGCAACTAAGCGCTGGTTCGCTCTAGTCGTCGAGCCTCAAGACTATCGTAGATGAGATATAGAATTAGAATAATCGCGAGCGTACCCGTGGATTAGAATTAAGGAATTGTATTTGAACTCGAATAAAGATACTTTGAATCTGGTAAAAATAAACTATATTCTATGATTTCACTATACTAGATACACTTGACTAAATTCTAAGTTACTGACTAGCGATTACAATGAGAATTAGAAATAGTATAAAGTATTGAATGGACTCCGCTATGGGAGTATGGATAGAGACGAATGCATTAGAGCTAATTGCTCGTTGCGAATGAGCCTATTGCTCGGAAGTGCATCGTTCGGATGCTGGATTAGAACTCCTCGGTTCGGAGATGAGATACGAACTCTCCAGTTCGGAGATGAGATACCAACTCTCCCGTTCGGAGGTGAGATTGGAACTGACTCTCGGATCTCGCGTCCGCGACCTCCTCGGGTCGCGCGGCGCGCGAGTCGCTGGGCCTTCGCGGTGGGGCGGACGGTCGGAGTAGGGCGGCCGCTCGGCCCTCGTGGTGGGGCGGCCGTTCGGAGTGGGGCGCGGCCCGCGTTAAGCGTGAGCCGCGAGCGTCGAGTGTGCGCGCGAGTGCACGGAACATAACCGTGCATGAATAAAATATATACATATATTCACTTAAATCTAGGTGTGTGTTGGTGTGTATGTACATAGGTGAGTAGTGTGCTTATTCTAATCCCACATGTACGAGAAGTACGTATAGGGCTTCGTGATTGCTGGGGATTCGACCCAGTACGTGTCGGAGAGCTCCTCGCCCTCGTAATACGGGGTGAAGTCCTCCCCCTCGTGTGTGGAGATCGCGCGTGGGCGCGGCATGCTGCATCCCTCTTCCCTCTCGTATCTTTGTCTCCTTCTGTAGGGACGGCGAGTCGGCGGGTGGCCCGTGTGCAGGGGCTCCGGATGCGGATGCTGGGGATGATGAGGTGGGCGTCGGAGGGTGGCAGGCGGTACGCCTGACGTTACAGTATTCCTCGTCTACACATCAAATGAATGTGAATGCGACACTTCCACGCTAGGAAATTGCGTTTGCAGATGTCTACGTATCGTAGCAATAGATTTCTAATGCTTCTTAAAACGCGATATCGCATCTCATTTCTATGTTTCATGGTAAGATATAACATGATTTGCGAAGTGTTATGTATTCCTCGTCTACACTTCAATTGAATGTAAATGCGACACTTCCTTGCAAGGAAATAGCGTTTGCAGATGTCTACGTATCGAAGCAATAGTGTTCAAATGCTTCTTAATACGAGATATTGAGTCTCATATCTGTGTTTCATGATAAGATATAATATTCATTATGAAGTGTTATGCATTCCTCGTCTACGATTCAAATGAATGTAAATGCGACACTTCCTTGCAGGGAAATAGCGTTTGCAGATGTCTACGTATCGTAGCAATTGAGTTCTTATGATTCTTAAAACGCGATATCGCATCTCATTTCTATGTTTCATGGTAAGGTATAATATGATTTGCGAAGTGTTATGTATTCCTCGTCTACACTTCAAATGAATGTGAATGCGACACTTCCTGGCTAGGAAATAGCGTTTGCAGATGTCTAGGTATCGTAGCAATAGATTTCTAATGCTTCTTAAAACGCGATATCGCATCTCATTTCTATGTTTCATCGTAAGATATAATATGATTTGCGAAGTGTCATGTATTCCTCGTCTACACTTCAAATGAATGTAAATGCGACACTTCCTTGCTAGGAAATAGCGTCTGCAGATGTCTAGGTATCGTAGCAATAGTGTTCTAATGCTTCTTAAAACGCGATATCGCATCTCATTTCTATGTTTGATGGTAAGATATAATATGATTTGCGATGTGTTATGTATTCCTCGTCTACACTTCAAATGAATGCAAATGCGACACTTCCTTGCTAGGAAATAGCGTTTGCAGATGTCTACGTATCGTAGCAATAGAGTTCTAATGCTTCTTAAAACGTGATATTGCATCTCATATCTATGTTTCAAGATAAGTAATAATATTCATAGCGAAGTGTCATGTATTCCTCGTCTACACTTCAAATGAATGTAAATGCGACACTTCCTTGCAAGGAAATAGCGTTGGCAGATGTCTACGTATCGTAGCAATAGAGTTTTTATGATTCTTAAAACACGATATCGCATCTTATTTCTATGTTTCATGGTAAGATATAATATGATTTGCGAAGTGTCATGTATTCCTCGTCCACACTTCAAATGAATGTAAATGCGACACTTCCTTGCTAGGAAATAGCGTCTGCAGATGTCTAGGTATCGTAGCAATAGAGTTCTAATGCTTCTTAAAACGTGATACTGCATCTCATATCTATGTTTCAAGATAAGTAATAATATTCATAGCGAAGTGTCATGTATTCCTCGTCTACACTTCAAATGAATGTAAATGCGACACTTCCTTGGTAGGAAATAGAGTCTGCGGATGTCTATGTATCGTAGCAATAGAGTTCTAATGCTTCTTAAAACGTGATATTGCATCTCATATCTATGTTTCAAGATAAGTAATAATATTCATAGCGAAGTGTCATGTATTCCTCGTCTACACTTCAAATGAATGTAAATGCGACACTTCCTTGCAAGGAAATAGCGTTGGCAGATGTCTACGTATCGTAGCAATAGAGTTTTTATGATTCTTAAAACGCGATATCGCATCTCATTTCTATGTTTCATGGTAAGATATAATATGATTTGCGAAGTGTCATGTATTCCTCGTCTACACTTCAAACGAATGTAAATGCGACACTTCCTTGCTAGGAAATAGCGTCTGCAGATGTCTAGGTATCGTAGCAATAGAGTTCTAATGCTTCTTAAAACGTGATATTGCATCTCATATTCATGTTTCAAGATAAGTAATAATATTCATAGCGAAGTGTCATGTATTCCTCGTCTACACTTCAAATGAATGTAAATGCGACACTTCCTTGCAAGGAAATAGCGTTTGCAGATGTATACGTATCGAAGCAATAGAGTTCTTATGATTCTTAAAACGCGATATCGCATCTCATTTCTATGTTTCATGGTAAGATATAACATGATTTGCGAAGTGTTATGTATTCCTCGTCTACACTTCAAATGAATGTGAATGCGATACATCCTCGCTGGGAAGTAGCGTTTGCAGATGTCTACGTATCGTAGCAATAGCTTTCTAATGCTTCTTAAAACGCGATTTCGCATCTCATTTCTATGTTTCATGGTAAGATATAATATGATTTGCGAAGTGTCATGTATTCCTCGTCTACACTTCAAATGAATGTAAATGCGACACTTCCTTGCTAGGAAATAGCGTCTGCAGATGTCTAGGTATCGTAGCAATAGAGTTCTAATGCTTCTTAAAACGTGATATTGCATCTCATATCTATGTTTCATGGTAAGATATAATATGATTTGCGAAGTGTCATGTATTCCTCGTCTACACTTCAAATGAATGTAAATGCGACACTTCCTTGCTAGGAAATAGCGTCTGCAGATGTCTAGGTATCGTAGCAATAGTGTTCTAATGCTTCTTAAAACGCGATATCGCATCTCATTTCTATGTTTCATGGTAAGATATAATATGATTTGCGAAGTGTTATGTATTCCTCGTCTACACTTCAAATGAATGTAAATGCGACACTTGCTTGGTAGGAAATAGCGTCTGCAGATGTCTAGGTATCGTAGCAATAGAATCCTAATGCTTCTTAAAACGCGATATCGCATCTCATTTCTATGTTTCATGCTAAGATATAATATGATTTGCGAAGTGTCGTGTATTCCTCGTCTACACTTCAAATGAAGGCAAATGCGACACTTCCTTGCAAGGAAATAGCGTTTGCAGATGTCTACGTATCGTAGCAATAGATTTCTAATGCTTCTTAAAACGCGATATCGCATCTCATTTCTATGTTTCATGGTAAGATATTATATGATTTGCGAAGTGACATGTATTCCTCGTCTACACTTCAAATGAATGCAAATCCGGCACTTCCTTGCTAGGAAATAGCGTCTGCAGATGTCTAGGTATCGTAGCAATAGATTTCTAATGCTTCTTAAAACGCGATATCGCATCTCATTTCTATGTTTCATGGTAAGATATAATATGATTTGCGAAGTGTTATGTATTCCTCGTCTACACTTCAATTGAATGTGAATGCGACACTTCCTTGCAAGGAAATAGCGTCTGCGGATGTCTAGGTATCTTAGCAATAGGGTTCTAATGCTTCTTAAAACGCGATATCGCATCCCATTTCTATGTTTCATGGTAAGATATAACATGATTTGCGAAGTGTTATGTATTCCTCGTCTACACTTCAATTGAATGTTAATGCGACACTTCCTTGCAAGGAAATAGCGTTTGCAGATGTCTACGTATCGAAGCAATAGAGTTCAAATGCTTCTTAAAACGAGATATTGCATCTCATATCTGTGTTTCATGATAAGATATAATATTCATTATGAAGTGTTATGCATTCCTCGTCTACGATTCAAATGAATGTAAATGCCACACTTCCTTGCAAGGAAATAGCGTTTGCAGATGTCTACGTATCGAAGCAATAGAGTTCAAATGCTTCTTAAAACGAGATATTGCATCTCATATCTGCGTTTCATGATAAGATATAATATTCATTATGAAGTGTTATGCATTCCTCGTCTACGATTCAAATGAATGTAAATGCGACACTTCCTTGCAAGGAAATAGCGTTTGCAGATGTCTACGTATCGTAGCAATAGAGTTCTTATGATTCTTAAAACGCGATATCGCATCTCATTTGTATGTTTCATGGTAAGGTATAATATGATTTGCGAAGTGTTATGTATTCCTCGTCTACACATCAAATGAATGTGAATGCGACACTTCCACGCTAGGAAATAGCGTTTGCAGATGTCTACGTATCGTAGCAATAGATTTCTAATGCTTCTTAAAACGCGATATCGCATCTCATTTCTATGTTTCATGGTAAGATATAACATGATTTGCGAAGTGTTATGTATTCCTCGTCTACACTTCAAATGAATGTAAATGCGAGACTTCCTTGCAACCAAATAGCGTTTGCAGATGTCTACGTATCGTAGAAAGACACTTCTAATGCTTCTTAAAACGCGATATAGCATCTCATTTCTATGTTTCATGATAAGATATTATATGATTTGCGAAGTGTCATGTATTCCTCGTCTACACTTCAAATGAATGTAAATGCGACACTTCCTTGCTAGGAAATAGCGTCTGCAGATGTCTAGGTATCGTAGCAATCGAGTTCTAATGCTTCTTAAATCGCGATATCGCTTCTCATTTCTATGTTTCATGGTAAGATATAATATGATTTGCGAAGTGTCATGTATTCCTCGTCTACACTTCAAATGAAGGCAAATGCGACACTTCCTTGCTAGGAAACAGCGTCTGCAGATGTCTAGGTATCGTAGCAATAGATTTCTAATGCTTCTTAAAAAGCGATATCGCATCTCATTTCTATGTTTCATGGTAAGATATAATATGATTTGCGAAGTGTTATGTATTCCTCGTCTACACTTCAAATGAATGTAAATGCGACACTTCCACGCTAGGAAATAGCGTTTGCAGATGTCTACGTATCGTAGCAATAGATTTCTAATGCTTCTTAAAACGCGATATCGCATCTCATTTCTATGTTTCATGGTAAGATATAACATGATTTGCGAAGTGTTATGTATTCCTCGTCTACACTTCAAATGAATGTAAATGCGAGACTTCCTTGCAACCAAATAGCGTTTGCAGATGTCTACGTATCGTAGAAAGACACTTCTAATGCTTCTTAAAACGCGATATAGCATCTCATTTCTATGTTTCATGATAAGATATTATATGATTTGCGAAGTGTCATGTATTCCTCGTCTACACTTCAAATGAATGTAAATGCGACACTTCCTTGCTAGGAAATAGCGTCTGCAGATGTCTAGGTATCGTAGCAATCGAGTTCTAATGCTTCTTAAATCGCGATATCGCTTCTCATTTCTATGTTTCATGGTAAGATATAATATGATTTGCGAAGTGTCATGTATTCCTCGTCTACACTTCAAATGAAGGCAAATGCGACACTTCCTTGCTAGGAAACAGCGTCTGCAGATGTCTAGGTATCGTAGCAATAGATTTCTAATGCTTCTTAAAAAGCGATATCGCATCTCATTTCTATGTTTCATGGTAAGATATAATATGATTTGCGAAGTGTTATGTATTCCTCGTCTACACTTCAAATGAATGTAAATGCGACACTTCCACGCTAGGAAATAGCGTTTGCAGATGTCTACGTATCGTAGCAATAGATTTCTAATGCTTCTAAAAACGCGATATCGCATCTCATTTCTATGTTTCATGGTAAGATATAACATGATTTGCGAAGTGTTATGTACTCCTCGTCTACATTTCAATTGAATGTAAATGCGACACTTCCTTGCAAGGAAATAGCGTTTGCAGATGTCTACGTATCGTAGCAATAGATTTCTAATGCTTCTTAAAACGCGATATCGCATCTCATTTCTATGTTTCATGGTAAGATATTATATGATTTGCGAAGTGACATGTATTCCTCGTCTACACTTCAAATGAATGCAAATCCGGCACTTCCTTGCTAGGAAATAGCGTCTGCAGATGTCTAGGTATCGTAGCAATAGATTTCTAATGCTTCTTAAAACGCGATATCGCATCTCATTTCTATGTTTCATGGTAAGATATAATATGATTTGCGAAGTGTTATGTATTCCTCGTCTACACTTCAATTGAATGTGAATGCGACACTTCCTTGCAAGGAAATAGCGTCTGCGGATGTCTAGGTATCTTAGCAATAGGGTTCTAATGCTTCTTAAAACGCGATATCGCATCCCATTTCTATGTTTCATGGTAAGATATAACATGATTTGCGAAGTGTTATGTATTCCTCGTCTACACTTCAATTGAATGTAAATGCGACACTTCCTTGCAAGGAAATAGCGTTTGCAGATGTCTACGTATCGAAGCAATAGAATTCAAATGCTTCTTAAAACGAGATATTGCATCTCATATCTGTGTTTCATGATAAGATATAATATTCATTATGAAGTGTTATGCATTCCTCGTCTACGATTCAAATGAATGTAAATGCGACACTTCCTTGCAAGGAAATAGCGTTTGCAGATGTCTACGTATCGTAGCAATAGAGTTCTTATGATTCTTAAAACGCGATATCGCATCTCATTTCTATGTTTCATGGTAAGGTATAATATGATTTGCGAAGTGTTATGTATTCCACGTCTACACATCAAATGAATGTGAATGCGACACTTCCACGCTAGGAAATAGCGTTTGCAGATGTCTACGTATCGTAGCAATAGATTTCTAATGCTTCTTAAAACGCGATATCGCATCTCATTTCTATGTTTCATGGTAAGATATAACATGATTTGCGAAGTGTTATGTATTCCTCGTCTACACTTCAAATGAATGTAAATGCGAGACTTCCTTGCAACCAAATAGCGTTTGCAGATGTCTACGTATCGTAGAAAGACACTTCTAATGCTTCTTAAAACGCGATATAGCATCTCATTTCTATGTTTCATGATAAGATATTATATGATTTGCGAAGTGTCATGTATTCCTCGTCTACACTTCAAATGAATGCAAATGCGACACTTCCTTGCAGGGAAATAGCGTTTGCAGATGTCTACGTATCGTAGCAATAGAGTTCTTATGATTCTTAAAACGCGATATCGCATCTCATTTCTATGTTTCATGGTAAGGTATAATATGATTTGCGAAGTGTTATGTATTCCTCGTCTACACTTCAAATGAATGTGAATGCGACACTTCCTCGCTAGGGAATAGCGTTTGCAGATGTCTAGGTATCGTAGCAATAGATTTCTAATGCTTCTTAAAACGCGATATCGCATTTCATTTCTATGTTTCATGGTAAGATATAATATGATTTGGGAAGTGTCATGTATTCCTCGTCTACACTTCAAATGAATGTAAATGCGACACTTCCTTGGTAGGAACTAGCGTCTGCAGATGTCTAGGTATCGTAGCAATAGTGTTCGAGTGCTTCTCAAAACGCGATATCCCATCTCATTTCTATGTTTCATGGTAAGTTACAACATGATTTGCGATGTGTTATGTATTCCTCGTCTACACTTCAAATGAATGTAAATGCGACACTTCCTTGCAAGGAAATAGCGTTTGCAGATGTCTACGTATCGTAGAAAGACACTTCTAATGCTTCTTAAAACGCGATATCGCATCTCATTTCTATGTTTCATCGTAAGATATTGTATGATTTGCGAAGTGTCATGTATTCCTCGTCTACACTTCAAATGAATGCAAATGCGACACTTCCTTGCAGGGAAATAGCGTTTGCAGATGTCTAGGTATCGTAGCAATAGATTTCTAATGCTTCTTAAAACGCGATATCGCATCTCATTTCTATGTTTCATGGTAAGATATAATATGATTTGCGCTGTGTCATGTATTCCTCGTCTACACTTCAAATGAATGTAAATGCGACACTTCCTTGCTAGGAAATAGCGTCTGCAGATGTCTAGGTATCGTAGCAATAGTGTTCTAATGCTTCTTAAAACGCGATATCGCATCTCATTTCTATGTTTCATGGTAAGATATAATATGATTTGGGAAGTGTCATGTATTCCTCGTCTACACTTCAAATGAATGTAAATGCGACACTTCCTTGCTAGGAAATAGCGTCTGCAGATGTCTAGGTATCGTAGCAGTAGTGTTCTAATGCTTCTTAAAACGCGATATCGCATCTCATTTCTATGTTTCATGGTAAGATATAACATGATTTGCGAAGTGTTATGTATTCCTCGTCTACACTTCAAATGAATGTAAATGAGACACTTCCTTGCTAGGAAATAGCGTCTGCAGATGTCTAGGTATCGTAGCAATAGAGTTCTAATGCTTCTTAGAACGCGATATCGCATCTCATTTCTATGTTTCATGGTAAGATGTAATATGATTTGCGAAGTGTTATGTATTCCTCGTCTACACGCCAAATGAATGTAAATGCGACACTTCCTTGGTAGGAAATAGCGTTTGCAGATGTCTACGTATCGTAGCAATAGGGTTCTTATGATTCTTAAAACGCGATATCGCATCACATTTCTATGTTTCATGGTAAGATATAACATGATTTGCGAAGTGTTATGTATTCCTCGTCTACACATCAAATGAATGTGAATGCGACACTTCCACGCTAGGAAATAGCGTTTGCAGATGTCTACGTATCGTAGCAATAGATTTCTAATGCTTCTTAAAACGCGATATCGCATCTCATTTCTATGTTTCATGGTAAGATATAACATGATTTGCGAAGTGTTATGTATTCCTCGTCTACACATCAAATGAATGTGAATGCGACACTTCCTTGCTAGGAAATAGCGTTTGCAGATGTCTAGGTATCGTAGCAATAGAGCTCTAATGCTTCTTAAAACGCGATATCGCATCTCATTTCTATGTTTCATTGTAAGATATAACATGATTTGCGAAGTGTTATGTATTCCTCGTCTACACTTCAAATGAATGTAAATGAGACACTTCCTTGCTAGGAAATAGCGTCTGCAGATGTCTAGGTATCGTAGCAATAGAGTTCTAATGCTTCTTAAAGCGCGATATCGCATCTCATTTCTATGTTTCATGGTATGATATAATATGATTTGCGAAGTGTCATGTATTCCTCGTCTACACGTCAAATGAATGTAAATGCGACACTTCCTTGGTAGGAAATAGCGTTTGCAGATGTCTACGTATCGTAGCAATAGGGTTCTTATGATTCTTAAAACGCGATATCGCATCACATTTCTATGTTTCATGGTATGATATAATGTGATTTGCGAAGTGTCATGTATTCCTCGTCTACACTTCAAATGAATGTAAATGCGACACTTCTTTGCTAGGAAATAGCGCCTGCAGATGTCTAGGTATCGTAGCAATAGGGTTCTAATGCTTCTTAAAACGCGATAACGCATCTCATTTCTATGTTTGATGGTATGATATAATATGATTTGCGAAGTGTCATGTATTCCTCGTCTACACGTCAAATGAATGTAAATGCGACACTTCCTTGGTAGGAAATAGCGTTTGCATATGTCTACGTATCGTAGCAGTAGATTTCTAATGCTTCTTAAAAGGCGATATCGCATCTCATATCTATATTTCAAGATAAGTAATAATATTCATAGCGAAGTGTCATGTATTCCTCGTCTACACTTCAAATGAATGTAAATGCGACACTTCCTTGCAAGGAAATAGCGTTGGCAGATGTCTACGTATCGTAGCAATAGGGTTCTTATGATACTTAAAACGCGATATCGCATCTCATTTCTATGTTTCATGGTAAGATATAATGTGATTTGCGAAGTGTCATGTATTCCTCGTCTACACGTCAAATGAATGTAAATGCGACACTTCCTTGGTAGGAAATAGCGTTTGCAGATGTCTACGTATCGTAGCAATAGGGTTCTTATGATCCTTAAAACGCGATATCGCATCACATTTCTATGTTTCATGGTAAGATATAATGTGATTTGCGAAGTGTCATGTATTCCTCGTCTACACTTCAAATGAATGTAAATGCGACACTTCCTTGCAAAGAAATAGCGTTTGCAGATGTCTACGTATCGTAGCAATAGAGATCTTATGACTCTTATAACGCGATATAGCATCTCATTTCTATGTTTCATGGTAAGATATAATATGATTTGCGTAGTGTTACGTACTCCTCGTCTACACTTCAATTGAATGTAAATGCGACACTTCCTTGCTAGGAAATAGCGTCTGCAGATGTCTAGGTACCGTAGCCATAGTGTTCTAATGCTTCTTAAAACGCGATATCGCTTCTCATTTCAATGTTTCATGGTAAGATATAATATGATTTGCGAAGTGTTATGTATTCCTCGTCTACACGTCAAATGAATGTAAATGCGACACTTCCTTGGTAGGAAATAGCGTTTGCAGATGTCTACGTATCGTAGCAATAGGGTTCTTATGATTCTTAAAACGCGATATCGCATCACATTTCTATGTTTCATGGTAAGATATAATGTGATTTGCGAAGTGTCATGTATTCCTCGTCTACACTTCAAATGAATGTGAATGCGACACTTCCTTGCTAGAAAATAGCGCCTGCAGATGTCTAGGTATCGTAGCAATAGAGTTCTAATGCTTCTTAAAACGCGATAACGCATCTCATTTCTATGTTTCATGGTAAGATATAATATGATTTGCGAAGTGTTATGTATTCCTCGTCTACACTTCAATTGAATGTAAATGCGACACTTCCTTGCAAGGAAATAGCGTCTGCGGATGTCTAGGTATCGTAGCAATAGAGTTCTAATGCTTCTTAAAACGCGATATCGCATCTCATTTCTATGTTTCATGGTAAGAAATAACATGATTAGCGAAGTGTCATGTATTCCTCGTCTACACTTCAAATGAATGCAAATGCGACACTTCCTTGCTAGGAAATAGCGTCTGCAGATGTCTAGGTATCGTAGCAATAGTGTTCGAATGCTTCTCAAAACGCGATATCCCATCTCATTTCTATGTTTCATGGTAAGTTACAACGTGATTTGCGATGTGTTATGTATTCCTCGTTTACACGTCAAATGAATGTAAATGCGACACTTCCTTGGTAGGAAATAGCGTTTGCAGATGTCTAGGTATCGTAGCAATAGAGTTCTAATGCTTCTTAAAACGCGATATCGCATCTCATTTCTATGTTTCATGGTAAGATATAACATGATTTGCGAAGTGTTATGTATTCCTCGTCTACACTTCAAATGAATGTAAATGAGACACTTCCTTGCTAGGAAATAGCGTCTGCAGATGTCTAGGTATCGTAGCAATAGAGTTCTAATGCTTCTTAGAACGCGATATCGCATCTCATTTCTATGTTTCATGGTAAGATGTAATATGATTTGCGAAGTGTTATGTATTCCTCGTCTACACGCCAAATGAATGTAAATGCGACACTTCCTTGGTAGGAAATAGCGTTTGCAGATGTCTACGTATCGTAGCAATAGGGTTCTTATGATTCTTAAAACGCGATATCGCATCACATTTCTATGTTTCATGGTAAGATATAACATGATTTGCGAAGTGTTATGTATTCCTCGTCTACACATCAAATGAATGTGAATGCGACACTTCCACGCTAGGAAATAGCGTTTGCAGATGTCTACGTATCGTAGCAATAGATTTCTAATGCTTCTTAAAACGCGATATCGCATCTCATTTCTATGTTTCATGGTAAGATATAACATGATTTGCGAAGTGTTATGTATTCCTCGTCTACACATCAAATGAATGTGAATGCGACACTTCCTTGCTAGGAAATAGCGTTTGCAGATGTCTAGGTATCGTAGCAATAGAGCTCTAATGCTTCTTAAAACGCGATATCGCATCTCATTTCTATGTTTCATTGTAAGATATAACATGATTTGCGAAGTGTTATGTATTCCTCGTCTACACTTCAAATGAATGTAAATGAGACACTTCCTTGCTAGGAAATAGCGTCTGCAGATGTCTAGGTATCGTAGCAATAGAGTTCTAATGCTTCTTAAAGCGCGATATCGCATCTCATTTCTATGTTTCATGGTATGATATAATATGATTTGCGAAGTGTCATGTATTCCTCGTCTACACGTCAAATGAATGTAAATGCGACACTTCCTTGGTAGGAAATAGCGTTTGCAGATGTCTACGTATCGTAGCAATAGGGTTCTTATGATTCTTAAAACGCGATATCGCATCACATTTCTATGTTTCATGGTATGATATAATGTGATTTGCGAAGTGTCATGTATTCCTCGTCTACACTTCAAATGAATGTAAATGCGACACTTCTTTGCTAGGAAATAGCGCCTGCAGATGTCTAGGTATCGTAGCAATAGGGTTCTAATGCTTCTTAAAACGCGATAACGCATCTCATTTCTATGTTTGATGGTATGATATAATATGATTTGCGAAGTGTCATGTATTCCTCGTCTACACGTCAAATGAATGTAAATGCGACACTTCCTTGGTAGGAAATAGCGTTTGCATATGTCTACGTATCGTAGCAGTAGATTTCTAATGCTTCTTAAAAGGCGATATCGCATCTCATATCTATATTTCAAGATAAGTAATAATATTCATAGCGAAGTGTCATGTATTCCTCGTCTACACTTCAAATGAATGTAAATGCGACACTTCCTTGCAAGGAAATAGCGTTGGCAGATGTCTACGTATCGTAGCAATAGAGTTTTTATGATTCTTAAAACGCGATATCGCATCTCATTTCTATGTTTCATGCTAAGATATAATATGATTTGCGAAGTGTCATGTATTCCTCGTCTACACTTCAAATGAATGTAAATGCGACACTTCCTTGCAAGGATATAGCGTTTGCAGATGTCTACGTATCGTAGCAATAGGGTTCTTATGATTCTTAAAACGCGATATCGCATCTCATTTCTATGTTTCATGGTAAGATATAATGTGATTTGCGAAGTGTTATGTATTCCTCGTCTACACTTCAAATGAATGTGAATGCGACACTTCCTTGCTAGGAAATAGCGTCTGCAGATGTCCAGGTATCGTAGCAATAGAGTTCTAATGCTTCTTAAAACGCGATATCGCATCTCATTTCTATGTTTCATGGTAAGCTATAATATGATTTGCGAAGTGTTATGTATTCCTCGTCTACACTTCAAATGAATGTAAATGCGACACTTCCTTGCAAGGAAATAGCGTTTGCAGATGTCTACGTATCGTAGCAATAGGGTTCTTATGATACTTAAAACGCGATATCGCATCTCATTTCTATGTTTCATGGTAAGATATAATGTGATTTGCGAAGTGTCATGTATTCCTCGTCTACACGTCAAATGAATGTAAATGCGACACTTCCTTGGTAGGAAATAGCGTTTGCAGATGTCTACGTATCGTAGCAATAGGGTTCTTATGATTCTTAAAACGCGATATCGCATCACATTTCTATGTTTCATGGTAAGATATAATGTGATTTGCGAAGTGTCATGTATTCCTCGTCTACACTTCAAATGAATGTAAATGCGACACTTCCTTGCAAAGAAATAGCGTTTGCAGATGTCTACGTATCGTAGCAATAGAGATCTTATGACTCTTATAACGCGATATAGCATCTCATTTCTATGTTTCATGGTAAGATATAATATGATTTGCGTAGTGTTACGTACTCCTCGTCTACACTTCAATTGAATGTAAATGCGACACTTCCTTGCTAGGAAATAGCGTCTGCAGATGTCTAGGTACCGTAGCAAGAGACTTCTAATGCTTCTTAAAACGCGATATCGCATCTCATTTCTATGTTTCATGGTAAGATATTATATGATTTGCGAAGTGTCCTGTATTCCTCGTCTACACTTCAAATGAATGCAAATGCGACACTTCCTTGCTAGGAAATAGCGTCTGCAGATGTCTAGGTATCGTAGCAATAGATTGCTAATGCTTCTTAAAACGCGATATCGCATCTCATTTCTATGTTTCATGGTAAGATATAATATGATTTGCGAAGTGTTATGTATTCCTCGTCTACACTTCAATTGAATGTAAATGCGACACTTCCTTGCAAGGAAATAGCGTCTGCGGATGTCTAGGTATCGTAGCAATAGAGTTCTAATGCTTCTTAAAACGCGATATCGCATCTCATTTCTATGTTTCATGGTAAGAAATAACATGATTAGCGAAGTGTCATGTATTCCTCGTCTACACTTCAAATGAATGCAAATGCGACACTTCCTTGCTAGGAAATAGCGTCTGCAGATGTCTAGGTATCGTAGCAATAGATTTCTAATGCTTCGTAAAACGCGATATCGCATCTCATTTCTATGTTTCATGGTAAGAAATAACATGATTTGCGAAGTGTTATGTATTCCTCGTCCACACTTCAAATGAATGTAAATGCGACACTTCCTTGCTAGGAAATAGCGTCTGCAGATGCCTAGGTATCGTAGCAATAGAGTTCTAATGCTTCTTAAAACGCGATATCGCATCTCATTTCTATGTTTCATGGTAAGATATAATATGGTTTGCGAAGTGTTATGTATTCCTCGTCTACACTTCAAATGAATGTAAATGCGGCACTTCCTTGCAAGGAAATAGCGTTTGCAGATGTCTACGTATCGTTGCAATAGATTTCTAATGCTTCTTAGAACGATATATCGCATCTCATTTCTATGTTTCATGGTAAGATATAACATGATTTGCGAAGTGTTATGTATTCCTCGTCTACACTTCAAATGAATGTAAATGCGACACTTCCTTGCTAGGAAATAGCGTCTGCAGATGTCTAGGTATCGTAGCAATAGAGTTCTAATGCTTCTTAAAACGCAATATCGCATCTCATTTCTATGTTTCATGGTAAGTTATAATATGATTTGCGATGTGTGATGTATTCCTCGTTTACACGTCAAATGAATGTAAATGCGACACTTCCTTGGTAGGAAATAGCGTTTGCAGATGTCTAGGTATCGTAGCAATAGATTTCTAATGCTTCGTAAAACGCGATATCGCATCTCATTTCTATGTTTCATGGTAAGAAATAACATGATTTGCGAAGTGTTATGTATTCCTCGTCCACACTTCAAATGAATGTAAATGCGACACTTCCTTGCTAGGAAATAGCGTCTGCAGATGCCTAGGTATCGTAGCAATAGAGTTCTAATGCTTCTTAAAACGCGATATCGCATCTCATTTCTATGTTTCATGGTAAGATATAATATGGTTTGCGAAGTGTTATGTATTCCTCGTCTACACTTCAAATGAATGTAAATGCGGCACTTCCTTGCAAGGAAATAGCGTTTGCAGATGTCTACGTATCGTTGCAATAGATTTCTAATGCTTCTTAGAACGATATATCGCATCTCATTTCTATGTTTCATGGTAAGATATAACATGATTTGCGAAGTGTTATGTATTCCTCGTCTACACTTCAAATGAATGTAAATGCGACACTTCCTTGCTAGGAAATAGCGTCTGCAGATGTCTAGGTATCGTAGCAATAGAGTTCTAATGCTTCTTAAAACGCAATATCGCATCTCATTTCTATGTTTCATGGTAAGTTATAATATGATTTGCGATGTGTGATGTATTCCTCGTTTACACGTCAAATGAATGTAAATGCGACACTTCCTTGGTAGGAAATAGCGTTTGCAGATGTCTAGGTATCGTAGCAATAGAGTTCTAATGCTTCTTAAAACGCGATATCGCATCCCATTTCTATGTTTCATGGTAAGATATAACATGATTTGCAAGTGTTATGTATTCCTCGTCTACACTTCAAATGAATGTAAATGAGACACTTCCTTGCTAGGAAATAGCGTCTGCAGATGTCTAGGTATTGTAGCAATAGAGTTCTAATGCTTCTTAAAACGCAATATCGCATCTCATTTCTATGTTTCATGGTAAGCTATAATATGATTTGCGAAGTGTTATGTATTCCTCGTCTACACTTCAAATGAATGTAAATGCGACACTTCCTTGCAAGGAAATAGCGTTTGCAGATGTCTACGTGTCGTAGCAATAGGGTTCTTATGATTCTTAAAACGCGATATCGCATCTCACTTCTATGTTTCATGGTAAGATATAATGTGATTTGCGAAGTGTTATGTATTCCTCGTCTACACTTCAAATGAATGTGAATGCGACACTTCCTTGCTAGGAAATAGCGTCTGCAGATGTCTAGGTATCGTAGCAATAGAGTTCTAATGCTTCTTAAAACGCGATATCGCATCTCATTTCTATGTTTCATGGTAAGCTATAATATGATTTGCGAAGTGTTATGTATTCCTCGTCTACACTTCAAATGAATGTAAATGCGACACTTCCTTGCAAGGAAATAGCGTTTGCAGATGTCTACGTATCGTAGCAATTGAGTTCTTATGATTCTTAAAACGCGATATCGCATCTCATTTCTATGTTTCATGGTAAGATATAACATGATTTGCGAAGTGTTATGTATTCCTCGTCTACACTTCAAATGAATGTAAATGCGACACTTCCTTGCAAGGATATAGCGTTTGCAGATGTCTACGTATCGTAGCAAGAGACTTCTAATGCTTCTTAAAACGCGATATCGCATCTCATTTCTATGTTTCATGGTAAGATATTATATGATTTGCGAAGTGTCATGTATTCCTCGTCTACACTTCAAATGAATGCAAATGCGACACTTCCTTGCAGGGAAATAGCGTTTGCAGATGTCTACGTATCGTAGCAATAGAGTTCTTATGATTGTTAAAACGCGATATCGCATCTCATTTCTATGTTTCATGGTAAGGTATAATATGATTTGCGAAGTGTTATGTATTCCTCGTCTACACTTCAAATGAATGTGAATGCGACACTTCCTCGCTAGGAAATAGCGTTTGCAGATGTCTAGGTATCGTAGCAATAGATTTCTAATGCTTCTTAAAACGCGATATCGCATCTCATTTCTATGTTTCATGGTAAGATATAATATAATTTGCGAAGTGTTATGTATTCCTCGTCTACACTTCAATTGAGTGTAAATGCGACACTTCCGTGCAAGGAAATAGCGTCTGCGGATGTCTAGGTATCGTAGCAATAGAGTTCTAATGCTACTTAAAACGCGATATCGCATCTCATTTCTATGTTTCATGGTAAGGTATAACATGATTTGCGAAGTGTTATGTATTCCTCGTCCACACTTCAATTGAATGTAAATGCGACACTTCCTTGCAAGGAAATAGCGTTTGCAGATGTCTACGTATCGTAGCAATAGATTTCTAATGCTTCTTAAAACGCGATATCGCATCTCATTTCTATGTTTCATGGTAAGATATAATATGATTTGCGAAGTGTCATGTATTCCTCGTCTACACTTCAAATGAATGTAAATGCGACACTTCCTTGCTAGGAAATAGCGTCTGCAGATGTCTTGGTATCGTAGCAATAGTGTTCTAATGCTTCTTAAAACGCGATATCGCATCTCATTTCTATGTTTCATGGTAAGATATAATATGATTTGCGAAGTGTTATGTATTCCTCGTCTACACTTCAAATGAATGTAAATGCGACACTTCCTTGGTAGGAAATAGCGTCTGCAGATGTCTAGGTATCGTAGCAATAGAGTCCTAATGCTTCTTAAAACGCGATATCGCATATCATTTCTATGTTTCATGCTAAGATATAATATGATTTGCGAAGTGTCATGTATTCCTCGTCTACACTTCAAATGAAGGCAAATGCGACACTTCCTTGCTAGGAAATAGGGTCTGCAGATGTCTAGGTATCGTAGCAATAGATTTCTAATGCTTCGTAAAACGCGATATCGCATCTCATTTCTATGTTTCATGGTAAGAAATAACATGATTTGCGAAGTGTTATGTATTCCTCGTCCACACTTCAAATGAATGTAAATGCGACACTTCCTTGCTAGGAAATAGCGTCTGCAGATGCCTAGGTATCGTAGCAATAGAGTTCTAATGCTTCTTAAAACGCGATATCGCATCTCATTTCTATGTTTCATGGTAAGATATAATATAATTTGCGAAGTGTTATGTATTCCTCGTCAACACTTCAATTGAGTGTAAATGCGACACTTCCGTGCAAGGAAATAGCGTCTGCGGATGTCTAGGTATCGTAGCAATAGAGTTCTAATGCTTCTTAAAACGCGATATCGCATCTCATTTCTATGTTTCATGGTAAGATATAACATGATTTGCGAAGTGTTATGTATTCCTCGTCTACACTTCAATTGAATGTAAATGCGACACTTCCTTGCAAGGAAATAGCGTTTGCAGATGTCTACGTATCGAAGCAATAGAGTTCAAATGCTTCTTAAAAGGAGATATTGGGTCTCATACCTGTGTTTCATGATAAGATATAATATTCATTATGAAGTGTTATGCATTCCTCGTCTACGATTCAAATGAATGTAAATGCGACACTTCCTTGCAGGGAAATAGCGATTGCAGATGTCTACGTATCGTAGCAATAGAGTTCTTATGATTCTTAAAACGCGATATCGCATCTCATTTCTATGTTTCATGGTAAGGTATAATATGATTTGCGAAGTGTTATGTATTCCTCGTCTACACTTCGAATAAATGTAAATGCGACACTTCCTTGGTAGGAAATAGCGTCTGCAGATGTCTAGGTATCGTAGCAATAGAGTTCTAATGCTTCTTAAAACGCGACATCGCATCTCTTTTGTATGTTTCATGGTAAGATATAATATGATTTGCGAAGTGTCATGTATTCCTCGTCTACACTTCAAATGAATGCAAATGCGACACTTCCTTGCAGGGAAATAGCGTTTGCAGATGTCTACGTATCGTAGCAATAGAGTTCTTATGATTGTTAAAACGCGATATCGCATCTCATTTCTATGTTTCATGGTAAGGTATAATATGATTTGCGAAGTGTTATGTATTCCTCGTCTACACTTCAAATGAATGTGAATGCGACACTTCCTCGCTAGGAAATAGCGTTTGCAGATGTCTAGGTATCGTAGCAATAGATTTCTAATGCTTCTTAAAACGCGATATCGCATCTCATTTCTATGTTTCATGGTAAGATATAATATAATTTGCGAAGTGTTATGTATTCCTCGTCTACACTTCAATTGAGTGTAAATGCGACACTTCCGTGCAAGGAAATAGCGTCTGCGGATGTCTAGGTATCGTAGCAATAGAGTTCTAATGCTTCTTAAAACGCGATATCGCATCTCATTTCTATGTTTCATGGTAAGATATAACATGATTTGCGAAGTGTTATGTATTCCTCGTCTACACTTCAAATGAATGTAAATGCGACACTTCCTTGCAAGGATATAGCGTTTGCAGATGTCTACGTATCGTAGCAAGAGACTTCTAATGCTTCTTAAAACGCGATATCGCATCTCATTTCTATGTTTCATGGTAAGATATTATATGATTTGCGAAGTGTCATGTATTCCTCGTCTACACTTCAAATGAATGCAAATGCGACACTTCCTTGCAGGGAAATAGCGTTTGCAGATGTCTACGTATCGTAGCAATAGAGTTCTTATGATTGTTAAAACGCGATATCGCATCTCATTTTTATGTTTCATGGTAAGGTATAATATGATTTGCGAAGTGTTATGTATTCCTCGTCTACACTTCAAATGAATGTGAATGCGACACTTCCTCGCTAGGAAATAGCGTTTGCAGATGTCTAGGTATCGTAGCAATAGATTTCTAATGCTTCTTAAAACGCGATATCGCATCTCATTTCTATGTTTCATGGTAAGATATAATATAATTTGCGAAGTGTTATGTATTCCTCGTCAACACTTCAATTGAGTGTAAATGCGACACTTCCGTGCAAGGAAATAGCGTCTGCGGATGTCTAGGTATCGTAGCAATAGAGTTCTAATGCTTCTTAAAACGCGATATCGCATCTCATTTCTATGTTTCATGGTAAGATATAACATGATTTGCGAAGTGTTATGTATTCCTCGTCTACACTTCAATTGAATGTAAATGCGACACTTCCTTGCAAGGAAATAGCGTTTGCAGATGTCTACGTATCGAAGCAATAGAGTTCAAATGCTTCTTAAAAGGAGATATTGCGTCTCATACCTGTGTTTCATGATAAGATATAATATTCATTATGAAGTGTTATGCATTCCTCGTCTACGATTCAAATGAATGTAAATGCGACACTTCCTTGCAGGGAAATAGCGATTGCAGATGTCTACGTATCGTAGCAATAGAGTTCTTATGATTCTTAAAACGCGATATCGCATCTCATTTCTATGTTTCATGGTAAGGTATAATATGATTTGCGAAGTGTTATGTATTCCTCGTCTACACTTCGAATAAATGTAAATGCGACACTTCCTTGGTAGGAAATAGCGTCTGCAGATGTCTAGGTATCGTAGCAATAGAGTTCTAATGCTTCTTAAAACGCGACATCGCATCTCTTTTGTATGTTTCATGGTAAGATATAATATGATTTGCGAAGTGTCATGTATTCCTCGTCTACACTTCAAATGAATGCAAATGCGACACTTCCTTGCAGGGAAATAGCGTTTGCAGATGTCTACGTATCGTAGCAATAGAGTTCTTATGATTGTTAAAACGCGATATCGCATCTCATTTCTATGTTTCATGGTAAGGTATAATATGATTTGCGAAGTGTTATGTATTCCTCGTCTACACTTCAAATGAATGTGAATGCGACACTTCCTCGCTAGGAAATAGCGTTTGCAGATGTCTAGGTATCGTAGCAATAGATTTCTAATGCTTCTCAAAACGCGATATCGCATCTCATTTCTATGTTTCATGGTAAGATATAATATAATTTGCGAAGTGTTATGTATTCCTCGTCTACACTTCAATTGAGTGTAAATGCGACACTTCCGTGCAAGGAAATAGCGTCTGCGGATGTCTAGGTATCGTAGCAATAGAGTTCTAATGCTTCTTAAAACGCGATATCGCATCTCATTTCTATGTTTCATGGTAAGATATAACATGATTTGCGAAGTGTTATGTATTCCTCGTCTACACTTCAAATGAATGTAAATGCGACACTTCCTTGCAAGGATATAGCGTTTGCAGATGTCTACGTATCGTAGCAAGAGACTTCTAATGCTTCTTAAAACGCGATATCGCATCTCATTTCTATGTTTCATGGTAAGATATTATATGATTTGCGAAGTGTCATGTATTCCTCGTCTACACTTCAAATGAATGCAAATGCGACACTTCCTTGCAGGGAAATAGCGTTTGCAGATGTCTACGTATCGTAGCAATAGAGTTCTTATGATTGTTAAAACGCGATATCGCATCTCATTTTTATGTTTCATGGTAAGGTATAATATGATTTGCGAAGTGTTATGTATTCCTCGTCTACACTTCAAATGAATGTGAATGCGACACTTCCTCGCTAGGAAATAGCGTTTGCAGATGTCTAGGTATCGTAGCAATAGATTTCTAATGCTTCTTAAAACGCGATATCGCATCTCATTTCTATGTTTCATGGTAAGATATAATATAATTTGCGAAGTGTTATGTATTCCTCGTCTACACTTCAATTGAGTGTAAATGCGACACTTCCGTGCAAGGAAATAGCGTCTGCGGATGTCTAGGTATCGTAGCAATAGAGTTCTAATGCTTCTTAAAACGCGATATCGCATCTCATTTCTATGTTTCATGGTAAGGTATAACATGATTTGCGAAGTGTTATGTATTCCTCGTCTACACTTCAATTGAATGTAAATGCGACACTTCCTTGCAAGGAAATAGCGTTTGCAGATGTCTACGTATCGTAGCAATAGAGTTCAAATGCTTCTTAAAAGGAGATATTGCGTCTCATATCTATGTTTCATGATAAGATATAATATTCATTATGAAGTGTTATGCATTCCTCGTCTACGATTCAAATGAATGTAAATGCGACACTTCCTTGCAGGGAAATAGCGTTTGCAGATGTCTACGTATCGTAGCAATAGAGTTCTTATGTTTCTTAAAACGCGATATCGCATCTCATTTCTATGTTTCATGGTAAGGTATAATATGATTTGCGAAGTGTTATGTATTCCTCGTCTACACTTCAAATAAATGTAAATGCGACACTTCCTTGGTAGGAAATAGCGTCTGCAGATAACTAGGTATCGTAGCAATAGAGTTCTAATGCTTCTTAAAACGCGACATCGCATCTCTTTTGTATGTTTCATGGTAAGATATAATATGATTTGCGAAGTGTTATGTATTCCTCGTCTACACTTCAAATGAATGTGAATGCGACACTTCCTCGCTAGGAAATAGCGTTTGCAGATGTCTAGGTATCGTAGCAATAGATTTCTAATGCTTCTTAAAACGCGATATCGCATCTCATTTCTATGTTTCATGGTAAGATATAATATGATTTGCGATGTGTCATGTATTCCTCGTCTACACTTCAAATGAATGTAAATGCGACACTTCCTTGCTAGGAAATAGCGTCTGCAGATGTCTTGGTATCGTAGCAATAGTGTTCTAATGCTTCTTAAAACGCGATATCGCATCTCATTTCTATGTTTCATGGTAAGATATAATATGATTTGCGAAGTGTTATGTATTCCTCGTCTACACTTCAAATGAATGTAAATGCGACACTTCCTTGGTAGGAAATAGCGTCTGCAGATGTCTAGGTATCGTAGCAATAGAGTCCTAATGCTTCTTAAAACGCGATATCGCATCTCATTTCTATGTTTCATGCTAAGATATAACATGATTTGCGAAGTGTCATGTATTCCTCGTCTACACTTCAAATGAAGGCAAATGCGACACTTCCTTGCTAGGAAATAGGGTCTGCAGATGTCTAGGTATCGTAGCAATAGATTTCTAATGCTTCTTAAAACGCGATATCGCATCTCATTTCTATGTTTCATGGTAAGATATAATATAATTTGCGAAGTGTTATGTATTCCTCGTCAACACTTCAATTGAGTGTAAATGCGACACTTCCGTGCAAGGAAATAGCGTCTGCGGATGTCTAGGTATCGTAGCAATAGAGTTCTTATGATTCTTAAAACGCGATATCGCATCTCATTTCTATGTTTCATGGTAAGGTATAATATGATTTGCGAAGTGTTATGTATTCCTCGTCTACACTTCGAATAAATGTAAATGCGACACTTCCTTGGTAGGAAATAGCGTCTGCAGATGTCTAGGTATCGTAGCAATAGAGTTCTAATGCTTCTTAAAACGCGACATCGCATCTCTTTTGTATGTTTCATGGTAAGATATAATATGATTTGCGAAGTGTCATGTATTCCTCGTCTACACTTCAAATGAATGCAAATGCGACACTTCCTTGCAGGGAAATAGCGTTTGCAGATGTCTACGTATCGTAGCAATAGAGTTCTTATGATTGTTAAAACGCGATATCGCATCTCATTTCTATGTTTCATGGTAAGGTATAATATGATTTGCGAAGTGTTATGTATTCCTCGTCTACACTTCAAATGAATGTGAATGCGACACTTCCTCGCTAGGAAATAGCGTTTGCAGATGTCTAGGTATCGTAGCAATAGATTTCTAATGCTTCTTAAAACGCGATATCGCATCTCATTTCTATGTTTCATGGTAAGATATAATATAATTTGCGAAGTGTTATGTATTCCTCGTCTACACTTCAATTGAGTGTAAATGCGACACTTCCGTGCAAGGAAATAGCGTCTTCGGATGTCTAGGTATCGTAGCAATAGAGTTCTAATGCTTCTTAAAACGCGATATCGCATCTCATTTCTATGTTTCATGGTAAGATATAACATGATTTGCGAAGTGTTATGTATTCCTCGTCTACACTTCAATTGAATGTAAATGCGACACTTCCTTGCAAGGAAATAGCGTTTGCAGATGTCTACGTATCGTAGCAATAGAGTTCAAATGCTTCTTAAAAGGAGATATTGCGTCTCATATCTATGTTTCATGATAAGATATAATATTCATTATGAAGTGTTATGCATTCCTCGTCTACGATGCAAATGAATGTAAATGCGACACTTCCTTGCAGGGAAATAGCGTTTGCAGATGTCTACGTATCGTAGCAATAGAGTTCTTATGTTTCTTAAAACGCGATATCGCATCTCATTTCTATGTTTCATGGTAAGGTATAATATGATTTGCGAAGTGTTATGTATTCCTCGTCTACACTTCAAATAAATGTAAATGCGACACTTCCTTGGTAGGAAGTAGCGTCTGCAGATAACTAGGTATCGTAGCAATAGAGTTCTAATGCTTCTTAAAACGCGATATCGCATCTCATTTCTATGTTTCATGGTAAGATATAATATGATTTGCGAAGTGTTATGTATTCCTCGTCTACACTTCAAATGAATGTGAATGCGACACTTCCTCGCTAGGAAATAGCGTTTGCAGATGTCTAGGTATCGTAGCAATAGATTTCTAATGCTTCTTAAAACGCGATATCGCATCTTATTTCTATGTTTCATGGTAAGATATAATATGATTTGCGAAGTGTTATGTATTCCTCGTCTACACTTCAAATGAATGTAAATGCGACACTTCCTTGGTAGGAAATAGCGTCTGCAGATGTCTAGGTATCGTAGCAATAGATTTCTAATGCTTCTTAAAACGCGATATCGCATCTCATTTCTATGTTTCATGGTAAGATATAACATGATTTGCGAAGTGTTATGTATTCCTCGTCTACACTTCAATTGAATGTAAATGCGACACTTCCTTGCAAGGAAATATCGTTTGCAGATGTCTACGTTTCGAAGCAATAGAGTTCAAATGCTTCTTAAAAGGAGATATTGCGTCTCATACCTGTGTTTCATGATAAGATATAATATTCATTATGAAGTGTTATGCATTCCTCGTCTACGATTCAAATGAATGTAAATGCGACACTTCCTTGCAGGGAAATAGCGTTTGCAGATGTCTACGTATCGTAGCAATAGAGTTCTTATGATTCTTAAAACGCGATATCGCATCTCATTTCTATGTTTCATGGTAAGGTATAATATGATTTGCGAAGTGTTA
Source organism: Xylocopa sonorina (assembly GCF_050948175.1). Lineage (NCBI taxonomy): Eukaryota > Metazoa > Arthropoda > Insecta > Hymenoptera > Apidae > Xylocopa > Xylocopa sonorina. The sequence goes on from NW_027490117.1 coordinate 992,833, forward strand.
TGTATTCCTCGTCTACACTTCAAATAAATGTAAATGCGACACTTCCTTGGTAGGAAATAGCGTCTGCAGATGTCTAGGTATCGTAGCAATAGAGTTCTAATGCTTCTTAAAACGCGACATCGCATCTCTTTTGTATGTTTCATGGTAAGATATAATATGATTTGCGAAGTGTCATGTATTCCTCGTCTACACTTCAAATGAATGCAAATGCGACACTTCCTTGGTAGGAAATAGCGTTTGCAGATGTCTACGTATCGTAGCAATAGAGTTCTTATGATTGTTAAAACGCGATATCGCATCTCATTTCTATGTTTCATGGTAAGGTATAATATGATTTGCGAAGTGTTATGTATTCCTCGTCTACACTTCAAATGAATGTGAATGCGACACTTCCTCGCTAGGAAATAGCGTTTGCAGATGTCTAGGTATCGTAGCAATAGATTTCTAATGCATCTTAAAACGCGATATCGCATCTCATTTCTATGTTTCATGGTAAGATATAATATAATTTGCGAAGTGTTATGTATTCCTCGTCTACACTTCAATTGAGTGTAAATGCGACACTTCCGTGCAAGGAAATAGCGTCTGCGGATGTCTAGGTATCGTAGCAATAGAGTTCTAATGCTTCTTAAAACGCGATATCGCATCTCATTTCTATGTTTCATGGTAAGATATAACATGATTTGCGAAGTGTTATGTATTCCTCGTCTACACTTCAATTGAATGTAAATGCGACACTTCCTTGCAAGGAAATAGCGTTTGCAGATGTCTACGTATCGAAGCAATAGAGTTCAAATGCTTCTTAAAAGGAGATATTGCGTCTCATATCTGTGTTTCATGATAAGATATAATATTCATTATGAAGTGTTATGCATTCCTCGTCTACGATTCAAATGAATGTAAATGCGACACTTCCTTGCAGGGAAATAGCGTTTGCAGATGTCTACGTATCGTAGCAATAGAGTTCTTATGATTCTTAAAACGCGATATCGCATCTCATTTCTATGTTTCATGGTAAAGTATAATATGATTTGCGAAGTGTTATGTATTCCTCGTCTACACTTCAAATAAATGTAAATGCGACACTTCCTTGGTAGGAAATAGCGTCTGCAGATGTCTAGGTATCGTAGCAATAGAGTTCTAATGCTTCTTAAAACGCGACATCGCATCTCTTTTGTATGTTTCATGGTAAGATATAATATGATTTGCGAAGTGTCATGTATTCCTCGTCTACACTTCAAATGAATGTAAATGCGACACTTCCTTGCTAGGAAATAGCGTCTGCAGATGTCTAGGTATCGTAGCAATAGAGTTCTAATGCTCCTTAAAACGCGATATCGCATCTCATTTCTATGTTTCATGGTAAGATATAAAATGATTTGGGAAGTGTCATGTATTCCTCGTCTACACTTCAAATGAATATAAATGCGACACTTCCTTGCGTGGAAATAGCGTTTGCAGATGTCTAGGTATCGTAGCAATAGAGTTCTAATGCTTCTTAAAACGCGATATCGCATCTCATTTCTATGTTTCATGGTAAGCTATAATATGATTTGCGAAGTGTTATGTATTCCTCGTCTACACTTCAATTGAATGTAAATGCGACACTTCCTTGCAAGGAAATAGCGTTTGCAGATGTCTACGTATCGTAGCAATAGGGTTCTTATGATTCTTAAAACGCGATATCGCATCTCATTTCTATGTTTCATGGTAAGATATAATGTGATTTGCGAAGTGTCATGTATTCCTCGTCTACACTTCAAATGAATGTAAATGCGACACTTCCTTGCTAGGAAATAGCGTCTGCAGATGTCTAGGTATCGTAGCAATAGAGTTCTAATGCTTCTTAAAACGCGATATCGCATCTCATTTCTATGTTTCATGGTAAGCTATACTATGATTTGCGAAACGCTATGTATTCCTCGTCTACACTTCAAATGATTGTAAATGCGACACTTCCTTGCAAGGAAATAGCGTTTGCAGATGTCTACGTATCGTAGCAATAGGGTTCTTATGATTCTTAAAACGCGATATCGCATCTCATTTCTATGTTTCATGGTAAGATATAATATGATTTGCGAAGTGTCATGTATTCCTCGTCTACACTTCAAATGAATGTAAATGCGACACTTCCTTGGTAGGAAATAGCGTCTGCAGATGTCTAGGTATCGTAGCAATAGATTTCTAATGCTTCTTAAAACGCGATATCGCATCTCATTTCTATGTTTCATGGTAAGATATAACATGATTTGCGAAGTGTTATGTATTCCTCGTCTACACTTCAATTGAATGTAAATGCGACACTTCCTTGCAAGGAAATAGCGTTTGCAGATGTCTACGTATCGAAGCAATAGAGTTCAAATGCTTCTTAAAAGGAGATATTGCGTCTCATACCTGTGTTTCATGATAAGATATAATATTCATTATGAAGTGTTATGCATTCCTCGTCTACGATTCAAATGAATGTAAATGCGACACTTCCTTGCAGGGAAATAGCGTTTGCAGATGTCTACGTATCGTAGCAATAGAGTTCTTATGATTCTTAAAACGCGATATCGCATCTCATTTCTATGTTTCATGGTAAGGTATAATATGATTTGCGAAGTGTTATGTATTCCTCGTCTACACTTCAAATAAATGTAAATGCGACACTTCCTTGGTAGGAAATAGCGTTTGCAGATGTCTACGTATCGTAGCAATAGAGTTCTTATGATTGTTAAAACGCGATATCGCATCTCATTTCTATGTTTCATGGTAAGGTATAATATGATTTGCGAAGTGTTATGTATTCCTCGTCTATACTTCAAATGAATGTGAATGCGACACTTCCTCGCTAGGAAATAGCGTTTGCAGATGTCTAGGTATCGTAGCAATAGATTTCTAATGCATCTTAAAACGCGATATCGCATCTCATTTCTATGTTTCATGGTAAGATATAATATAATTTGCGAAGTGTTATGTATTCCTCGTCTACACTTCAATTGAGTGTAAATGCGACACTTCCGTGCAAGGAAATAGCGTCTGCGGATGTCTAGGTATCGTAGCAATAGAGTTCTAATGCTTCTTAAAACGCGATATCGCATCTCATTTCTATGTTTCATGGTAAGATATAACATGATTTGCGAAGTGTTATGTATTCCTCGTCTACACTTCAATTGAATGTAAATGCGACACTTCCTTGCAAGGAAATAGCGTTTGCAGATGTCTACGTATCGAAGCAATAGAGTTCAAATGCTTCTTAAAAGGAGATATTGCGTCTCATATCTGTGTTTCATGATAAGATATAATATTCATTATGAAGTGTTATGCATTCCTCGTCTACGATTCAAATGAATGTAAATGCGACACTTCCTTGCAGGGAAATAGCGTTTGCAGATGTCTACGTATCGTAGCAATAGAGTTCTTATGATTCTTAAAACGCGATATCGCATCTCATTTCTATGTTTCATGGTAAAGTATAATATGATTTGCGAAGTGTTATGTATTCCTCGTCTACACTTCAAATAAATGTAAATGCGACACTTCCTTGGTAGGAAATAGCGTCTGCAGATGTCTAGGTATCGTAGCAATAGAGTTCTAATGCTTCTTAAAACGCGACATCGCATCTCTTTTGTATGTTTCATGGTAAGATATAATATGATTTGCGAAGTGTCATGTATTCCTCGTCTACACTTCAAATGAATGTAAATGCGACACTTCCTTGCTAGGAAATAGCGTCTGCAGATGTCTAGGTATCGTAGCAATAGAGTTCTAATGCTCCTTAAAACGCGATATCGCATCTCATTTCTATGTTTCATGGTAAGATATAATATGATTTGGGAAGTGTCATGTATTCCTCGTCTACACTTCAAATGAATATAAATGCGACACTTCCTTGCGTGGAAATAGCGTTTGCAGATGTCTAGGTATCGTAGCAATAGAGTTCTAATGCTTCTTAAAACGCGATATCGCATCTCATTTCTATGTTTCATGGTAAGCTATAATATGATTTGCGAAGTGTTATGTATTCCTCGTCTACACTTCAATTGAATGTAAGTGCGACACTTCCTTGCAAGGAAATAGCGTTTGCAGATGTCTACGTATCGTAGCAATAGGGTTCTTATGATTCTTAAAACGCGATATCGCATCTCATTTCTATGTTTCATGGTAAGATATAATGTGATTTGCGAAGTGTCATGTATTCCTCGTCTACACTTCAAATGAATGTAAATGCGACACTTCCTTGCTAGGAAATAGCGTCTGCAGATGTCTAGGTATCGTAGCAATAGAGTTCTAATGCTTCTTAAAACGCGATATCGCATCTCATTTCTATGTTTCATGGTAAGCTATACTATGATTTGCGAAACGCTATGTATTCCTCGTCTACACTTCAAATGATTGTAAATGCGACACTTCCTTGCAAGGAAATAGCGTTTGCAGATGTCTACGTATCGTAGCAATAGGGTTCTTATGATTCTTAAAACGCGATATCGCATCTCATTTCTATGTTTCATGGTAAGATATAATATGATTTGCGAAGTGTCATGTATTCCTCGTCTACACTTCAAATGAATGTAAATGCGACACTTCCTTGGTAGGAAATAGCGTCTGCAGATGTCTAGGTATCGTAGCAATAGATTTCTAATGCTTCTTAAAACGCGATATCGCATCTCATTTCTATGTTTCATGGTAAGATATAACATGATTTGCGAAGTGTTATGTATTCCTCGTCTACACTTCAATTGAATGTAAATGCGACACTTCCTTGCAAGGAAATAGCGTTTGCAGATGTCTACGTATCGAAGCAATAGAGTTCAAATGCTTCTTAAAAGGAGATATTGCGTCTCATACCTGTGTTTCATGATAAGATATAATATTCATTATGAAGTGTTACGCATTCCTCGTCTACGATTCAAATGAATGTAAATGCGACACTTCCTTGCAGGGAAATAGCGTTTGCAGATGTCTACGTATCGTAGCAATAGAGTTCTTATGATTCTTAAAACGCGATATCGCATCTCATTTCTATGTTTCATGGTAAGGTATAATATGATTTGCGAAGTGTTATGTATTCCTCGTCTACACTTCAAATAAATGTAAATGCGACACTTCCTTGGTAGGAAATAGCGTTTGCAGATGTCTACGTATCGTAGCAATAGAGTTCTTATGATTGTTAAAACGCGATATCGCATCTCATTTCTATGTTTCATGGTAAGGTATAATATGATTTGCGAAGTGTTATGTATTCCTCGTCTATACTTCAAATGAATGTGAATGCGACACTTCCTCGCTAGGAAATAGCGTTTGCAGATGTCTAGGTATCGTAGCAATAGATTTCTAATGCTTCTTAAAACGCGATATCGCATCTCATTTCTATGTTTCATGGTAAGATATAATATAATTTGCGAAGTGTTATGTATTCCTCGTCTACACTTCAATTGAGTGTAAATGCGACACTTCCGTGCAAGGAAATAGCGTCTGCGGATGTCTAGGTATCGTAGCAATAGAGTTCTAATGCTTCTTAAAACGCGATATCGCATCTCATTTCTATGTTTCATGGTAAGATATAACATGATTTGCGAAGTGTTATGTCACGTCCCGAGGTGCGGTTGCGCTCGCAACGGTGGCACAAAGTCGTAACCGTTCCCGAAAATAACGCGAATTGCGTCCGGACCGGGTTCGTTGGCGTTTCGGACTCGATAAAACGGTAACTAACACTAAACTTACCTTGCGAAGGCTTGATTCCGCTGTCTGATTTCTCTTTCCAGGTACCTGGAGCGCCTTGGATCCGCAACCGGGATGGCGGCGGCGTACGGCTGGAACGGAGGTACGTCTACGGGAATAAGCGTCCAGGCGGGTTGACTCCGGCTGGCAGGTATCGGCGTTTGGCCCTGACGATTGGCGACTCGTACGGGTCGTGCGGCGAAGGAAACCTCCTTCACAGGAACCAGGACTCGAACGTAGGAAATTGAATATTCTGGTGCATCACCCACGTATTCCCGAGCGAGACGACGAATGAACTCTCTCCTCCCCGCGCGTCGTGTACGTTTTGTCGGAGGTGCAAGGCTCATCGAGAATACTTGAACCTCGGTTGAATACGGCACGGCTAAGCGTTGGTTCGCTCTAGCTTACCGGGATCGACCTGGGCGCAAGATATTCTGTACACGGTAGAAGTGAGGATGGAGCAACTAAGCGCTGGTTCGCTCTAGTCGTCGAGCCTCAAGACTATCGTAGATGAGATATAGAATTAGAATAATCGCGAGCGTACCCGTGGATTAGAATTAAGGAATTGTATTTGAACTCGAATAAAGATACTTTGAATCTGGTAAAAATAAACTATATTCTATGATTTCACTATACTAGATACACTTGACTAAATTCTAAGTTACTGACTAGCGATTACAATGAGAATTAGAAATAGTATAAAGTATCGAACGGACTCCGCTATGGGAGTATGGATAGAGACGAATGCATTAGAGCTAATTGCTCGTTGCGAATGAGCCTATTGCTCGGATCGGAAGTGCATCGTTCGGATGCTGGATTAGAACTCCTCGGTTCGGAGATGAGATATGAACTCTCCAGTTCGGAGATGAGATTGGAACTCACCCGTTCGGAGATGAGATACGAACTCTCCAGTTCGGAGATGAGATACCAACTCTCCCGTTCGGAGGTGAGATTGGAACTCTCCAGTTCGGAGATGAGTTGGGAACTCTCCGGTTCGGAGATGAGACGCGAACTGACTCTCGGATCTCGCGTCCGCGACCTCCTCGGGTCGCGCGGCGCGCGAGTCGCTGGGCCCTCGCGGTGGGGCGGACGGTCGGAGTAGGGCGGCCGCTCGGCCCCCGTGGTGGGGCGGCCGTTCGGAGTGGGGCGCGGCCCGCGTTAAGCGTGAGCCGCGAGCGTCGAGTGTGCGCGCGAGTGCACGGAACATAACCGTGCATGAATAAAATATATACATATATTTACTTAAATCTAGGTGTGTGTTGGTGTGTATGTACATATATGAGTAGTGTGCTTATTCTAATCCCACATGTACGAGAAGTACGTATAGGGCTTCGTGATCGCTGGGGATTCGACCCAGTATGTGTCGGAGAGCTCCTCGCCCTCGTAATACGGGGTGAAGTCCTCCCCCTCGTGTGTGGAGATCGCGCGTGGGCGCGGCATGCTGCATCCCTCTTCCCTCTCGTACCTTTGTCTCCTTCTGTAGGGACGGCGAGTCGGCGGGTGGCCCGTGTGCAGGGGCTCCGGATACGGATGCTGGGGATGATCAGTTGGACGCCGGAGGGTGGCAGGCGGTACGCCTGACGTTACACCACCCCCCTTGGAAAAAGAATCTCGGCCATGCCGAGATCTCTTGTCTGTTGGGTAGATTTCGGGATGCTGGATCCTTCTCTTGGTCCTGTCGGCTGGATGCTGCGGAATCTGAGGTTTTTCGCCTGGTTGATCCTGGCGATAACGTTTGGAGATTGGACCGTGACTGCGGGCTTCCTTCGGATTGCAGGCACTTTCGTCGCTTTCACTTTCAGCGTTCGTTTGAATGTCACTGCTCTCACTGACTTCATTTTCAGTTTTTCGCACTTTTCTTTCACTAGCATCCACACTCTGCATACTATGCATTCGTTTACAAATTTTGATTTTGTTCGTATGAACAATTTTATGGCGCCCTTTTACATTCAGCTTAACATTACAATTGCCCAAAATTTCGAGGATACGGTACGGTCCAGAATACTGTGCCTGGAACTTATGTTTGTTCGGCTCTTTTAAAAGATAGACCCATTGGCCTACCTCGAAGTTTTGGACATTGAGATTTCGGTCATAATAATATTTAGAACGGCGTTTCGCATTGTCTAGATTGGCTTTAGCCAAATCCTGAGATTTCGAGATTTTCTCCTGAAGTTGTATAAGATAGTCGCTATAAGTTTCGTTATCAGAGCTGTCCTGAAAAGGAGTGGCTGACGGCGTCCTAGCTATCCTGCCGAACACTAGTTCGTGTGGGGTGTATAATGTACCCTCGTGCACACTGGTGTTGTATGAAAACATTGCATACGGTAACCAATTCACCCAATCGTTACTCGACTCTATGTAATGCTTCAGATATTCGGCCAGGACGTGGTGAGATCGTTCAACGGACCCGTTTGTTTGTGGATGGAACGCAGTGGACTTGTATTGTTTAATACGGAATTTGATTGCTATGGCTTTAATCAAGCTATTTATAAAGTTCGAACCTTGGTCCGTGAGTATGCCTTTCGGGCATCCGAACTTACAAATGAATTCTTTTATTAAAGCTTCGGCAATGTCTACTGCGGTGGTGGTTTTGAGAGGAACTGCGACTGAGTATTTAGTGAGGAGATCTTGGATCGTGAGGATACTTGTATAACCGTCGGAAGTTTCGGGAAGAGGACCCATTACGTCCATTGAAATCTTATCGAATGCCCTGCCAGGGGTGTCGGTTAAAGTGAGAGGCTGTCTGGTCTTTACCCGGACCAGTTTCTCTGTCTGACAACTTTTACATTTGCCAATATATTCTTGTATTTGTGTTTTCATGTTTGGCCAAAAGTATTGTTGTCTGATGCGAGAATAAGTTTTATTAACCCCTTTGTGACCTCCCACAGGGGAGTCGTGGTTTTCTCTTATTATTTTCAGTCGCTCTTCGACCGAAGGGGTTTTAATGAGGCCCTGGCAGACCGTAATCTGGACAGTTGTTTCATAAAACAGGTCCTGAAGGATTTTCTGGATTCGGGACCAGGATACGGAGTCTAGATAGGTTTGTGCGATACTAAATGTTTGTAATTGTAATTCGTTTACAACGTCGCACAAGGATCTGAATGTTTCTATTACGGTCTGGAAATTGATTGATCTGGTGGAATGTTCGATGATTGGAAGCTGGATTTGGAATTCGTTTCCGATTTGTATGACTTTGGCTTTGGTAAGAACGTGATTTTTGTTTGGAAGGAATTTTTCAGCGTTCGCTAGATCTTTGGCGCCCGTGTCATAGGGGTGCCCAGATTGCGTGACGAAGACAACTACATTGTCTCGTCGCGTTGATAATGCGTCACGGCTGAAATTAAATAGAGGTTCGCGTCGGAAAAATTCATTTGGAGCAGGAGTATAGAAGTCGGTGCTGTCGCTGGCGACTTGCGGAGGTGGTGCTGTGTTGGTACGGAAGGACGTGCCTGGAGTCGGTAATTCAGGTTCTGATGTTACCGGAGTAGGAGGAGGCGCTAGTGTGGTATACTTTTTACGGGTTTCCGGAGGCACATCGAAGATGTCGTCCTCCGAGTTTTCTGAATACGAGAGCGGAAAAATTTGAGCGGGATTCCGCGACAATGCGTCCGCGTTAAGGTTCGTTTTTCCACTTTTATAGACCATCTCGTAGTCAAATTCCGCTAACTTAAGCCTCCACCGTACGAGTCTACTTGACGGGTCCTTGACCGAATTCATCCACACTAACGGTCGATGGTCGGTAACGAGTTTGAATTGATTACCGTATATGTATGGACGAAAGTAATGGACGGCGTAGACAATCGCCAGACACTCCTTCTCGATCGTGGAGTAGTTTCTCTCCGCAGCGTTTAACAGTCGCGACGTGTACGCGATTGGCAAGTCGCGGCCTATTGGTCCTTGACTCAAGATAGCACCAATAGCTTCGGCGGACGCGTCGGTCGTTATCACGAATGGTTGTTTGAAGTTGGGGTACTGCAAGATAGGCGCTTCGCATAGGCAATCTCGGAGTTTGACGAATGAATTCTCTTGCTCGTTACGCCATACAAAGGGCGCGTCTTTTTTTAACAAATTTGTAAGTGGCTTAGCAATATTAGAAAAATTTGCGATGAACCGCCTGTAGTATCCCGCGAGCCCGAGGAATTGTTTGATCTGTTTCGCGTTGCGCGGGCGCGGAAAATTTTTGACGGCGCTAATTTTCGCAGGGTCAGGTTTTACACCGTGCTCACTGATAATATGACCCAAATAGCTTACTTCTCTCCTCAAGAATTCGCACTTATCCGGCTGCAATACTAAATTAGCTTCTTTGAGCCGTTGAGTTAATTTATCGAATTTAAGTCGATGTTCTTGAAGAGAGCTAGCGTAGATAACAATGTCGTCCAAATAGACGAAAATTTCGTTCCCCTGGAGACCGGACAGGACATTGTCCATAAGTCGTTGGAACGTCGCTGGCGCATTTTTTAATCCGAATGGCATTCTTTTAAATTCATAATGCCCGTGAGGCGTCGAAAAAGCGGTTTTGGGAGCATCGGCGGGCTCCATTGGGATCTGGTGAAATCCGCTCGCGAGATCGAATGTACTAAAATACTTCGCGCTCCCGAGCTGATCAAGTATCTCGGTAATGCAAGGGAGGGGATAGGCATCGGCGACAGATTTCTCATTGAGTGCGCGGTAGTCGATGACGACGCGCCATTGCTTGTTGCCCAAGGAGTCCGGTTTCTTTGGGACAACCCACAATGGCGAATTATATGGTGATTTTGACGGAGAGATGACACCATTTTGTAAAAATTTGTCGACTTGTCGTCGAATCTCCTCCTTATGAGCTGGTGGGAACCGGTATTGTTTCACATTGACGGGGCGGTCGTCGACGGTTGGAATCTTGTGCGTGGTTGCTGACGTATGCCCTAATTTATCCCCCTCAATGTGAAAAAGCTCCTGCGTGCTTTGAACGAGACGGACGACGTGCTCTCTTTCCTCTGCGTTGAGGTGGTCGAGACGGAGGAGACTAAGAATTCGGTCTAGGCGAGATTTCGAAGGATTGGCGGATTTCGATGTTTGTTTCAACGGCGCCTGTTGTATATTATTTTTAACCGCCTGAGCATAGGAGATTTGCTGAGTATTCGCGATTTTGCAACGCGAAGGAGGAGTTTCGATTGTCGAATATGGTGTCTGATTCGAGAAAGAAATAGAAGTTTTCCCTTTTTGGGATGAGCCGATCGGTACGGCGGATACGTTAGATTTAGTAGATTTAGAAAAAACCGGATACAGCGACGGACTATCCTCCTCGTGGAGGGGAGTCATGATTTGCGCGGGCTCAAGTACGATTTCTGGTAACGCGATTTCGACGGCGCGGTCGGATGAATTAATTATTCGAGTTACCGCTTTGCCCCGAATTACTCTGACGAGAGCGTTTCCGAAAAATATACCCGGCGCAAGATCGATACGGGGAATTATACCTTCCGCGAGGTTCGAATTAACTACGCGGACCTTGATACCGATATTTGATCTCGGCGGAATGGAGATACGGTCTCCTGACTTCGGAGAAGCTGCTTTGTCTTGCGTTCGAAGCTTCGATTTCGTTGCTGCATCGCGTTTCAGCGGAGGCGATGATTTACGCGGCGGGCGCGGCGGCGGAGGGGGAATAGATTCCGTGCGCGGCGCTTGTTTACGTTTCGGCGATAGGAGAGGCTTTATTTTCGAGTCCGGTGACGGTTCCTCGAGTGTTTCGATATCGTCTTCGAAAGGAATTCTCTTACCATTCCATTTGATTATTTTATTTGGAAAAGAGATTTCTGCGTCCATACAGAACCCGGAGCCGAGGATCCCGCTTGGTTTAAGGGGAAAATCATCCTCGACCACATTAAAAGGGACGACGCGACCGAAAATGACAAGATTCACCGTCCCTAAGGTTGCGGTTTTGCCATCGGTTACCCCTGTTATTATTACGATCTCGGACTTATCGATTCGCGCGGATGCTTTTAGAGCCGAACGTTTTATAATATTTATTTCCGCCCCAGTGTCCACCATGAAGCGAGTTGGTGAAATTAGAAGATCGGATTTTAGAATTACGTTTGGCGTGCTAGTTTTTCCGGTTATGTTTATCGCGGCGTTTCGTCGATTTCCGCGTTGGAGTTGTTCGCGGCGAGAGGACGGACTTGGTGCGCGGCCTCGCCACCTGTCTCGCGGCGGGTGCGGAGGCCATTGTCGTTTCCCGAATTTTTATTTACCGCGTTGTTGTACTGCCTTTTGCGGCACTCGCCTATTTCGTGCCCCGGGGTCTTGCAATAGCGACAAAATTTGGGCGCGTCCCTGGCTACGATTTGTCTCGGTTGTTCGTACGCGGGGCCTCGAGTAGGAGGCGGTACGTCCCTGGATCGCAAGTATTCCTGCGGTCGGTACGGCGATGGCGGTCTGAGCCGACACTCGGTCGCGTAATGTCCGATATTATTGCATTTTCGGCAAATAATTTCGGCTGGTTTTTCGCGCGATTCTGGTCGCGCGGCACGCGATCTGCCTAGTCGGTTGCAATCACGTTCGTGCATTTGGTAAAGTTCTCGCGCTCGAGCGAACGTTTCTCGCAATGTGCCGAATGAATTTATCGTCATCTGCATTCGAATTTCCGGAATGAGACCGTCTTTAAAACATTGTAGGGTGAGCGCGTCTACGTCATCGAGCGATTCCGGTGTGTCTCGTCGAGCAAGCCTCTCGCAATCAATTATAGCGGTTCTAAGATCTTTTACTCGACCGATGTAATCTAGAATGTGCTCGTTCGCGAGCATAAATATATTAGCAAGTTCACCCCGATAATGATGAGCTGATTTTACGGAGCAAAATGTGCTGCGAAGAACGTCCGTTAATTCGAGTATTGTGTAACATGGCTCGTCTTCTAGCGCGGCGTAGGCACGACCCTTGAGTTTTCCCTTAAGCAGGCGTGTGAAAGTTCGCTCGCACCCATTAGGGATAAGCTCATAAGCGCGTTTACACGCTCGGGTAAACTGAAGAATAGGAATATTCTGACCATCGAATGTCGGCACGGCTTCGAGGGCCTGCTTAAGCGATAGCTCGTCGTGTTGCGAACTATTTGTATTGAAATCGGAGCTCGAATTATGTCCGGAAAGCGGATTTCCCCGAGGAATATCTAGAGAAACAGTATCGTCGCGCGTTAAATCAGGCGTTCTGCGAATAGATTCTAATTCACGACGTAAAATTTCTATTTGCTGGAGCAACGCGGCATTACTCGGATCGGTCGCTTTCGTATTTTTCGCGGAAGTATTTTGTTGCGCGGTACTAGGAAGAGGCTCGGCGATAGCGTCTTGGAAATCAAGCGTTCTGCTAGTGCGTTTTTCGCGTTCAGAATCGGCCATCGCGGCGGCTCGCTGTGTCTGCTGGCGCGTTTTTGTCGGAGTCCGGGTTGCCATATCTAGTTTCGCGGTTCCTTTCGGCGGAATTTCCGGAGGAAACGCGTGGCTATCCCACCGCTGTCACCAAAAATAACTTTCGTGTCACGTCCCGAGGTGCGGTTGCGCTCGCAACGGTGGCACAAAGTCGTAACCGTTCCCGAAAATAACGCGAATTGCGTCCGGACCGGGTTCGTTGGCGTTTCGGACTCGATAAAACGGTAACTAACACTAAACTTACCTTGCGAAGGCTTGATTCCGCTGTCTGATTTCTCTTTCCAGGTACCTGGAGCGCCTTGGATCCGCAACCGGGATGGCGGCGGCGTACGGCTGGAACGGAGGTACGTCTACGGGAATAAGCGTCCAGGCGGGTTGACTCCGGCTGGCAGGTATCGGCGTTTGGCCCTGACGATTGGCGACTCGTACGGGTCGTGCGGCGAAGGAAACCTCCTTCACAGGAACCAGGACTCGAACGTAGGAAATTGAATATTCTGGTGCATCACCCACGTATTCCCGAGCGAGACGACGAATGAACTCTCTCCTCCCCGCGCGTCGTGTACGTTTTGTCGGAGGTGCAAGGCTCATCGAGAATACTTGAACCTCGGTTGAATACGGCACGGCTAAGCGTTGGTTCGCTCTAGCTTACCGGGATCGACCTGGGCGCAAGATATTCTGTACACGGTAGAAGTGAGGATGGAGCAACTAAGCGCTGGTTCGCTCTAGTCGTCGAGCCTCAAGACTATCGTAGATGAGATATAGAATTAGAATAATCGCGAGCGTACCCGTGGATTAGAATTAAGGAATTGTATTTGAACTCGAATAAAGATACTTTGAATCTGGTAAAAATAAACTATATTCTATGATTTCACTATACTAGATACACTTGACTAAATTCTAAGTTACTGACTAGCGATTACAATGAGAATTAGAAATAGTATAAAGTATCGAACGGACTCCGCTATGGGAGTATGGATAGAGACGAATGCATTAGAGCTAATTGCTCGTTGCGAATGAGCCTATTGCTCGGATCGGAAGTGCATCGTTCGGATGCTGGATTAGAACTCCTCGGTTCGGAGATGAGATATGAACTCTCCAGTTCGGAGATGAGATTGGAACTCACCCGTTCGGAGATGAGATACGAACTCTCCAGTTCGGAGATGAGATACCAACTCTCCCGTTCGGAGGTGAGATTGGAACTCTCCAGTTCGGAGATGAGTTGGGAACTCTCCGGTTCGGAGATGAGACGCGAACTGACTCTCGGATCTCGCGTCCGCGACCTCCTCGGGTCGCGCGGCGCGCGAGTCGCTGGGCCCTCGCGGTGGGGCGGACGGTCGGAGTAGGGCGGCCGCTCGGCCCCCGTGGTGGGGCGGCCGTTCGGAGTGGGGCGCGGCCCGCGTTAAGCGTGAGCCGCGAGCGTCGAGTGTGCGCGCGAGTGCACGGAACATAACCGTGCATGAATAAAATATATACATATATTTACTTAAATCTAGGTGTGTGTTGGTGTGTATGTACATATATGAGTAGTGTGCTTATTCTAATCCCACATGTACGAGAAGTACGTATAGGGCTTCGTGATCGCTGGGGATTCGACCCAGTATGTGTCGGAGAGCTCCTCGCCCTCGTAATACGGGGTGAAGTCCTCCCCCTCGTGTGTGGAGATCGCGCGTGGGCGCGGCATGCTGCATCCCTCTTCCCTCTCGTACCTTTGTCTCCTTCTGTAGGGACGGCGAGTCGGCGGGTGGCCCGTGTGCAGGGGCTCCGGATACGGATGCTGGGGATGATCAGTTGGACGCCGGAGGGTGGCAGGCGGTACGCCTGACGTTACAGTTATGTATTCCTCGTCTACACTTCAATTGAATGTAAATGCGACACTTCCTTGCAAGGAAATAGCGTTTGCAGATGTCTACGTATCGAAGCAATAGAGTTCAAATGCATCTTAAAAGGAGATATTGCGTCTCATATCTGTGTTTCATTATAAGATATAATATTCATTATGAAGTGTTATGCATTCCTCGTCTACGATTCAAATGAATGTAAATGCGACACTTCCTTGCAGGGAAATAGCGTTTGCAGATGTCTACGTATCGTAGCAATAGAGTTCTTATGATTCTTAAAACGCGATATCGCATCTCATTTCTATGTTTCATGGTAAGGTATAATATGATTTGCGAAGTGTTATGTATTCCTCGTCTACACTTCAAATAAATGTAAATGCGACACTTCCTTGGTAGGAAATAGCGTCTGCAGATGTCTAGGTATCGTAGCAATAGAGTTCTAATGCTTCTTAAAACGCGACATCGCATCTCTTTTGTATGTTTCATGGTAAGATATAATATGATTTGCGAAGTGTCATGTATTCCTCGTCTACACTTCAAATGAATGTAAATGCGACACTTCCTTGCTAGGAAATAGCGTCTGCAGATGTCTAGGTATCGTAGCAATAGAGTTCTAATGCTCCTTAAAACGCGATATCGCATCTCATTTCTATGTTTCATGGTAAGATATAATATGATTTGGGAAGTGTCATGTATTCCTCGTCTACACTTCAAATGAATATAAATGCGACACTTCCTTGCGTGGAAATAGCGTTTGCAGATGTCTAGGTATCGTAGCAATAGAGTTCTAATGCTTCTTAAAACGCGATATCGCATCTCATTTCTATGTTTCATGGTAAGCTATAATATGATTTGCGAAGTGTTATGTATTCCTCGTCTACACTTCAATTGAATGTAAATGCGACACTTCCTTGCAAGGAAATAGCGTTTGCAGATGTCTACGTATCGTAGCAATAGGGTTCTTATGATTCTTAAAACGCGATATCGCATCTCATTTCTATGTTTCATGGTAAGATATAATGTGATTTGCGAAGTGTCATGTATTCCTCGTCTACACTTCAAATGAATGTAAATGCGACACTTCCTTGCTAGGAAATAGCGTCTGCAGATGTCTAGGTATCGTAGCAATAGAGTTCTAATGCTTCTTAAAACGCGATATCGCATCTCATTTCTATGTTTCATGGTAAGCTATACTATGATTTGCGAAACGCTATGTATTCCTCGTCTACACTTCAAATGATTGTAAATGCGACACTTCCTTGCAAGGAAATAGCGTTTGCAGATGTCTACGTATCGTAGCAATAGGGTTCTTATGATTCTTAAAACGCGATATCGCATCTCATTTCTATGTTTCATGGTAAGATATAATATGATTTGCGAATTGTCATGTATTCCTCGTCTACACTTCAAATGAATGTAAATGCGACACTTCCTTGGTAGGAAATAGCGTCTGCAGATGTCTAGGAATCGTAGCAATAGATTTCTAATGCTTCTTAAAACGCGATATCGCATCTCATTTCTATGTTTCATGGTAAGATATAACATGATTTGCGAAGTGTTATGTATTCCTCGTCTACACTTCAATTGAATGTAAATGCGACACTTCCTTGCAAGGAAATAGCGTTTGCAGATGTCTACGTATCGAAGCAATAGAGTTCAAATGCTTCTTAAAAGGAGATATTGCGTCTCATACCTGTGTTTCATGATAAGATATAATATTCATTATGAAGTGTTATGCATTCCTCGTCTACGATTCAAATGAATGTAAATGCGACACTTCCTTGCAGGGAAATAGCGTTTGCAGATGTCTACGTATCGTAGCAATAGAGTTCTTATGATTCTTAAAACGCGATATCGCATCTCATTTCTATGTTTCATGGTAAGGTATAATATGATTTGCGAAGTGTTATGTATTCCTCGTCTACACTTCAAATAAATGTAAATGCGACACTTCCTTGGTAGGAAATAGCGTCTGCAGATGTCTAGGTATCGTAGCAATAGAGTTCTAATGCTTCTTAAAACGCGACATCGCATCTCTTTTGTATGTTTCATGGTAAGATATAATATGATTTGCGAAGTGTCATGTATTCCTCGTCTACACTTCAAATGAATGCAAATGCGACACTTCCTTGGTAGGAAATAGCGTTTGCAGATGTCTACGTATCGTAGCAATAGAGTTCTTATGATTGTTAAAACGCGATATCGCATCTCATTTCTATGTTTCATGGTAAGGTATAATATGATTTGCGAAGTGTTATGTATTCCTCGTCTACACTTCAAATGAATGTGAATGCGACACTTCCTCGCTAGGAAATAGCGTTTGCAGATGTCTAGGTATCGTAGCAATAGATTTCTAATGCTTCTTAAAACGCGATATCGCATCTCATTTCTATGTTTCATGGTAAGATATAATATAATTTGCGAAGTGTTATGTATTCCTCGTCTACACTTCAATTGAGTGTAAATGCGACACTTCCGTGCAAGGAAATAGCGTCTGCGGATGTCTAGGTATCGTAGCAATAGAGTTCTAATGCTTCTTAAAACGCGATATCGCATCTCATTTCTATGTTTCATGGTAAGATATAACATGATTTGCGAAGTGTTATGTATTCCTCGTCTACACTTCAATTGAATGTAAATGCGACACTTCCTTGCAAGGAAATAGCGTTTGCAGATGTCTACGTATCGAAGCAATAGAGTTCAAATGCTTCTTAAAAGGAGATATTGCGTCTCATATCTGTGTTTCATGATAAGATATAATATTCATTATGAAGTGTTATGCATTCCTCGTCTACGATTCAAATGAATGTAAATGCGACACTTCCTTGCAGGGAAATAGCGTTTGCAGATGTCTACGTATCGTAGCAATAGAGTTCTTATGATTCTTAAAACGCGATATCGCATCTCATTTCTATGTTTCATGGTAAGGTATAATATGATTTGCGAAGTGTTATGTATTCCTCGTCTACACTTCAAATAAATGTAAATGCGACACTTCCTTGGTAGGAAATAGCGTCTGCAGATGTCTAGGTATCGTAGCAATAGAGTTCTAATGCTTCTTAAAACGCGACATCGCATCTCTTTTGTATGTTTCATGGTAAGATATAATATGATTTGCGAAGTGTCATGTATTCCTCGTCTACACTTCAAATGAATGTAAATGCGACACTTCCTTGCTAGGAAATAGCGTCTGCAGATGTCTAGGTATCGTAGCAATAGAGTTCTAATGCTCCTTAAAACGCGATATCGCATCTCATTTCTATGTTTCATGGTAAGATATAATATGATTTGCGAAGTGTCATGTATTCCTCGTCTACACTTCAAATGAACATAAATGCGACACTTCCTTGCAAGGAAATAGCGTTTGCAGATGTCTAGGTATCGTAGCAATAGAGTTCTAATGCTTCTTAAAACGCGATATCGCATCTCATTTCTATGTTTCATGGTAAGCTATAATATGATTTGCGAAGTGTTATGTATTCCTCGTCTACACTTCAATTGAATGTAAATGCGACACTTCCTTGCAAGGAAATAGCGTTTGCAGATGTCTACGTATCGTAGCAATAGGGTTCTTATGATTCTTAAAACGCGATATCGCATCTCATTTCTATGTTTCATGGTAAGATATAATGTGATTTGCGAAGTGTCATGTATTCCTCGTCTACACTTCAAATGAATGTAAATGCGACACTTCCTTGCTAGGAAATAGCGTCTGCAGATGTCTAGGTATCGTAGCAATAGAGTTCTAATGCTTCTTAAAACGCGATATCGCATCTCATTTCTATGTTTCATGGTAAGATATTATATGATTTGCGAAGTGTTATGTATTCCTCGTCTACACTTCAACTGAATGTAAATGCGACACTTCCTTGCAAGGAAATAGCGTTTGCAGATGTCTACGTATCGTAGCAATAGGGTTCTTATGATTCTTAAAACGCGATATCGCATCTCACTTCTATGTTTCATGGTAAGATATAATGTGATTTGCGAAGTGTTATGTATTCCTCGTCTACACTTCAAATGAATGTGAATGCGACACTTCCTTGCTAGGAAATAGCGTCTGCAGATGTCTAGGTATCGTAACAATAGAGTTCTAATCCTTCTTAAAACTCGATATCGCATCTCATTTCTATGTTTCATGGTAAGATATTATATGATTTGCGAAGTGTCATGTATTCCTCGTCTACACTTCAAATGAATGCAAATGCGACACTTCCTTGCAGGGAAATAGCGTTTGCAGATGTCTACGTATCGTAGCAATAGAGTTCTTATGATTGTTAAAACGCGATATCGCATCTCATTTCTATGTTTCATGGTAAGGTATAATATGATTTGCGAAGTGTTATGTATTCCTCGTCTACACTTCAAATGAATGTGAATGCGACACTTCCTCGCTAGGAAATAGCGTTTGCAGATGTCTAGGTATCGTAGCAATAGATTTCTAATGCTTCTTAAAACGCGATATTGTAACGTCAGGCGTACCGCCTGCCACCCTCCGGCGTCCAACTGATCATCCCCAGCATCCGTATCCGGAGCCCCTGCACACGGGCCACCCGCCGACTCGCCGTCCCTACAGAAGGAGACAAAGGTACGAGAGGGAAGAGGGATGCAGCATGCCGCGCCCACGCGCGATCTCCACACACGAGGGGGAGGACTTCACCCCGTATTACGAGGGCGAGGAGCTCTCCGACACATACTGGGTCGAATCCCCAGCGATCACGAAGCCCTATACGTACTTCTCGTACATGTGGGATTAGAATAAGCACACTACTCATATATGTACATACACACCAACACACACCTAGATTTAAGTAAATATATGTATATATTTTATTCATGCACGGTTATGTTCCGTGCACTCGCGCGCACACTCGACGCTCGCGGCTCACGCTTAACGCGGGCCGCGCCCCACTCCGAACGGCCGCCCCACCACGAGGGCCGAGCGGCCGCCCTACTCCGACCGTCCGCCCCACCGCGAGGGCCCAGCGACTCGCGCGCCGCGCGACCCGAGGAGGTCGCGGACGCGAGATCCGGGAGGCAGTTCCAATCTCACCTCCGAACGGGAGAGTTGGTATCTCATCTCCGAACTGGAGAGTTCCAATCTCACCTCCGAACTGGAGAGTTGGTATCTCATCTCCGAACTGGAGAGTTCGTATCTCATCTCCGAACCGAGGAGTTCTAATCCAGCATCCGAACGATGCACTTCCGATCCGAGCAATAGGCTCATTCGCAACGAGCAATTAGCTCTAATGCATTCGTCTCTATCCATACTCCCATAGCGGAGTCCATTCGATACTTTATACTATTTCTAATTCTCATTGTAATCGCTAGTCAGTAACTTAGAATTTAGTCAAGTGTATCTAGTATAGTGAAATCATAGAATATAGTTTATTTTTACCAGATTCAAAGTATCTTTATTCGAGTTCAAATACAATTCCTTAATTCTACTCCACGGGTACGCTCGCGATTATTCTATTTCTATATCTCATCTGCGATAGTCTTGAGGCTCGACGACTAGAGCGAACCAGCGCTTAGTTGCTCCATCCTCACTTCTACCGTATACAGAATATCTTGCGCCCAGGTTGATCCCGGTAAGCTAGAGCGAACCAACGCTTAGCCGCGCCGTACTCGACCGAAGTTCAAGTATTCTCGACGAGCCTTGCACCTCCGACAAAGCGTACACGACGCGCGGGGAGGAGAGAGTTTATTCGTCGTCTCGCTCGGGAATACGTGGGTGATGCACCGGAATATTCAATTTCCTGCGTTCGAGTCCTGGTTCCTGTGAAGGAGGTTTCCTTCGCCGCACGACCCGTACCTCCGTTCCAGCCGTACGCCGCCGCCATCCCGGTTGCGGATCCAAGGCGCTCCAGGTACCTGGAAAGAGAAATCAGACAGTAGAATCAAGCCATCACAAGGTAAGTTTCGTGTTAATTACCGTTTTATCGAGTCCGAAACGCCAACGAACCCGGTCCGGACGCAATTCGCGTTATTTTCGGGAACGGTTACGACTTTGTGCCACCGTTGCGAGCGCAACCGCACCTCGGGACGTGACACGAAAGTTATTTTTGGTGACAGCGGTGGGATAGCCACGCGTTTCCTCCGGAAATTCTGCCGAAAGGAACCGCGAAACTAGATATGGCAACCCGGACTCCGACAAAAACGCGCCAGCAGACACAGCGAGCCGCCGCGATGGCCGATTCCGAACGCGAAAAACGCACTAGCAGAACGCTCGACTTCCAAGACGCTATCGCCGAGCCTCTTCCTAGTACCGCGCAACAAAATACTTCCGCGAAAAATACGAAAACGACCGATCCTAGTAATGCCGCGTTGCTCCAGCAAATAGAAATTCTACGTCGTGAAATAGAATCTATCCGCAGAACGCCTGATTTAACGCGCGACGATACCGTTTCTCTGGATATTCCTCGGGGAAATCCGCTTTCCGGACATAATTCGAGCTCCGATTTTAATACAAATAGTTCGCAACACGACGAGCTATCGCTTAAGCAGGCCCTCGAAGCCGTGCCGACATTCGATGGTCAGAACATTCCAATTCTTCAGTTTACCCGAGCGTGTAAACGCGCTTATGAGCTTATCCCTAATGGGTGCGAGCGAACTTTCACACGCCTGCTTAAGGGAAAACTCAAGGGTCGTGCCTACGCCGCGCTAGAAGACGAGCCGTGTTACACAATACTCGAATTAACGGACGTTCTTCGCAGCACTTTTTGCTCCGTAAAATCAGCTCATCATTATCGGGGTGAACTTGCTAATATATTTATGCGCGCGAACGAGCACATTCTAGATTACATCGGTCGAGTAAAAGATCTTAGAACCGCTATAATTGATTGCGAGAGGCTTGCTCGACGAGACACACCGGAATCGCTCGATGACGTAGACGCGCTCACCCTACAATGTTTTAAAGACGGTCTCATTCCGGAAATTCGAATGCAAATGACTATAAGTTCATTCGGTACATTGCGAGAAACGTTCGCTCGAGCGCGGGAGCTCTATCAAATGCACGAACGTGATTGCAACCGGCTAGGTAGATCGCGTGTCGCGCGACCAGAATCGCGCGAAAAACCAGCCGAAGTTATTTGCCGAAAATGTAATAATATCGGACATTACGCGACCGAGTGTCGGCTCAGACCGCCATCGCCGTACCGACCGCAGGAATACCGTGACGCTTACTTGCGATCCAGGGACGTACCGCCTCCTACTCGAGGCCCCGCGTACGAACAACCGAGACAAATCGTAGCCAGGGACGCGCCCAAATTTTGTCGCTATTGCAAGACCCCGGGGCACGAAATAGGCGAGTGCCGCAAAAGACAGTACAACAACGCGGTAAATAAAAATTCGGGAAACGACAATGGCCTCCGCACCCGCCGCGAGACAGGTGGCGAGGCCGCGCACCAAGTCCGTCCTCTCGCCGCGAACAACTCCAACGCGGAAATCGACGAAACGCCGCGATAAACATAACCGGAAAAACTAGCACGCCAAACGTAGTTCTAAAATCCGATCTTCTAATTTCACCAACTCGCTTCATGGTGGACACTGGGGCGGAAATAAATATTATAAAACGTTCGGCTCTAAAAGCATCCGCGCGAATCGATAAGTCCGAGATCGTAATAATAACAGGGGTAACCGATGGCAAAACCGCAACCCTAGGGACGGTGAATCTTGTCATTTTCGGTCGCGTCGTTCCTTTTAATGTGGTCGAGGATGATTTTCCCCTTAAACCAAGCGGGATCCTCGGCTCCGGGTTCTGTATGGACGCAGAAATCTCTTTTCCAAATAAAATAATCAAATGGAATGGTAAGAGAATTCCTTTCGAAGACGATATCGAAGCACTCGAGGAACCGTCACCAGACTCGAAAATAAAGCCTCTCCTATCGCCGAAACGTAAACAAGCGCCGCGCACGGAATCTATTCCCCCTCCGCCGCCGCGCCCGCCGCGTAAATCATCGCCTCCGCTGAAACGCGATGCAACAACGAAATCGAAGCTTCGAACGCAAGACAAAGCAGCTTCTCCGAAGTCAGGAGACCGTATCTCCATTCCACCGAGATCAAATATCGGTATCAAGGTCCGCGTAGTTAATTCGAACCTCGCGGAAGGTATAATTCCTCGTATCGATCTTGCGCCGGGTATATTTTTCGGAAACGCTCTCGTCAGAGTAATTCGGGGCAAAGCGGTAACTCGAATAATTAATTCATCCGACCGCGCCGTCGAAATCGCGTTACCAGAAATCGTACTTGAGCCCGCGCAAATCATGACTCCCCTCCATAAGGAGGAAAGTCCATCGCTCTATCCGATTTTTTCTAAATCCAACGTATCCGCCGTACCGATCGGCTCATCCCAAAAAGGGAAAACTTCTATTTCTTTCTCGAGTCAGACACCATATTCGACACTCGAAACTCCTCCTTCGCGTTGCAAAATCGCGAATGTTCAACAGATCTCCTATGCTCAGGCGGTTAAAAATAATATACAACAGGCGCCGTTGAAACAAACATCGAAATCCGCCAATCCTTCGAAATCTCGCCTAGACCGAATTCTTAGTCTCCTCCGTCTCGACCACCTCAACGCAGAGGAAAGAGAGCACGTCGTCCGTCTCGTTCAAAGCACGCAGGAGCTTTTTCACATTGAGGGGGATAAATTAGGGCATACGTCAGCAACCACGCACAAGATTCCAACCGTCGACGACCGCCCCGTCAATGTGAAACAATACCGGTTCCCACCAGCTCATAAGGAGGAGATTCGACGACAAGTCGACAAATTTTTACAAAATGGTGTCATCTCTCCGTCAAAATCACCATATAATTCGCCATTGTGGGTTGTCCCAAAGAAACCGGACTCCTTGGGCAACAAGCAATGGCGCGTCGTCATCGACTACCGCGCACTCAATGAGAAATCTGTCGCCGATGCCTATCCCCTCCCTTGCATTACCGAGATACTTGATCAGCTCGGGAGCGCGAAGTATTTTAGTACATTCGATCTCGCGAGCGGATTTCACCAGATCCCAATGGAGCCCGCCGATGCTCCCAAAACCGCTTTTTCGACGCCTCACGGGCATTATGAATTTAAAAGAATGCCATTCGGATTAAAAAATGCGCCAGCGACGTTCCAACGACTTATGGACAATGTCCTGTCCGGTCTCCAGGGGAACGAAATTTTCGTCTATTTGGACGATATTGTTATCTACGCTAGCTCTCTTCAAGAACATCGACTTAAATTCGAGAAATTAACTCAACGGCTCAAAGAAGCTAATTTAGTATTGCAGCCGGATAAGTGCGAATTCTTGAGGAGAGAAGTAAGCTATTTGGGTCATATTATCAGTGAGCACGGTGTAAAACCTGACCCTGCGAAAATTAGCGCCGTCAAAAATTTTCCGCGCCCGCGCAACGCGAAACAGATCAAACAATTCCTCGGGCTCGCGGGATACTACAGGCGGTTCATCGCAAATTTTTCTAATATTGCTAAGCCACTTACAAATTTGTTAAAAAAAGACGCGCCCTTTGTATGGCGTAACGAGCAAGAGAATTCATTCGTCAAACTCCGAGATTGCCTATGCGAAGCGCCTATCTTGCAGTACCCCAACTTCAAACAACCATTCGTGATAACGACCGACGCGTCCGCCGAAGCTATTGGTGCTATCTTGAGTCAAGGACCAATAGGCCGCGACTTGCCAATCGCGTACACGTCGCGACTGTTAAACGCTGCGGAGAAAAACTACTCCACGATCGAGAAGGAGTGTCTGGCGATTGTCTACGCCGTCCATTACTTTCGTCCATACATATACGGTAATCAATTCAAACTCGTTACCGACCATCGACCGTTAGTGTGGATGAATTCGGTCAAGGACCCGTCAAGTAGACTCGTACGGTGGAGGCTTAAGTTAGCGGAATTTGACTACGAGATGGTCTATAAAAGTGGAAAAACGAACCTTAATGCGGACGCATTGTCGCGGAATCCCGCTCAAATTTTTCCGCTCTCGTATTCAGAAAACTCGGAGGACGACATCTTCGATGTACCTCCGGAAACCCGTAAAAAGTATACCACACTAGCGCCTCCTCCTACTCCGGTAACATCAGAACCTGAATTACCGACTCCAGGCACGTCCTTCCGTACCAACACAGCACCACCTCCGCAAGTCGCCAGCGACAGCACCGACTTCTATACTCCTGCTCCAAATGAATTTTTCCGACGCGAACCTCTGTTTAATTTCAGCCGTGACGCATTATCAACGCGACGAGACAATGTAGTTGTCTTCGTCACGCAATCTGGGCACCCCTATGACACGGGCGCCAAAGATCTAGCGAACACTGAAAAATTCCTCCTAAACAAAAATCACGTCCTTACCAAAGCCAAAGTCATAAAAATCGGAAACGAATTCCAAATCCAGCTTCCAATCATCGAACATTCCACCAGATCAATCAATTTCCAGACCGTAATAGAAACATTCAGATCCTTGTGCGACGTTGTAAACGAATTACAATTACAAACATTTAGTATCGCACAAACCTATCTAGACTCCGTATCCTGGTCCCGAATCCAGAAAATCCTTCAGGACCTGTTCTACGAAACAACTGTCCAGATTACGGTCTGCCAGGGCCTCATTAAAACCCCTTCGGTCGAAGAGCGACTGAAAATAATAAGAGAAAACCACGACTCCCCTGTGGGAGGTCACAAAGGGGTTAATAAAACTTATTCTCGCATCAGACAACAATACTTTTGGCCAAACATGAAAACACAAATACAAGAATATATTGGCAAATGTAAAAGTTGTCAGACAGAGAAACTGGTCCGGGTGAAGACCAGACAGCCTCTCACTTTAACCGACACCCCTGGCAGGGCATTCGATAAGATTTCAATGGACGTAATGGGTCCTCTTCCCGAAACTTCCGACGGTTATACAAGTATCCTCACGATCCAAGATCTCCTCACTAAATACTCAGTCGCAGTTCCTCTCAAAACCACCACCGCAGTAGACATTGCCGAAGCTTTAATAAAAGAATTCATTTGTAAGTACGGATGCCCGAAAGGCATACTCACGGACCAAGGTTCGAACTTTATAAATAGCTTGATTAAAGCCATAGCAATCAAATTCCGTATTAAGCAATACAAGTCCACTGCGTTCCATCCACAAACAAACGGGTCCGTTGAACGATCTCACCACGTCCTGGCCGAATATCTGAAGCATTACATAGAGTCGAGTAACGATTGGGTGAATTGGTTACCGTATGCAATGTTTTCATACAACACCAGTGTGCACGAGGGTACATTATACACCCCACACGAACTAGTGTTCGGCAGGATAGCTAGGACGCCGTCAGCCACTCCTTTTCAGGACAGCTCTGATAACGAAACTTATAGCGACTATCTTATACAACTTCAGGAGAAAATCTCGAAATCTCAGGATTTGGCTAAAGCCAATCTAGACAATGCGAAACGCCGTTCTAAATATTATTATGACCGAAATCTCAATGTCCAAAACTTCGAGGTAGGCCAATGGGTCTATCTTTTAAAAGAGCCGAACAAACATAAGTTCCAGGCACAGTATTCTGGACCGTACCGTATCCTCGAAATTTTGGGCAATTGTAATGTTAAGCTGAATGTAAAAGGGCGCCATAAAATTGTTCATACGAACAAAATCAAAATTTGTAAACGAATGCATAGTATGCAGAGTGTGGATGCTAGTGAAAGAAAAGTGCGAAAAACTGAAAATGAAGTCAGTGAGAGCAGTGACATTCAAACGAACGCTGAAAGTGAAAGCGACGAAAGTGCCTGCAATCCGAAGGAAGCCCGCAGTCACGGTCCAATCTCCAAACGTTATCGCCAGGATCAACCAGGCGAAAAACCTCAGATTCCGCAGCATCCAGCCGACAGGACCAAGAGAAGGATCCAGCATCCCGAAATCTACCCAACAGACAAGAGATCTCGGCATGGCCGAGATTCTTTTTCCAAGGGGGGTGGTGTAACGTCAGGCGTACCGCCTGCCACCCTCCGGCGTCCAACTGATCATCCCCAGCATCCGTATCCGGAGCCCCTGCACACGGGCCACCCGCCGACTCGCCGTCCCTACAGAAGGAGACAAAGGTACGAGAGGGAAGAGGGATGCAGCATGCCGCGCCCACGCGCGATCTCCACACACGAGGGGGAGGACTTCACCCCGTATTACGAGGGCGAGGAGCTCTCCGACACATACTGGGTCGAATCCCCAGCGATCACGAAGCCCTATACGTACTTCTCGTACATGTGGGATTAGAATAAGCACACTACTCATATATGTACATACACACCAACACACACCTAGATTTAAGTAAATATATGTATATATTTTATTCATGCACGGTTATGTTCCGTGCACTCGCGCGCACACTCGACGCTCGCGGCTCACGCTTAACGCGGGCCGCGCCCCACTCCGAACGGCCGCCCCACCACGAGGGCCGAGCGGCCGCCCTACTCCGACCGTCCGCCCCACCGCGAGGGCCCAGCGACTCGCGCGCCGCGCGACCCGAGGAGGTCGCGGACGCGAGATCCGGGAGGCAGTTCCAATCTCACCTCCGAACGGGAGAGTTGGTATCTCATCTCCGAACTGGAGAGTTCCAATCTCACCTCCGAACTGGAGAGTTGGTATCTCATCTCCGAACTGGAGAGTTCGTATCTCATCTCCGAACCGAGGAGTTCTAATCCAGCATCCGAACGATGCACTTCCGATCCGAGCAATAGGCTCATTCGCAACGAGCAATTAGCTCTAATGCATTCGTCTCTATCCATACTCCCATAGCGGAGTCCATTCGATACTTTATACTATTTCTAATTCTCATTGTAATCGCTAGTCAGTAACTTAGAATTTAGTCAAGTGTATCTAGTATAGTGAAATCATAGAATATAGTTTATTTTTACCAGATTCAAAGTATCTTTATTCGAGTTCAAATACAATTCCTTAATTCTACTCCACGGGTACGCTCGCGATTATTCTATTTCTATATCTCATCTGCGATAGTCTTGAGGCTCGACGACTAGAGCGAACCAGCGCTTAGTTGCTCCATCCTCACTTCTACCGTATACAGAATATCTTGCGCCCAGGTTGATCCCGGTAAGCTAGAGCGAACCAACGCTTAGCCGCGCCGTACTCGACCGAAGTTCAAGTATTCTCGACGAGCCTTGCACCTCCGACAAAGCGTACACGACGCGCGGGGAGGAGAGAGTTTATTCGTCGTCTCGCTCGGGAATACGTGGGTGATGCACCAGAATATTCAATTTCCTGCGTTCGAGTCCTGGTACCTGTGAAGGAGGTTTCCTTCGCCGCACGACCCGTACCTCCGTTCCAGCCGTACGCCGCCGCCATCCCGGTTGCGGATCCAAGGCGCTCCAGGTACCTAGAAAGAGAAATCAGACAGCGGAATCAAGCCTTCGCAAGGTAAGTTTAGTGTTAATTACCGTTTTATCGAGTCCGAAACGCCAACGAACCCGGTCCGGACGCAATTCGCGTTATTTTCGGGAACGGTTACGACTTTGTGCCACCGTTGCGAGCGCAACCGCACCTCGGGACGTGACACGAAAGTTATTTTTGGTGACAGCGGTGGGATAGCCACGCGTTTCCTCCGGAAATTCCGCCGAAAGGAACCGCGAAACTAGATATGGCAACCCGGACTCCGACAAAAACGCGCCAGCAGACACAGCGAGCCGCCGCGATGGCCGATTCCGAACGCGAAAAACGCACTAGCAGAACGCTTGATTTCCAAGACGCTATCGCCGAGCCTCTTCCTAGTACCGCGCAACCAAATACTTCCGCGAAAAATACGAAAGCGACCGATCCGAGTAATGCCGCGTTGCTCCAGCAAATAGAAATTTTACGTCGTGAATTAGAATCTATTCGCAGAACGCCTGATTTAACGCGCGACGATACCGTTTCGCTGGATATTCCTCGGGGAAATCCGCTTTCCGCACATAATTCGAGCTCTGATTTCAATACAAATAGTTCGCAACACGACGAGCTATCGCTTAAGCAGGCCCTCGAAGCCGTGCCGACATTCGACGGTCAGAACATTCCCATTCTTCAGTTTACCCGAGCGTGTAAACGCGCTTATGAGCTTATCCCTAATGGGTGCGAGCGAACCTTCACACGCCTGCTTAAGGGAAAACTCAAGGGTCGTGCCTACGCCGCGCTAGAAGACGAGCCGTGTTACACAATACTCGAATTAACGGACGTTCTTCGCAGCACATTTTGCTCCGTAAAATCAGCTCATCATTATCGGGGTGAACTTGCCAATATATTTATGCGCGCGAACGAGCACATTCTAGATTACATCGGTCGAGTAAAAGATCTTAGAACCGCTATAATTGATTGCGAAAGGCTTGCTCGACGAGACACACCGGAATCGCTCGATGACGTAGACGCGCTCACCCTACAATGTTTTAAAGACGGTCTCATTCCGGAAATTCGAATGCAAATGACTATAAGTTCATTCGGTACATTGCGAGAAACGTTCGCTCGAGCGCGGGAGCTCTATCAAATGCACGAACGTGATTGCAACCGGCTAGGTAGATCGCGTGTCGCGCGACCAGAATCGCGCGAAAAACCAGCCGAAGTTATTTGCCGAAAATGTAATAATATCGGACATTACGCGACCGAGTGTCGGCTCAGACCGCCATCGCCGTACCGACCGCAGGAATACCGTGACGCTTACTTGCGATCCAGGGACGTACCGCCTCCTACTCGAGGCCCCGCGTACGAACAACCGAGACAAATCGTAGCCAGGGACGCGCCCAAATTTTGTCGCTATTGCAAGACCCCGGGGCACGAAATAGGCGAGTGCCGCAAAAGGCAGTACAACAACGCGGTAAATAAAAATTCGGGAAACGACAATGGCCTCCGCACCCGCCGCGAGACAGGTGGCGAGGCCGCGTACCCAGTCCGTCCTCTCGCCGCGAGCAACTCCAACGCGGAAATCGACGAAACGCCGCGATAAACATAACCGGAAAAACTAGCACGCCAAACGTAATTTTAAAGTCCGACCTTCTAATTTCACCAACTCGCTTCATGGTGGACACTGGGGCGGAAATAAATATTATAAAACGTTCGGCTCTAAAAGCATCCGCGCGAATCGATAAGTCCGAGATCGTAATAATAACAGGGGTAACCGATGGCAAAACCGCAACCTTAGGGACGGTGAATCTTGTCATTTTCGGTCGCGTCGTTCCTTTTAATGTGGTCGAGGATGATTTTCCCCTTAAACCAAGCGGGATCCTCGGCTCCGGTTTCTGTATGGACGCAGAAATCTCTTTTCCAAATAAAATAATCAAATGGAATGGTAAGAGAATTCCTTTCGAAGACGATATCGAAGCACTCGAGGAACCGTCACCGGAGTCGAAAATAAAGCCTCTCCTATCGCCGAAACGTAAACAAGCGCCGCGCACGGAATCTATTCCCCCTCCGCCGCCGCGCCCGCCGCGTAAATCATCGCCTCCGCTGAAACGCGATGCAACAACGAAATCGAAGCTTCGAACGCAAGACAAAGCAGCTTCTCCGAAGTCAGGAGACCGTATCTCCATTCCGCCGAGATCAAATATCGGTATCAAGGTCCGCGTAGTTAATTCGAATCTCGCGGAAGGTATAATTCCTCGTATCGATCTTGCGCCGGGCATATTTTTCGGAAACGCTCTCGTCAGAGTAATTCGGGGCAAAGCGGTAACTCGAATAATTAATTCATCCGACCGCGCCGTCGAAATCGCGTTACCAGAGATCATACTCGAGCCCGCGCAAATCATGACTCCCCTCCACGAGGAGGATAGTCCGTCGCTCTATCCGGTTTTTTCTAAATCTACTAAATCTAACGTATCCGCCGTACCGATCGGCTCATCCCAAAAAGGGAAAACTTCTATTTCTTTCTCGAGTCAGACACCATACTCGACAATCGAAACTCCTCCTTCGCGTTGCAAAATCGCGAATGTTCAACAGATCTCTTATGCTCAGGCGGTTAAAAATAATGTACAACAGGCGCCGTTAAAACCAACATCGAAATCCGCCAACCTTTCGAAATCTCGCTTAGATCGAATTCTTAGTCTCCTCCGTCTCGACCACCTCAACGCAGAGGAAAGAGAGCACGTCGTCCGTCTCGTTCAAAGCACGCAGGAGCTTTTTCACATTGAGGGGGATAAATTAGGGCATACGTCAGCAACCACGCACAAGATTCCAACCGTCGACGACCGCCCCGTCAATGTGAAACAATACCGTTTCCCACCAGCTCATAAGGAGGAGATTCGACGACAAGTCGACAAATTTTTACAAAATGGTGTCATCTCTCCGTCAAAATCACCATATAATTCGCCATTGTGGGTTGTCCCAAAGAAACCGGACTCCTTGGGCAACAAGCAATGGCGCGTCGTCATCGACTACCGCGCACTCAATGAGAAATCTGTCGCCGATGCCTATCCCCTCCCTTGCATTACCGAGATACTTGATCAGCTCGGGAGCGCGAAGTATTTTAGTACATTCGATCTCGCGAGCGGATTTCACCAGATCCCAATGGAGCCCGCCGATGCTCCCAAAACTGCTTTTTCGACGCCTCACGGGCATTATGAATTTAAAAGAATGCCATTCGGATTAAAAAATGCGCCAGCGACGTTCCAACGACTTATGGACAATGTCCTGTCCGGTCTCCAGGGGAACGAAATTTTCGTCTATTTGGACGACATCGTTATCTACGCTAGCTCTCTTCAAGAACATCGACTTAAATTCGAGAAATTAACTCAACGGCTCAAAGAAGCTAATTTAGTATTGCAGCCGGATAAGTGCGAATTCTTGAGGAGAGAAGTAAGCTATTTGGGTCATATTATCAGTGAGCACGGTGTAAAACCTGACCCTGCGAAAATTAGCGCCGTCAAAAATTTTCCGCGCCCGCGCAACGCGAAACAGATCAAACAATTCCTCGGGCTCGCGGGGTACTACAGGCGGTTCATCGCAAATTTTTCTAACATTGCTAAGCCTCTAACGAATTTGTTAAAAAAGGACGCGCCCTTTGTATGGCGTAACGAGCATGAGAATTCATTCGTCAAACTCCGAGATTGCCTATGCGAAGCGCCTATCTTGCAGTACCCCAACTTTAAACAACCATTCGTGATAACGACCGACGCGTCCGCCGAAGCTATTGGTGCTATCTTGAGTCAAGGACCAATAGGCCGCGACTTGCCAATCGCGTACACGTCGCGACTGTTAAACGCTGCGGAGAAAAACTACTCCACGATCGAGAAGGAGTGTCTGGCGATTGTCTACGCCGTCCATTACTTTCGTCCATACATATACGGTAATCAATTCAAACTCGTTACCGACCATCGACCGTTAGTGTGGATGAATTCGGTCAAGGACCCGTCAAGTAGACTCGTACGGTGGAGGCTTAAGTTAGCGGAATTTGACTACGAGATGGTCTATAAAAGTGGAAAAACGAACCTTAATGCGGACGCATTGTCGCGGAATCCCGCTCAAATTTTTCCGCTCTCGTATTCAGAAAACTCGGAGGACGACATCTTCGATGTGCCTCCGGAAACCCGTAAAAAGTATACCACACTAGCGCCTTCTCCTACTCCGGTAACATCAGAACCTGAATTACCGACTCCAGGCACATCCTTCCGTACCAACACAGCATCTCCTCCGCAAGTCGCCAGCGACAGCACCGACTTCTATACTCCTGCTCCAAATGAATTTTTCCGACGCGAACCTCTATTTAATTTCAGCCGTGACGCATTATCAACGCGACGAGACAATGTAGTTGTCTTCGTCACGCAATCTGGGCACCCCTATGACACGGGCGCCAAAGATCTAGCGAACGCTGAAAAATTCCTTCCAAACAAAAATCACGTTCTTACCAAAGCCAAAGTCATACAAATCGGAAACGAATTCCAAATCCAGCTTCCAATCATCGAACATTCCACCAGATCAATCAATTTCCAGACCGTAATAGAAACATTCAGATCCTTGTGCGACGTTGTAAACGAATTACAATTACAAACATTTAGTATCGCACAAACCTATCTAGACTCCGTATCCTGGTCCCGAATCCAGAAAATCCTTCAGGACCTGTTTTATGAAACAACTGTCCAGATTACGGTCTGCCAGGGCCTCATTAAAACCCCTTCGGTCGAAGAGCGACTGAAAATAATAAGAGAAAACCACGACTCCCCTGTGGGAGGTCACAAAGGGATTAATAAAACTTATTCTCGCATCAGACAACAATACTTTTGGCCAAACATGAAAACACAAATACAAGAATATATTGGCAAATGTAAAAGTTGTCAGACAGAGAAACTGGTCCGGGTAAAGACCAGACAGCCTCTCACTTTAACCGACACCCCTGGCAGGGCATTCGATAAGATTTCAATGGACGTAATGGGTCCTCTTCCCGAAACTTCCGACGGTTATACGAGTATCCTCACGATCCAAGATCTCCTCACTAAATACTCAATCGCAGTTCCTCTCAAAACCACCACCGCAGTAGACATTGCCGAAGCTTTAATAAAAGAATTCATTTGTAAGTTCGGATGCCCGAAAGGCATACTCACGGACCAAGGTTCGAACTTTATAAATAGCTTGATTAAAGCCATAGCAATCAAATTCCGTATTAAGCAATACAAGTCCACTGCGTTCCATCCACAGACAAACGGGTCCGTTGAACGATCTCACCACGTCCTGGCCGAATATCTGAAGCATTACATAGAGTCGAGTAACGATTGGGTGAATTGGTTACCGTACGCAATGTTTTCATACAACACCAGTGTGCACGAGGGTACATTATACACCCCACACGAACTAGTGTTCGGCAGGATAGCTAGGACGCCGTCAGCCACTCCTTTTCAGGACAGCTCTGATAACGAAACTTATAGCGACTATCTTATACAACTTCAGGAGAAAATCTCGAAATCTCAGGATTTGGCTAAAGCCAATCTAGACAATGCGAAACGCCGTTCTAAATATTATTATGACCGAAATCTCAATGTCCAAAACTTCGAGGTAGGCCAATGGGTCTATCTTTTAAAAGAGCCGAACAAACATAAGTTCCAGGCACAGTATTCTGGACCGTACCGTATCCTCGAAATTTTGGGCAATTGTAAT
Organism: Xylocopa sonorina; assembly: GCF_050948175.1. NCBI lineage: Eukaryota > Metazoa > Arthropoda > Insecta > Hymenoptera > Apidae > Xylocopa > Xylocopa sonorina. The sequence continues at coordinate 1,026,868 of NW_027490117.1, forward strand.
GTTAAGCTGAATGTAAAAGGGCGCCATAAAATTGTTCATACGAACAAAATCAAAATTTGTAAACGAATGCATAGTATGCAGAGTGTGGATGCTAGTGAAAGAAAAGTGCGAAAAACTGAAAATGAAGTCAGTGAGAGCAGTGACATTCAAACGAACGCTGAAAGTGAAAGCGACGAAAGTGCCTGCAATCCGAAGGAAGCCCGCAGTCACGGTCCAATCTCCAAACGTTATCGCCAGGATCAACCAGGCGAAAAACCTCAGATTCCGCAGCATCCAGCCGACAGGACCAAGAGAAGGATCCAGCATCCCGAAATCTACCCAACAGACAAGAGATCTCGGCATGGCCGAGATTCTTTTTCCAAGGGGGGTGGTGTAACGTCAGGCGTACCGCCTGCCACCCTCCGGCGTCCACCTCATCATCCCCAGCATCCGTATCCGGAGCCCCTGCACACGGGCCACCCGCCGACTCGCCGTCCCTACAGAAGGAGACAAAGGTACGAGAGGGAAGAGGGATGCAGCATGCCGCGCCCACGCGCGATCTCCACACACGAGGGGGAGGACTTCACCCCGTATTACGAGGGCGAGGAGCTCTCCGACACGTACTGGGTCGAATCCCCAGCAATCACGAAGCCCTATACGTACTTCTCGTACATGTGGGATTAGAATAAGCACACTACTCACCTATGTACATACACACCAACACACACCTAGATTTAAGTGAATATATGTATATATTTCATTCATGCACGGCTATGTTCCGTGCACTCGCGCGCACACTCGACGCTCGCGGCTCACGCTTAACGCGGGCCGCGCCCCACTCCGAACGGCCGCCCCACCACGGGGGCCGAGCGGCCGCCCTACTCCGACCGTCCGCCCCACCGCGAGGGCCCAGCGACTCGCGCGCCGCGCGACCCGAGGAGGTCGCGGACGCGAGATCCGAGAGTCAGTTCGCGTCTCATCTCCGAACCGGAGAGTTCCCAACTCATCTCCGAACTGGAGAGTTCCAATCTCATCTCCGAACTGGAGAGTTCTAATCCAGCATCCGAACGATGCACTTCCGATCCGAGCAATAGGCTCATTCGCAACGAGCAATTAGCTCTAATGCATTCGTCTCTATCCATACTCCCATAGCGGAGTCCATTCGATACTTATACTATTTCTAATTCTCATTGTAATCGTTAGTCAGTAACTTAGAACTTAGTCAAGTGTATTTAGTATAGTGATATCATAGAATATAGTTTATTTTTACCAGATTCAAAGTATTTTTATTCGAGTTCAAATACAATTCCTTAATTCTACTCCACGGGTACGCTCGCGATTATTCTATTTCTATATCTCATCTGCGATAGTCTTGAGGCTCGACGACTAGAGCGAACCAGCGCTTAGTTGCTCCATCCTCACTTCTACCGTATACAGAATATCTTGCGCCCAGGTTGATCCCGGTAAGCTAGAGCGAACCAACGCTTAGCCGCGCCGTACTCGACCGAAGTTCAAGTATTCTCGACGAGCCTTGCACCTCCGACAAAGCGTACACGACGCGCGGGGAGGAGAGAGTTTATTCGTCGTCTCGCTCGGGAATACGTGGGTGATGCACCAGAATATTCAATTTCCTGCGTTCGAGTCCTGGTACCTGTGAAGGAGGTTTCCTTCGCCGCACGACCCGTACCTCCGTTCCAGCCGTACGCCGCCGCCATCCCGGTTGCGGATCCAAGGCGCTCCAGGTACCTAGAAAGAGAAATCAGACAGCGGAATCAAGCCTTCGCAAGGTAAGTTTAGTGTTAATTACCGTTTTATCGAGTCCGAAACGCCAACGAACCCGGTCCGGACGCAATTCGCGTTATTTTCGGGAACGGTTACGACTTTGTGCCACCGTTGCGAGCGCAACCGCACCGCGGGACGTGACAGGACACTTCCTTGGTGGGAAATAGCGTTTGCAGATGTCTAGGTATCGTAGCAATAGAGTTCTAATGCTTCTTAAAACGCGATATCGCATCACATTTCTATGCTTCATGGTAAGATATAATGTGATTTGCGAAGTGTCATGTATTCCTCGTCTACACTTCAAATGAATGTAAATGCGACACTTCCTTGCTAGGAAATAGCGCCTGCAGATGTCTAGGTATCGTAGCAATAGAGTTCTAATGCTTCTTAAAACGCGATAACGCATCTCATTTCTATGTTTGATGGTATGATATAATATGATTTGCGAAGTGTCATGTATTCCTCGTCTACACGTCAAATGAATGTAAATGCGACACTTCCTTGGTAGGAAATAGCGTTTGCATATGTCTACGTATCGTAGCAGTAGATTTCTGATGCTTCTTAAAAGGCGATATCGCATCTCATTTCTATGTTTCATGGTGAAATATAATATGATTTGCGAAGAGTCATGTATTCCTCGTCTACACTTCAAATGAATATAAATGCGACACTTCCTTGCAAGGAAATAGCGTTTGCAGATGTCTAGGTATCGTAGCAATAGAGTTCTAATGCTTCTTAAAACGCGATATCGCATCTCATTTCTATGTTTCATGGTAAGCTATAATATGATTTGCGAAGTGTTATGTATTCCTCGTCTACACTTCAATTGAATGTAAATGCGACACTTCCTTGCAAGGAAATAGCGTTTGCAGATGTCTACGTATCGTAGCAATAGGGTTCTTATGATTCCTAAAACGTGATATCGTATCTCATTTCTATGTTTCAAGGTAAGATATAATATGATTTGCGAAGTGTTATGTATTTCTCGTCTACACTTCAAATGGATGTAAATGCGACACTTCCTTGCTAGGAAATAGCGTCTGCAGATGTCTAGGTATCGTAGCAATAGAGTTCAAATGCTTCTTAGAGCGAGACATTGCATCTCATTTCTATGTTTCATGGTAGAAGGTAATATGATTTGCGAAGTGTTATGTATTCCTCGTCTACACTTCAAATGAATGTAAATGCGACACTTCCTTGCAAGGAAATAGCGTTTGCAGATGTCTACGTATCGTAGCAATAGGGTTCTTATGATTCTTAAAACGCGATATCGCATCTCATTTCTATGTTTCATGGTAATATATAATGTGATTTGCGAAATGTCATGTATTCCTCGTCTACACTTCAAATGAATGTAAATGCGACACTTCCTTGCAAAGAAATAGCGTTTGCAGATGTCTACGAATCGTAGCAATAGATTTCTAATGCTTCTTAAAACGCGATATCGCATCTCATTTCTATGTTTCATGGTAAGATATTATATGATTTGCGAAGTGTTATATATTCCTCGTCTACACTTCAAATGAATGTAAATGCGACACTTCCTTGCAAGGAAATAGCGTTTGCAGATGTCTACGTATCGTAGCAATAGAGTTCTTATGACTCTTAAAACGCGATATCGCATCTCATTTCTATGTTTCATGGTAAGCTATAATATGATTTGCGAAGTGTTATGTATTCCTCGTCTACACTTCAATTGAGTGTAAATGCGACACTTCCGTGCAAGGAAATAGCGTTTGCAGATGTCTACGTATCGTAGCAATAGGGTTCTTATGATTCCTAAAACGTGATATCGTATCTCATTTCTATGTTTCAAGGTAAGATATAATATGATTTGCGAAGTGTTATGTATTTCTCGTCTACGCTTCAAATGGATGTAAATGCGACACTTCCTTGCTAGGAAATAGCGTCTGCAGATGTCTAGGTATCGTAGCAATAGAGTTCAAATGCTTCTTAAAGCGAGACATTGCATCTCATTTCTATGTTTCATGGTAGAAGGTAATATGATTTGCGAAGTGTTATGTATTCCTCGTCTACACTTCAAATGAATGTAAATGCGACACTTCCTTGCAAGGAAATAGCGTTTGCAGATGTCTACGTATCGTAGCAATAGGGTTCTTATGATTCTTAAAACGCGATATCGCATCTCATTTCTATGTTTCATGGTAATATATAATGTGATTTGCGAAGTGTCATGTATTCCTCGTCTACACTTCAAATGAATGTAAATGCGACACTTCCTTGCAAAGAAATAGCGTTTGCAGATGTCTACGTATCGTAGCAATAGATTTCTAATGCTTCTTAAAACGCGATATCGCATCTCATTTCTATGTTTCATGGTAAGATATTATATGATTTGCGAAGTGTTATGTATTCCTCGTCTACACTTCAATTGAATGTAAATGCGACACTTCCTTGCAAGGAAATAGCGTTTGCAGATGTCTACGTATCGTAGCAATAGGGTTCTTATGATTCCTAAAACGTGATATCGTATCTCATTTCTATGTTTCAAGGTAAGATATAATATGATTTGCGAAGTGTTATGTATTTCTCGTCTACACTTCAAATGGATGTAAATGCGACACTTCCTTGCTAGGAAATAGCGTCTGCAGATGTCTAGGTATCGTAGCAATAGAGTTCAAATGCTTCTTAGAGCGAGACATTGCATCTCATTTCTATGTTTCATGGTAGAAGGTAATATGATTTGCGAAGTGTTATGTATTCCTCGTCTACACTTCAAATGAATGTAAATGCGACACTTCCTTGCAAGGAAATAGCGTTTGCAGATGTCTACGTATCGTAGCAATAGAGTTCTTATGACTCTTAAAATGCGATATACCATCTCATTTCTATGTTTCATGGTAAGATATAATATGATTTGCGTAGTGTTACGTACTCCTCGTCTACACTTCAATTGAATGTAAATGCGACACTTCCTTGCTAGGAAATAGCGTCTGCAGATGTCTAGGTATCGTAGCAATAGTGTTCTGATGCTTCTTAAAACGCGATATCGCTTCTCATTTCTATGTTTCATGGTAAGATATAATATGATTTGCGAAGTGTCATGTATTCCTCGTCTACACTTCAAATGAATATAAATGCGACACTTCCTTGCAAGGAAATAGCGTTTGCAGATGTCTAGGTATCGTAGCAATAGAGTTCTAATGCTTCTTAAAACGCGATATCGCATCTCATTTCTATGTTTCATGGTAAGATATTATATGATTTGCGACGTGTTATGTATTCCTCGTCTACACTTCAAATCAATGTAAATGCGACACTTCCTTGCAAGGAAATAGCGTTTGCAGATGTTTACGTATCGAAGCAATAGAGTTCAAATGCTTCTTTAAACGAGATATTGCGTCTCATATCTATGTTTCATGATAAGATATAATATTCATTGCGATGTGTTATGCATTCCTCGTCTACGATTCTAATGAACGTAAATGCGCCACTTCCTTGCAAGGAAATAGCGTTTGCAGATGTCTGCGTATCGTAACAATAGAGTTCTTATGATTCTTATAACGCGATATCGCATCTCATTTCTATGTTTCATGGTAAGATATAATATGATTTGCGAAGTGTTATGTATTCCTCGTCTACACTTCATATGAATGTTAATGCGACACTTCCTTACAAGGAAAGTGCGCTTGCAAATGTCTACGTATCATAGCAATAGAGTTCTTATGAGTCTTAAAACGCGATATAGCATCTCCTTTCTATGTTTCATGGTAAGATATAATATGATTTGCGAAGTGTTATGTACTCCTCGTCTACACTTCAAATGAATGTAAATGCGACACTTCCTTGAAAGGTAATAGCGTCTGCAGATGTCTAGGTATCGTAGCGATAGAGTTCTAATGCTTCTCAAAACGCAATATCGCATCTCATTTCTATGTTTCATGGTAAGGTATAATATGATTTGCGAAGTGTGATGTACTCCTGGTCTACACTTCAAATGAATGTAAATGCGGCACTTCCTTTCAAGGAAATAGCGTTTGCAGATGTCTACGTATCGTAGCAATAGAGTTCTTATGACTCTTAAAACGCGATATAGCATCTCATTTCTATGTTTCATGGTAAGATATAATATGATTTGCGTAGTGTTACGTACTCCCCGTCTACACTTCAATTGAATGTAAATGCGACACTTCCTTGCTAGGAAATAGCGTCTGCAGATGTCTAGGTATCGTAGCAATAGTGTTCTAATGCTTCTTAAAACGCGATATCGCTTCTCATTTCTATGTTTCATGGTAAGATATAATATGATTTGCGTAGTGTTACGTACTCCTCGTCTACACTTCAATTGAATGTAAATGCGACACTTCCTTGCTAGGAAATAGCGTCTGCAGATGTCTAGGTATCGTAGCAATAGTGTTCTATTGCTTCTTAAAACGCGATATCGCATCTCATTTCTATGTTTCATGGTAAGCTATAATATGATTTGCGAAGTGTTATGTATTCCTCGACTACACTTCAAATGAATGTAAATGCGACACTTCCTCGCTAGGAAATAGCGTTTGCAGATATCTACGTATCGGTGCAATAGATTTCTAATGCTTCTTAAAACGCGATATCGCATCTCATTTCTATGTTTCATGGTAAGATATTATATAATTTGCGAAGTGTTATGTATTCCTCGTCTACACATCAAATGAATGTAAATGCGACACTTCCTTGCAAGGAAATAGCGTTTGCAGATATCTACGTACCGTAGCAATAGATTTCTAATGCTTCATAAAACGCGACATCGCATCTCTTTTGTATGTTTCATGGTAAGATATAATATGATTTGCGAAGTGTCATGTATTCCTCGTCTACACTTCAAATGAATGTAAATGCGACACTTCCTTGCTAGGAAATAGCGTCTGCAGATGTCTAGGTATCGTAGCAATAGAGTTCTAATGCTCCTTAAAACGCGATATCGCATCTCATTTCTATGTTTCATGGTAAGATATAATATGATTTGGGAAGTGTCATGTATTCCTCGTCTACACTTCAAATGAATGTAAATGCGACACTTCCTTGGTAGGAACTAGCGTCTGCAGATGTCTAGGTATCGTAGCAATAGTGTTCTAATGCTTCTCAAAACGCGATATCCCATCTCATTTCTATGTTTCATGGTAAGTTATAACATGATTTGCGATGTGTTATGTATTCCTCGTTTACACGTCAAATGAATGTAAATGGGACACTTCCTTGGTGGGAAATAGCGTTTGCAGATGTCTAGGTATCGTAGCAATAGAGTTCTAATGCTTCTTAAAACGCGATATCGCATCACATTTCTATGCTTCATGGTAAGATATAATGTGATTTGCGAAGTGTCATGTATTCCTCGTCTACACTTCAAATGAATGTAAATGCGACACTTCCTTGCTAGGAAATAGCGCCTGCAGATGTCTAGGTATCGTAGCAATAGAGTTCTAATGCTTCTTAAAACGCGATAACGCATCTCATTTCTATGTTTGATGGTATGATATAATATGATTTGCGAAGTGTCATGTATTCCTCGTCTACACGTCAAATGAATGTAAATGCGACACTTCCTTGGTAGGAAATAGCGTTTGCATATGTCTACGTATCGTAGCAGTAGATTTCTGATGCTTCTTAAAAGGCGATATCGCATCTCATTTCTATGTTTCATGGTGAAATATAATATGATTTGCGAAGAGTCATGTATTCCTCGTCTACACTTCAAATGAATATAAATGCGACACTTCCTTGCAAGGAAATAGCGTTTGCAGATGTCTAGGTATCGTAGCAATAGAGTTCTAATGCTTCTTAAAACGCGATATCGCATCTCATTTCTATGTTTCATGGTAAGCTATAATATGATTTGCGAAGTGTTATGTATTCCTCGTCTACACTTCAATTGAATGTAAATGCGACACTTCCTTGCAAGGAAATAGCGTTTGCAGATGTCTACGTATCGTAGCAATAGGGTTCTTATGATTCCTAAAACGTGATATCGTATCTCATTTCTATGTTTCAAGGTAAGATATAATATGATTTGCGAAGTGTTATGTATTTCTCGTCTACACTTCAAATGGATGTAAATGCGACACTTCCTTGCTAGGAAATAGCGTCTGCAGATGTCTAGGTATCGTAGCAATAGAGTTCAAATGCTTCTTAGAGCGAGACATTGCATCTCATTTCTATGTTTCATGGTAGAAGGTAATATGATTTGCGAAGTGTTATGTATTCCTCGTCTACACTTCAAATGAATGTAAATGCGACACTTCCTTGCAAGGAAATAGCGTTTGCAGATGTCTACGTATCGTAGCAATAGGGTTCTTATGATTCTTAAAACGCGATATCGCATCTCATTTCTATGTTTCATGGTAATATATAATGTGATTTGCGAAATGTCATGTATTCCTCGTCTACACTTCAAATGAATGTAAATGCGACACTTCCTTGCTAGGAAATAGCGTCTGCAGATGTCTAGGTATCGTAACAATAGAGTTCTAATGCTTCTTAAAACTCGATATCGCATCTCATTTCTATGTTTCATGGTAAGATATTATATGATTTGCGAAGTGTCATGTATTCCTCGTCTACACTTCAAATGAATGCAAATGCGACACTTCCTTGCAGGGAAATAGCGTTTGCAGATGTCTACGTATCGTAGCAATAGAGTTCTTATGATTGTTAAAACGCGATATCGCATCTCATTTCTATGTTTCATGGTAAGGTATAATATGATTTGCGAAGTGTTATGTATTCCTCGTCTACACTTCAAATGAATGTGAATGCGACACTTCCTCGCTAGGAAATAGCGTTTGCAGATGTCTAGGTATCGTAGCAATAGATTTCTAATGCTTCTTAAAACGCGATATCGCATCTCATTTCTATGTTTCATGGTAAGATATAATATAATTTGCGAAGTGTTATGTATTCCTCGTCTACACTTCAATTGAGTGTAAATGCGACACTTCCGTGCAAGGAAATAGCGTCTGCGGATGTCTAGGTATCGTAGCAATAGAGTTCTAATGCTTCTTAAAACGCGATATCGCATCTCATTTCTATGTTTCATGGTAAGATATAACATGATTTGCGAAGTATCAAGTATTCCTCGTCTACACTTCAAATGAAGGCAAATGCGACACTTCCTTGCTAGGAAATAGGGTCTGCAGATGTCTAGGTATCGTAGCAATAGATTTCTAATGCTTCTTAAAACGCGATATCGCATCTCATTTCTATGTTTCATGGTAAGATATAATATAATTTGCGAAGTGTTATGTATTCCTCGTCTACACTTCAATTGAGTGTAAATGCGACACTTCCGTGCAAGGAAATAGCGTCTGCGGATGTCTAGGTATCGTAGCAATAGAGTTCTAATGCTTCTTAAAACGCGATATCGCATCTCATTTCTATGTTTCATGGTAAGATATAACATGATTTGCGAAGTGTTATGTATTCCTCGTCTACACTTCAATTGAATGTAAATGCGACACTTCCTTGCAAGGAAATAGTGTTTGCAGATGTCTAGGTATCGTAGCAATAGAGTTCTAATACTTCTTAAAACGCGACAACGCATCTCATTTCTATGTTTGATTTTATGATATAATATAATTTGCGAAGTGTTATGTATTCCTCGTCTACACTTCAATTGAGTGTAAATGCGGCACTTCCGTGCAAGGAAATAGCGTCTGCGGATGTCTAGGTATCGTAGCAATAGAGTTCTAATGCTTCTTAAAACGCGATATCGCATCTCATTTCTATGTTTCATGGTAAGATATAACATGATTTGCGAAGTGTTATGTATTCCTCGTCTACACTTCAATTGAATGTAAATGCGACACTTCCTTGCAAGGAAATAGCGTTTGCAGATGTCTACGTATCGAAGCAATAGAGTTCAAATGCTTCTTAAAAGGAGATATTGCGTCTCATATCTGTGTTTCATGATAAGATATAATATTCATTATGAAGTGTTATGCATTCCTCGTCTACGATTCAAATGAATGTAAATGCGACACTTCCTTGCAGGGAAATAGCGTTTGCAGATGTCTACGTATCGTAGCAATAGAGTTCTTATGATTCTTAAAACGCGATATCGCATCACATTTCTATGTTTCATGGTAAGGTATAATATGATTTGCGAAGTGTTATGTATTCCTCGTCTACACTTCAATTGAATGTAAATGCGACACTTCCTTGCAAGGAAATAGCGTTTGCAGATGTCTACGTATCGAAGCAATAGAGTTCAAATGCTTCTTAAAAGGAGATATTGCGTCTCATATCTGTGTTTCATGATAAGATATAATATTCATTATGAAGTGTTATGCATTCCTCGTCTACGATTCAAATGAATGTAAATGCGACACTTCCTTGCAGGGAAATAGCGTTTGCAGATGTCTACGTATCGTAGCAATAGAGTTCTTATGATTCTTAAAACGCGATATCCCATCGCATTTCTATGTTTCATGGTAAGTTATAACATGATTTGCGATGTGTTATGTATTCCTCGTTTACACGTCAAATGAATGTAAATGGGACACTTCCTTGGTGGGAAATAGCGTTTGCAGATGTCTAGGTATCGTAGCAATAGAGTTCTAATGCTTCTTAAAACGCGATATCCCATCACATTTCTATGCTTCATGGTAAGATATAATGTGATTTGCGAAGTGTCATGTATTCCTCGTCTACACTTCAAATGAATGTAAATGCGACACTTCCTTGCTAGGAAATAGCGCCTGCAGATGTCTAGGTATCGTAGCAATAGAGTTCTAATGCTTCTTAAAACGCGATAACGCATCTCATTTCTATGTTTGATGGTATGATATAATATGATTTGCGAAGTGTCATGTATTCCTCGTCTACACGTCAAATGAATGTAAATGCGACACTTCCTTGGTAGGAAATAGCGTTTGCATATGTCTACGTATCGTAGCAGTAGATTTCTGATGCTTCTTAAAAGGCGATATCGCATCTCATTTCTATGTTTCATGGTGAAATATAATATGATTTGCGAAGTGTCATGTATTCCTCGTCTACACTTCAAATGAATATAAATGCGACACTTCCTTGCAAGGAAATAGCGTTTGCAGATGTCTAGGTATCGTAGCAATAGAGTTCTAATGCTTCTTAAAACGCGATATCGCATCTCATTTCTATGTTTCATGGTAAGCTATAATATGATTTGCGAAGTGTTATGTATTCCTCGTCTACACTTCAATTGAATGTAAATGCGACACTTCCTTGCAAGGAAATAGCGTTTGCAGATGTCTACGTATCGTAGCAATAGGGTTCTTATGATTCCTAAAACGTGATATCGTATCTCATTTCTATGTTTCAAGGTAAGATATAATATGATTTGCGAAGTGTTATGTATTTCTCGTCTACACTTCAAATGGATGTAAATGCGACACTTCCTTGCTAGGAAATAGCGTCTGCAGATGTCTAGGTATCGTAGCAATAGAGTTCAAATGCTTCTTAAAGCGAGACATTGCATCTCATTTCTATGTTTCATGGTAGAAGGTAATATGATTTGCGAAGTGTTATGTATTCCTCGTCTACACTTCAAATGAATGTAAATGCGACACTTCCTTGCAAGGAAATAGCGTTTGCAGATGTCTACGTATCGTAGCAATAGGGTTCTTATGATTCTTAAAACGCGATATCGCATCTCATTTCTATGTTTCATGGTAATATATAATGTGATTTGCGATGTGTCATGTATTCCTCGTCTACACTTCAAATGAATGTAAATGCGACACTTCCTTGCAAAGAAATAGCGTTTGCAGATGTCTACGTATCGTAGCAATAGATTTCTAATGCTTCTTAAAACGCGATATCGCATCTCATTTCTATGTTTCATGGTAAGATATTATATGATTTGCGAAGTGTTATATATTCCTCGTCTACACTTCAAATGAATGTAAATGCGACACTTCCTTGCAAGGAAATAGCGTTTGCAGATGTCTGCGTATCGTAGCAATAGAGTTCTTATGACTCTTAAAATGCGATATACCATCTCATTTCTATGTTTCATGGTAAGATATAATATGATTTGCGTAGTGTTACGTACTCCTCGTCTACACTTCAATTGAATGTAAATGCGACACTTCCTTGCTAGGAAATAGCGTCTGCAGATGTCTAGGTATCGTAGCAATAGTGTTCTGATGCTTCTTAAAACGCGATATCGCTTCTCATTTCTATGTTTCATGGTAAGATATAATATGATTTGCGAAGTGTCATGTATTCCTCGTCTACACTTCAAATGAATATAAATGCGACACTTCCTTGCAAGGAAATAGCGTTTGCAGATGTCTAGGTATCGTAGCAATAGAGTTCTAATGCTTCTTAAAACGCGATATCGCATCTCATTTCTATGTTTCATGGTAAGATATTATATGATTTGCGACGTGTTATGTATTCCTCGTCTACACTTCAAATCAATGTAAATGCGACACTTCCTTGCAAGGAAATAGCGTTTGCAGATGTTTACGTATCGAAGCAATAGAGTTCAAATGCTTCTTTAAACGAGATATTGCGTCTCATATCTATGTTTCATGATAAGATATAATATTCATTGCGATGTGTTATGCATTCCTCGTCTACGATTCTAATGAACGTAAATGCGCCACTTCCTTGCAAGGAAATAGCGTTTGCAGATGTCTGCGTATCGTAACAATAGAGTTCTTATGATTCTTATAACGCGATATCGCATCTCATTTCTATGTTTCATGGTAAGATATAATATGATTTGCGATGTGTTATGTATTCCTCGTCTACACTTCATATGAATGTTAATGCGACACTTCCTTACAAGGAAAGTGCGCTTGCAAATGTCTACGTATCATAGCAATAGAGTTCTTATGAGTCTTAAAACGCGATATAGCATCTCCTTTCTATGTTTCATGGTAAGATATAATATGATTTGCGAAGTGTTATGTACTCCTCGTCTACACTTCAAATGAATGTAAATGCGACACTTCCTTGAAAGGTAATAGCGTCTGCAGATGTCTAGGTATCGTAGCGATAGAGTTCTAATGCTTCTCAAAACGCAATATCGCATCTCATTTCTATGTTTCATGGTAAGGTATAATATGATTTGCGAAGTGTGATGTATTCCTGGTCTACACTTCAAATGAATGTAAATGCGGCACTTCCTTTCAAGGAAATAGCGTTTGCAGATGTCTACGTATCGTAGCAATAGAGTTCTTATGACTCTTAAAACGCGATATAGCATCTCATTTCTATGTTTCATGGTAAGATATAATATGATTTGCGTAGTGTTACGTACTCCCCGTCTACACTTCAATTGAATGTAAATGCGACACTTCCTTGCTAGGAAATAGCGTCTGCAGATGTCTAGGTATCGTAGCAATAGTGTTCTAATGCTTCTTAAAACGCGATATCGCTTCTCATTTCTATGTTTCATGGTAAGATATAATATGATTTGCGTAGTGTTACGTACTCCTCGTCTACACTTCAATTGAATGTAAATGCGACACTTCCTTGCTAGGAAATAGCGTCTGCAGATGTCTAGGTATCGTAGCAATAGTGTTCTATTGCTTCTTAAAACGCGATATCGCATCTCATTTCTATGTTTCATGGTAAGCTATAATATGATTTGCGAAGTGTTATGTATTCCTCGTCTACACTTCAAATGAATGTAAATGCGACACTTCCTCGCTAGGAAATAGCGTTTGCAGATATCTACGTATCGGTGCAATAGATTTCTAATGCTTCTTAAAACGCGATATCGCATCTCATTTCTATGTTTCATGGTAAGATATTATATAATTTGCGAAGTGTTATGTATTCCTCGTCTACACATCAAATGAATGTAAATGCGACACTTCCTTGCAAGGAAATAGCGTTTGCAGATATCTACGTTCCGTAGCAATAGATTTCTAATGCTTCATAAAACGCGACATCGCATCTCTTTTGTATGTTTCATGGTAAGATATAATATGATTTGCGAAGTGTCATGTATTCCTCGTCTACACTTCAAATGAATGTAAATGCGACACTTCCTTGCTAGGAAATAGCGTCTGCAGATGTCTAGGTATCGTAGCAATAGAGTTTTAATGCTCCTTAAAACGCGATATCGCATCTCATTTCTATGTTTCATGGTAAGATATAATATGATTTGGGAAGTGTCATGTATTCCTCGTCTACACTTCAAATGAATGTAAATGCGACACTTCCTTGGTAGGAACTAGCGTCTGCAGATGTCTAGGTATCGTAGCAATAGTGTTCTAATGCTTCTCAAAACGCGATATCCCATCTCATTTCTATGTTTCATGGTAAGTTATAACATGATTTGCGATGTGTTATGTATTCCTCGTTTACACGTCAAATGAATGTAAATGGGACACTTCCTTGGTGGGAAATAGCGTTTGCAGATGTCTAGGTATCGTAGCAATAGAGTTCTAATGCTTCTTAAAACGCGATATCGCATCACATTTCTATGCTTCATGGTAAGATATAATGTGATTTGCGAAGTGTCATGTATTCCTCGTCTACACTTCAAATGAATGTAAATGCGACACTTCCTTGCTAGGAAATAGCGCCTGCAGATGTCTAGGTATCGTAGCAATAGAGTTCTAATGCTTCTTAAAACGCGATAACGCATCTCATTTCTATGTTTGATGGTATGATATAATATGATTTGCGAAGTGTCATGTATTCCTCGTCTACACGTCAAATGAATGTAAATGCGACACTTCCTTGGTAGGAAATAGCGTTTGCATATGTCTACGTATCGTAGCAGTAGATTTCTGATGCTTCTTAAAAGGCGATATCGCATCTCATTTCTATGTTTCATGGTGAAATATAATATGATTTGCGAAGTGTCATGTATTCCTCGTCTACACTTCAAATGAATATAAATGCGACACTTCCTTGCAAGGAAATAGCGTTTGCAGATGTCTAGGTATCGTAGCAATAGAGTTCTAATGCTTCTTAAAACGCGATATCGCATCTCATTTCTATGTTTCATGGTAAGCTATAATATGATTTGCGAAGTGTTATGTATTCCTCGTCTACACTTCAATTGAATGTAAATGCGACACTTCCTTGCAAGGAAATAGCGTTTGCAGATGTCTACGTATCGTAGCAATAGGGTTCTAATGATTCCTAAAACGTGATATCGTATCTCATTTCTATGTTTCAAGGTAAGATATAATATGATTTGCGAAGTGTTATGTATTTCTCGTCTACACTTCAAATGGATGTAAATGCGACACTTCCTTGCTAGGAAATAGCGTCTGCAGATGTCTAGGTATCGTAGCAATAGAGTTCAAATGCTTCTTAAAGCGAGACATTGCATCTCATTTCTATGTTTCATGGTAGAAGGTAATATGATTTGCGAAGTGTTATGTATTCCTCGTCTACACTTCAAATGAATGTAAATGCGACACTTCCTTGCAAGGAAATAGCGTTTGCAGATGTCTACGTATCGTAGCAATAGGGTTCTTATGATTCTTAAAACGCGATATCGCATCTCATTTCTATGTTTCATGGTAATATATAATGTGATTTGCGAAATGTCATGTATTCCTCGTCTACACTTCAAATGAATGTAAATGCGACACTTCCTTGCAAAGAAATAGCGTTTGCAGATGTCTACGAATCGTAGCAATAGATTTCTAATGCTTCTTAAAACGCGATATCGCATCTCATTTCTATGTTTCATGGTAAGATATTATATGATTTGCGAAGTGTTATATATTCCTCGTCTACACTTCAAATGAATGTAAATGCGACACTTCCTTGCAAGGAAATAGCGTTTGCAGATGTCTACGTATCGTAGCAATAGAGTTCTTATGACTCTTAAAATGCGATATAGCATCTCATTTCTATGTTTCATGGTAAGATATAATATGATTTGCGTAGTGTTACGTACTCCTCGTCTACACTTCAATTGAATGTAAATGCGACACTTCCTTGCTAGGAAATAGCGTCTGCAGATGTCTAGGTATCGTAGCAATAGTGTTCTAATGCTTCTTAAAACGCGATATCGCTTCTCATTTCTATGTTTCATGGTAAGATATAATATGATTTGCGAAGTGTCATGTATTCCTCGTCTACACTTCAAATGAATATAAATGCGACACTTCCTTGCAAGGAAATAGCGTTTGCAGATGTCTAGGTATCGTAGCAATAGAGTTCTAATGCTTCTTAAAACGCGATATCGCATCTCATTTCTATGTTTCATGGTAAGATATTATATGATTTGCGACGTGTTATGTATTCCTCGTCTACACTTCAAATCAATGTAAATGCGACACTTCCTTGCAAGGAAATAGCGTTTGCAGATGTTTACGTATCGAAGCAATAGAGTTCAAATGCTTCTTTAAACGAGATATTGCGTCTCATATCTATGTTTCATGATAAGATATAATATTCATTGCGATGTGTTATGCATTCCTCGTCTACGATTCTAATGAACGTAAATGCGCCACTTCCTTGCAAGGAAATAGCGTTTGCAGATGTCTGCGTATCGTAACAATAGAGTTCTTATGATTCTTATAACGCGATATCGCATCTCATTTCTATGTTTCATGGTAAGATATAATATGATTTGCGAAGTGTTATGTATTCCTCGTCTACACTTCATATGAATGTTAATGCGACACTTCCTTACAAGGAAAGTGCGCTTGCAAATGTCTACGTATCATAGCAATAGAGTTCTTATGAGTCTTAAAACGCGATATAGCATCTCCTTTCTATGTTTCATGGTAAGATATAATATGATTTGCGAAGTGTTATGTACTCCTCGTCTACACTTCAAATGAATGTAAATGCGACACTTCCTTGAAAGGTAATAGCGTCTGCAGATGTCTAGGTATCGTAGCGATAGAGTTCTAATGCTTCTCAAAACGCAATATCGCATCTCATTTCTATGTTTCATGGTAAGGTATAATATGATTTGCGAAGTGTTATGTATTCCTCGTCTACACTTCAATTGAATGTAAATGCGACACTTCCTTGCAAGGAAATAGCGTTTGCAGATGTCTACGTATCGTAGCAATAGGGTTCTTATGATTCCTAAAACGTGATATCGCATCTCATTTCTATGTTTCAAGGTAAGATATAATATGATTTGCGAAGTGTTATGTATTTCTCGTCTACACTTCAAATGGATGTAAATGCGACACTTCCTTGCTAGGAAATAGCGTCTGCAGATGTCTAGGTATCGTAGCAATAGAGTTCAAATGCTTCTTAAAGCGAGACATTGCATCTCATTTCTATGTTTCATGGTAGAAGGTAATATGATTTGCGAAGTGTTATGTATTCCTCGTCTACACTTCAAATGAATGTAAATGCGACACTTCCTTGCAAGGAAATAGCGTTTGCAGATGTTTACGTATCGTAGCAATAGGGTTCTTATGATTCTTAAAACGCGATATCGCATCTCATTTCTATGTTTCATGGTAATATATAATGTGATTTGCGAAGTGTCATGTATTCCTCGTCTACACTTCAAATGAATGTAAATGCGACACTTCCTTGCAAAGAAATAGCGTTTGCAGATGTCTACGAATCGTAGCAATAGATTTCTAATGCTTCTTAAAACGCGATATCGCATCTCATTTCTATGTTTCATGGTAAGATATTATATGATTTGCGAAGTGTTATATATTCCTCGTCTACACTTCAAATGAATGTAAATGCGACACTTCCTTGCAAGGAAATAGCGTTTGCAGATGTCTACGTATCGTAGCAATAGAGTTCTTATGACTCTTAAAATGCGATATAGCATCTCATTTCTATGTTTCATGGTAAGATATAATATGATTTGCGTAGTGTCACGTACTCCTCGTCTACACTTCAATTGAATGTAAATGCGACACTTCCTTGCTAGGAAATAGCGTCTGCAGATGTCTAGGTATCGTAGCAATAGTGTTCTAATGCTTCTTAAAACGCGATATCGCTTCTCATTTCTATGTTTCATGGTAAGATATAATATGATTTGCGAAGTGTCATGTATTCCTCGTCTACACTTCAAATGAATATAAATGCGACACTTCCTTGCAAGGAAATAGCGTTTGCAGATGTCTAGGTATCGTAGCAATAGAGTTCTAATGCTTCTTAAAACGCGATATCGCATCTCATTTCTATGTTTCATGGTAAGATATTATATGATTTGCGACGTGTTATGTATTCCTCGTCTACACTTCAAATCAATGTAAATGCGACACTTCCTTGCAAGGAAATAGCGTTTGCAGATGTTTACGTATCGAAGCAATAGAGTTCAAATGCTTCTTTAAACGAGATATTGCGTCTCATATCTATGTTTCATGATAAGATATAATATTCATTGCGATGTGTTATGCATTCCTCGTCTACGATTCTAATGAACGTAAATGCGCCACTTCCTTGCAAGGAAATAGCGTTTGCAGATGTCTGCGTATCGTAACAATAGAGTTCTTATGATTCTTATAACGCGATATCGCATCTCATTTCTATGTTTCATGGTAAGATATAATATGATTTGCGAAGTGTTATGTATTCCTCGTCTACACTTCATATGAATGTTAATGCGACACTTCCTTACAAGGAAAGTGCGCTTGCAAATGTCTACGTATCATAGCAATAGAGTTCTTATGAGTCTTAAAACGCGATATAGCATCTCCTTTCTATGTTTCATGGTAAGATATAATATGATTTGCGAAGTGTTATGTACTCCTCGTCTACACTTCAAATGAATGTAAATGCGACACTTCCTTGAAAGGTAATAGCGTCTGCAGATGTCTAGGTATCGTAGCGATAGAGTTCTAATGCTTCTCAAAACGCAATATCGCATCTCATTTCTATGTTTCATGGTAAGGTATAATATGATTTGCGAAGTGTGATGTATTCCTGGTCTACACTTCAAATGAATGTAAATGCGGCACTTCCTTTCAAGGAAATAGCGTTTGCAGATGTCTACGTATCGTAGCAATAGAGTTCTTATGACTCTTAAAACGCGATATAGCATCTCATTTCTATGTTTCATGGTAAGATATAATATGATTTGCGTAGTGTTACGTACTCCCCGTCTACACTTCAATTGAATGTAAATGCGACACTTCCTTGCTAGGAAATAGCGTCTGCAGATGTCTAGGTATCGTAGCAATAGTGTTCTAATGCTTCTTAAAACGCGATATCGCTTCTCATTTCTATGTTTCATGGTAAGATATAATATGATTTGCGTAGTGTTACGTACTCCTCGTCTACACTTCAATTGAATGTAAATGCGACACTTCCTTGCTAGGAAATAGCGTCTGCAGATGTCTAGGTATCGTAGCAATAGTGTTCTATTGCTTCTTAAAACGCGATATCGCATCTCATTTCTATGTTTCATGGTAAGCTATAATATGATTTGCGAAGTGTTATGTATTCCTCGTCTACACTTCAAATGAATGTAAATGCGACACTTCCTCGCTAGGAAATAGCGTTTGCAGATATCTACGTATCGGTGCAATAGATTTCTAATGCTTCTTAAAACGCGATATCGCATCTCATTTCTATGTTTCATGGTAAGATATTATATAATTTGCGAAGTGTTATGTATTCCTCGTCTACACATCAAATGAATGTAAATGCGACACTTCCTTGCAAGGAAATAGCGTTTGCAGATATCTACGTACCGTAGCAATAGATTTCTAATGCTTCATAAAACGCGATGTCGCATCTCATTTCTATCTTTCATGGTAAGATATAATATGATTTGCGAAGTGTTATGTATTCCTCGTCTACACTTCAAATGAATGTAAATGCGACACTTCCTTGCAAGGAAATAGCGTTTGCATATGTCTACCTATCGTAGCAATAGAGTTCTAATGCTTCTTAAAACGCGATATCGCATCTCATTTCTATGTTTCATGGTAAGATATAATATGATTTGCGTAGTGTTATGTACTCCTCGTCTACACTTCAAATGAATGTAAATGCGACACTTCCTTGAAAGGAAATAGCGTCTGCAGATATCTAGGTATCGTAGCGATAGAGTTCTAATGCTTCTCAAATACGCAATATCGCATCTCATTTCTATGTTTCATGGTAAGATATAATATGATTTGCGAAGTGTGATGTATTCCTCGTCTACACTTCAGTTGAATGTAAATGCGACACTTCCTTGCATGGAAATAGCGTTTGCAGATGTCTACCTGTCGTAGCAGTAGAGTTCTAATGCATCTTAAAAGGCTATATCGCATCTCATTTCTATGTTTCATGGTAAGATATAATATGATTTGCGAAGTGTTATGTATTCCCCGTCTACACTTCAAATGAATGTAAATGCGACACTTCCTTGCAAGGAAATAGCGTTTGCAGATGTCTACGTATCGTAGCAATAGAGTTATTATGATTCTTAAAACGCGATATTGCATCTCATTTCTATGTTTCATGGTAAGATATAATATGATTTGCGAAGTGTTATGTATTTCTCGTCTACACTTCAAAGGAAAGTGAATGCGACACTTCCTCGCTAGGAAATAGCGTTTGCAGATGTCTACGTATCGCAGCAATGGAGTTCTTATGATTCTTAAAACGCGATATCGCATCACATTTCTATGTTTCATGGTAAGATATAATATGATTTGCGAAGTGTTATGTATTCCTCGTCTACACTCCAAATGAATGTAAATGCGACACTTCCTTGCAAGGAAATAGCGTTTGCAGATGTCTACGTATCGTAGCAATAGATTTCTAATGCTTCTTAAAACGCGATATCGTATCTCATTTCAATGTTTCATGGTAAGATATAATATTATTTGCGAAGTGTCATGTATTCCTCGTCTACACATCAAATGAATGTAAATGCGACACTTCCTTGCTAGGAAATAGCCTCTGCAGATGTCTAGGTATCGTAGCAATAGAGTTCTAATGCTTCTTAAAACGCGATATCGCATCTCATTTCTATGTTTCATGGTAAGATATTATATAATTTGCGAAGTGTTATGTATTCCTCGTCTACACTTCAAATGAATGTAAATGCGACACTTCCTTGCATGGAAATAGCGTTTGCAGATGTCTACGTATCGTAGCCATGGAGTTCTTATGATTCTTAAAACGCGATATCGCATCTTAATTCTATGTTTCACGGTAAGATATATTATGATTTGCGAAGTGTTATGTATTCCTCGTCTACACTTCAAATGAATGTAAATGCGACACTTCCTTGCAAGGAAATAGCGTTTGCAGATGTCTACGTATCGTAGCAATAGATTTCTAATGCTTCTTAGAACGCGATATCGCATCTCACTTCTATGTTTCATTGTAAGATATAATATGATTTGCGAAGTGTCATGTATTCCTCGTCTACACTTCAAATGAATGTAAATGCGACACTTCCTTGCTAGGAAATAGCGTCTGCAGATGTCTAGGTATCGTAGCAATAGTGTTCTAATCCTTCTTAAAACGCGATATCGCATCTCATTTCTATGTTTCATGGTAAGATATAATACGATTTGCGAACTGTCATGTATTCCTTGTCTACACTTCAAATGAATGTAAATGCGACACTTCCTTGCTAGGAAATAGTGTCTGCAGACGTCTAGGTATCGTAGCAATATAGTTCTAATGCTTCTTAAATCGCGATATCGCATCTCATTTCTATGTTTCATGGTAGGATATTATATAATTTGCGAAGTGTTATGTATTCCTCGTCTACACATCAAATGAATGTAAATGCGACACTTCCTTGCAAGGAAATAGCGTTTGCAGATGTCTACGTATCGTAGCAATAGATTTCTAATGCTTCTTAAAACCCGATATCGCATCTCATTTCTATATTTCATGGTAAGATATAATATGGTTTGCGTAGTGTTATGTACTCTTCGTCTGCACTTCAAATGAATGTAAATGCGATACTTCCTAGAAAGGAAATAGCGTCTGCAGATGTCTAGGTATCGTAGCGATAGGGTTCTAATGCTTCTCAAATACGCAATATGGCATCTCATTTCTATGTTTCATGGTAAGATATAATATGATTTGCGAAGTGTGATGTATTCCTCGTCTACACTTCAATTGAATGTAAATGCGACACTTCCTTGCATGGAAATAGCGTTTGCAGATGTCTACCTATCGTAGCAGTAGAGTTCTAATGCTTCTTAAAAGGCTATATCGCATCTCATTTCTATGTTTCATGGTAAGATATAATATGATTTGCGAAGTGTTATGTATTCCCCGTCTACACTTCAAATGAATGTAAATGCGACACTTCCTTGCTAGGAAATAGTGTCTGCAGACGTCTAGGTATCGTAGCAATAGAGTTCTAATGCTTCTTCAATCGCGATATCGCAGCTCATTTCTATGTTTCATGGTAAGATATTATATAATTTGCGAAGTGTTATGTATTCCTCGCCTACACATCAAATGAATGTAAATGCGACACTTCCTTGCAAGGAAATAGCGTTTGCAGATATCTACGTATCGTAGCAATAGATTTCTAATGCTTCTTAAAACGCGATATCGCATCTCATTTCTATATTTCATGGTAAAATATAATATGATTTGCGAAGTGTTATGTATTCCTCGTCTACACTTCAAATGAATGTAAATGCGACACTTCCTTGCAAGGAAATAGCGTTTGCATAAGTCTACCTATCGTAGCAATAGAGTTCTAATTCTTCTTAAAACGCGATATCGCATCTCATTTCTATGCTTCATGGTAAGATATAATATGATTTGCGTAGTGTTATGTACTCCTCGTCTACACTTCAAATGAATGTAAATGCGACACTTCCTTGGAAGGAAATAGCGTCTGCAGATGTCTAGGTATCGTAGCGATAGAGTTCTAATGCTTCTCAAATACGCAATATCGCATCTCATTTCTATGTTTCATGGTAAGATATAATATGATTTGCGAAGTGTGATGTATTCCTCGTCTACACTTCAATTGAATGTAAATGCGACACTTCCTTGCATGGAAATAGCGTTTGCAGATGTCTACCTATCGTAGCAGTAAAGTTCTAATGCTTCTTAAATGGCTATATCGCATCTCATTTCTATGTTTCATGGTAAGATATAATATGATTTGCGAAGTGTTATGTATACCCCGTCTACACTTCAAATGAATGAAAATGCGACACTTCCTTGCTAGGAAATAGTGTCTGCAGACGTCTAGGTATCGTAGCAATAGAGTTCTAATGCTTCTTAAATCGCGATATCGCATCTCATTTCTATGTTTCATGGTAAGATATTATATAATTTGCGAAGTGTTATGTATTCCTCGTCTACACATCAAATGAATGTAAATGCGACACTTCCTTGCAAGGAAATAGCGTTTGCAGATGTCTACGTATCGTAGCAATAGATTTCTAATGCTTCTTAAAACGCGATATCGCATCTCATTTCTATATTTCATGGTAAGATATAATATGATTTGCGTAGTGTTATGTACTCTTCGTCTGCATTTCAAATGAATGTAAATGCGACACTTCCTTGAAAGGAAATAGCGTCTGCAGATGTCTAGGTATCGTAGCGATAGAGTTCTAATGCTTCTCAAATACGCAATATCGCATCTCATTTCTATGTTTCATGGTAAGATATAATATGATTTGCGAAGTGTGATGTATTCCTCGTCTACACTTCAAATGAATGTAAATGCGACACTTCCTTGCAAGGAAATATCGTTTGCAGATGTCTACGTATCGTAGCAATAGAGTTATTATGATTCTTAAAACGCGATATTGCATCTCATTTCTATGTTTCATGGTAAGATATAATATGATTTGCGAAGTGTTATGTATTCCCCGTCTACACTTCAAATGAATGTAAATGCGACACTTCCTTGCTAGGAAATAGTGTCTGCAGACGTCTAGGTATCGTAGCAATAGAGTTCTAATGCTTCTTAAATCGCGATATCGGATCTCATTTCTATGTTTCATGGTAAGATATTATATAATTTGCGAAGTGTTATGTATTCCTCGTCTACACATCAAATGAATGTAAATGCGACACTTCCTTGCAAGGAAATAGCGTTTGCAGATATCTACGTATCGTAGCAATAGATTTCTAATGCTTCTTAAAACGCGATATCGCATCTCATTTCTATATTTCATGGTAAGATATAATATGATTTGCGAAGTGTTATGTATTCCTCGTCTACACTTCAAATGAATGTAAATGCGACACTTCCTTGCAAGGAAATAGCGCTTGCATATGTCTACCTATCGTAGCAATAGAGTTCTAATGCTTCTTAAAACGCGATATCGCATCTCATTTCTATGTTTCATGGTAAGTTATAATATGATTTGCGTAGTGTTATGTACTCCTCGTCTACACTTCAAATGAATGTAAATGCGACACTTCCTTGAAAGGAAATAGCGTCTGCAGATGTCTAGGTATCGTAGCGATAGAGTTCTAATGCTTCTCAAATACGCAATATCGCATCTCATTTCTA
Organism: Xylocopa sonorina; assembly: GCF_050948175.1. NCBI lineage: Eukaryota > Metazoa > Arthropoda > Insecta > Hymenoptera > Apidae > Xylocopa > Xylocopa sonorina. The sequence continues at coordinate 1,050,974 of NW_027490117.1, forward strand.
TGTTTCATGGTAAGATATAATATGATTTGCGAAGTGTGATGTATTCCTCGTCTACACTTCAAATGAATGTAAATGCGACACTTCCTTGCAAGGAAATAGCGTTTGCAGATGTCTACGTATCGTAGCAATAGAGTTATTGTGATTCTTAAAGCGCGACATTGCATCTCATTTCCATGTTTCAGGGTAAGATATAATATGATTTGCGAAGTGTTATGTATTTCTCGTCTACACTTCAAATGAATGTAAATGCGACACTTCCTTGCTAGGAAATAGTGTCTGCAGACGTCTAGGTATCGTAGCAATAGAGTTCTAATGCTTCTTAAATCGCGATATCGCATCTCATTTCTATGTTTCATGGTAAGATATTATATAATTTGCGAAGTGTTATGTATTCCTCGTCTACACATCAAATGAATGTAAATGCGACACTTCCTCGCTAGGAAATAGCGTCTGCAGATGTCTAGGTATCGTAGCGATAGAGTTCTAATGCTTCTCAAAACACAATATCGCATCTCATTTCTATGCTTCATGGTAAGATATAATATGATTTGCGAAGTGTTATGTATTCCTCGTCTACACTTCAAATGAATGTAAATCCGACACTTCCTTGCAAGGAAATAGCGTTTGCAGATGTCTACGTATCGTAGCAATAGATTTCTAATGCATCTTAAAACGCGATATCGCATCTCATTTCTATATTTCATGGTAAGATATAATATGATTTGCGTAGTGTTATGTACTCTCCGTCTGCACATCAAATGAATGTAAATGCGATACTTCCTTGAAAGGAAATAGCGTCTGCAGATGTCTAGGTATCGTAGCGATAGAGTTCTAATGCTTCTCAAATACGCAATATCGCATCTCATTTCTATGTTTCATGGTAAGATATAATATGATTTGCGAAGTGTGATGTATTCCTCGTCTACACTTCAATTGAATGTAAATGCGACACTTCCTTGCATGGAAATAGCGTTTGCAGATGTCTACCTATCGTAGCAGTAGTGTTCTAATGCTTCTTAAAAAGGCTATATCGCATCTCATTTCTATGTTTCATGGTAAGATATAATATGATTTGCGAAGTGTTATGTATTCCCCGTCTACACTTCAAATGAATGTAAATGCGACACTTCCTTGCTAGGAAATAGTGACTGCAGACGTCTAGGTATCGTAGCAATAGAGTTCTAATGCTTCTTAAATCGCGATATCGCATCTCATTTCTATGTTTCATGGTAAGATATTATATAATTTGCGAAGTGTTATGTATTCCTCGTCTACACATCAAATGAATGTAAATGCGACACTTCCTTGCAAGGAAAAAGCGTTTGCAGATATCTACGTATCGTAGCAATAGATTTCTAATGCTTCTTAAAACGCGATATCGCATCTCATTTCTATATTTCATGGTAAGATATAATATGATTTGCGAAGTGTGATGTATTCCTCGTCTACACTTCAATTGAATGTAAATGCGACACTTCCTTGCATGGAAATAGCGTTTGCAGATGTCTACCTATCGTAGCAGTAGTGTTCTAATGCTTCTTAAAAAGGCTATATCGCATCTCATTTCTATGTTTCATGGTAAGATATAATATGATTTGCGAAGTGTTATGTATTCCCCGTCTACACTTCAAATGAATGTAAATGCGACACTTCCTTGCTAGGAAATAGTGACTGCAGACGTCTAGGTATCGTAGCAATAGAGTTCTAATGCTTCTTAAATCGCGATATCGCATCTCATTTCTATGTTTCATGGTAAGATATTATATAATTTGCGAAGTGTTATGTATTCCTCGTCTACACATCAAATGAATGTAAATGCGACACTTCCTTGCAAGGAAATAGCGTTTGCAGATATCTACGTATCGTAGCAATAGATTTCTAATGCTTCTTAAAACGCGATATCGCATCTCATTTCTATATTTCATGGTAAGATATAATATGATTTGCGAAGTGTTATGTATTCCTCGTCTACACTTCAAATGAATGTAAATGCGACACTTCCTTGCATGGAAATAGCGTTTGCAGATGTCTACCTATCGTAGCAGTAGAGTTCTAATGCTTCTTAAAAGGCTATATCGCATCTCATTTCTATGTTTCATGGTAAGATATAATATGATTTGCGAAGTGTTATGTATTCCCCGTCTACACTTCAAATGAATGTAAATGCGACACTTCCTTGCTAGGAAATAGTGTCTGCAGACGTCTAGGTATCGTAGCAATAGAGTTCTAATGCTTCTTAAATCGCGATATCGCATCTCATTTCTATGTTTCATGGAAAGATATAATATGATTTGCGTAGTGTTATGTACTCCTCGTCTACACTTCAAATGAATGTAAATGCGACACTTCCTTGAAAGGAAATAGCGTCTGCAGATGTCTAGGTATCGTAGCGATAGAGTTCTAATGCTTCTCAAATACGCAATATCGCATCTCATTTCTATGTTTCATGGTAAGATATAATATGATTTGCGAAGTGTGATGTATTCCTCGTCTACACTTCAAATGATTGTAAATGCGACACTTCCTTGCAAGGAAATAGCGTTTGCAGATGTCTACCTATCGTAGCAGTAGAGTTCTAATGCTTCTTAAAAGGCTATATCGCATCTCACTTCCATGTTTCATGGTAAGATATAATATGATTTGCGAAGTGTTACGTATTCCCCGTCTACACTTCAAATGAATGTAAATGCTACACTTCCTTGCAAAGAAATAGCGTTTGCAGATATCTACGTATCGTAGCAATAGATTTCTAATGCTTCTTAAATCGCGATATCGCATCTCATTTCTATGTTTCATGGTAAGATATTATATAATTTGCGAAGTGTTATGTATTCCTCGTCTACACATCAAATGAATGTAAATGCGACACTTCCTCGTTAGGAAATAGCGTCTGCAGATTTCTAGGTATCGTAGCGATAGAGTTATTATGATTCTTAAAACGCGATATTGCAACTCATTTCTATATTTCATGGTAAGATATAATATGATTTGCGTAGTGTTATGTACTCCTCGTCTACACTTCAAATGAATGTAAATGCGACACTTCCTTGCTAGGAAATAGCCTCTGCAGATGTCTAGGTATCGTAGCAATAGAGTTCTAATGCTTCTTAAAACGCGATATCGCATCTCATTTCTGTGTTTCATGGTAAGATATTATATAATTTGCGAAGTGTTATGTATTCCTCGTCTACACTTCAAATGAATGTAAATGCGACACTTCCTTGAAAGGAATTAGCGTCTGCAGATGTCTAGGTATCGTAGAGATAGAGTTCTAATGCTTCTCAAATACGCAATATCGCATCTCATTTCTATGTTTCATGGTAAGATATAATATGATTTGCGAAGTATTATGTATTCCCCGTCTACGATTCAAATGAATGTAAATGCGACACTTCCTTGCAAGGAAATAGCGTTTGCAGATGTCTACGTATCGTAGCAATAGAGTTCTAATGCTTCTTAAAACGCGATATCGCATCTCATTTCTATGTTTCATGGTACGATATAATATGATTTGCGAAGTGTCATGTATTCCTCGTCTACACTTCAAATGAATGTAAATGCGACACTTCCTTGCTAGGAAATAGCGTCTGCAGATGTCTAGGTATCGTAGCAATAGTGTTCTAATCCTTCTTAAAACGCGATATCGCATCTCATTTCTATGTTTCATGGGAAGATATAATACGATTTGCGAACTGTCATGTATTCCTTGTCTACACTTCAAATGAATGTAAAGGCGACACTTCCTTGCTAGGAAATAGTGTCTGCAGACGTCTAGGTATCGTAGCAATAGAGTTCTAATGCTTCTTAAATCGCGACATCGCATCTCATTTCTATGTTTCATGGTAAGATATTATATAATTTGCGAAGTGTTATGTATTCCTCGTCTACACATCAAATGAATGTAAATGCGACACTTCCTTGCAAGGAAATAGCGTTTGCAGATGTCTACGTATCGTAGCAATAGATTTCTAATGCTTCTTAAAACGCGATATCGCATCTCATTTCTATATTTCATGGTAAGATATAATATGATATGCGTAGTGTTATGTACTCTTCGTCTACACATCAAATGAATGTAAATGCGACACTTCCTTGCAAGGAAATAGCGTTTGCAGATATCTACGTATCGTAGCAATAGATTTCTAATGCTTCTTAAAACGCGATATCGCATCTCATTTCTATATTTCATGGTAAGATATAATATGATTTGCGAAGTGTTATGTATTCCTCGTCTACACTTCAAATGAATGTAAATGCGACACTTCCTTGCAAGGAAATAGCGTTTGCATATGTCTACCTATCGTAGCAATAGAGTTCTAATGCTTCTTAAAACGCGATATCGCATCTCATTTCTATGTTTCATGGTAAGATATAATATGATTTGCGTAGTGTTATGTACTCCTCGTCTACACTTCAAATGAATGTAAATGCGACACTTCCTTGAAAGGAAATAGCGTCTGCAGATGTCTAGGTATCGTAGAGATAGAGTTCTAATGCTTCTCAAATACGCAATATCGCATCTCATTTCTATGTTTCATGGTAAGATATAATATGATTTGCGAAGTGTGATGTATTCCTCGTCTACACTTCAAATGAATGTAAATGCGACACTTCCTTGCAAGGAAATAGCGTTTGCAGATGTCTACGTATCGTAGCAATAGAGTTATTATGATTCTTAAAACGCGATATTGCATCTCATTTCTATGTTTCATGGTAAGATATAATATGATTTGCGAAGTGTTATGTATTTCTCGTCTACACTTCAAATGAATGTAAATGCGACACTTCCTTGCTAGGAAATAGTGTCTGCAGACGTCTAGGTATCGTAGCAATAGAGTTCTAATGCTTCTTAAATCGCGATATCGAATCTCATTTCTATGTTTCATGGTAAGATATTATATAATTTGCGAAGTGTTATGTATTCCTCGTCTACACATCAAATGAATGTAAATGCGACACTTCCTCGCTAGGAAATAGCGTCTGCAGATTTCTAGGTATCGTAGCGATAGAGTTCTAATGCTTCTCAAAACACAATATCGCATCTCATTTCTATGCTTCATGGTAAGATATAATATGATTTGCGAAGTGTTATGTATTCCTCGTCTACACTTCAAATGAATGTAAATGCGACACTTCCTTGCAAGGAAATAGCGTTTGCAGATGTCTACGTATCGTAGCAATAGAGTTATTATGATTCTTAAAACGCGATATTGCATCTCATTTCTATGTTTCATGGTAGGATATAATATGATTTGCGAAGTGTTATGTATTTCTCGTCTACACTTCAAAGGAAAGTGAATGCGACACTTCATCGCTAGGAAATGGCGTTTGCAGATGCCTACGTATCGTAGCAATGGAGTTCTTATGATTCTTAAAACGCGATATCGTATCTCATTTCTATGTTTCATGGTAAGATATAATATGATTTGTGAAGTGTTATGTATTCCTCGTCTACACTTCAAATGAATGTAAATGCGACACTTCCTTGCAAGGAAATAGCGTTTGCAGGTGTCTACCTATCGTAGCAGTAGAGTTCTAATTCTTCTTAAAAGGCTATATCGCATCTCATTTCTATGTTTCATGGTAAGATATAATATGATTTGCGAAGTGTTATGTATTCCCCGTCTACACTTGAAAAGAATGTAAATGCGACACTTCCTTGCAAAGAAATAGCGTTTGCAGATGTCTACGTATCGTAGCAATAGATTTCTAATGCTTCTTAAAACGCGATATCGCATCTCATTTCTATGTTTCTTGGTAAGATATTGTATGATTTTCGAAGTGTTATGTATTCCTCTTCTACACTTCAAATGAATGTAAACGCGACACTTCCTTGCAAGGAAATAGCGTTTCCAGATGTCTACGTATCGTAGCAATGGAGTTCTTATGATTCTTAAAAGGCTATATCGCATCTCATTTCTATGTTTCATGGTAAGATATAATATGATTTGCGAAGTGTTATGTATTCCCCGTCTACACTTGAAATGAATGTAAATGCGACACTTCCTTGCAAAGAATTAGCGTTTGCAGATGTCTACGTATCGTAGCAATAGATTTCTAATGCTTCTTAAAACGCGATATCGCATCTCATTTCTATGTTTCTTGGTAAGATATTGTATGATTTTCGAAGTGTTATGTATTCCTCTTCTACACTTCAAATGAATGTAAACGCGACACTTCCTTGCAAGGAAATAGCGTTTCCAGATGTCTACGTATCGTAGCAATGGAGTTCTTATGATTCTTAAAACGCGATATCGCATCTCAATTCTATGTTTCATGGTGAGATATAATATGATTTGCGAAGTGTTGTGTATTCCTCGTGTACACTTCAAATGAATGTAAATGCGGCACTTCCTTGCAAAGAAGTAGCGTTTGCAGATATCTACGTACCGTAGCAATAGATTTCTAATGCTTCTTAAAACGCGATATCGCATCTCATTTCTATGCTTCATGGTAAGATATAATATGATTTGCGAAGTGTGATGTATTCCTCGTCTACACTTCAAATGAATGTAAATGCGACACTTCCTTGCAAAGAAATAGCGTTTGCAGATGTATACGTATCGTAGCAATAGAGTTCTAATGCTTCTTAAAACGCGAAATCGCATCTCATATCTATGTTTCATGATAAGATATAATATTCATTGCGAAGTGTTATGCATTCCTCGTCTACGATTCAAATAAATGTAAATGCGACACTTCCTTGCTAGGGCATAGCGTCTGCAGATGTCTACGTATCGTAGAAATAGATTTCTAATGCTTCTTAAAACGCGATATCGCATCTCACTTCTATTTTTCATGGTAAGATGTAATATGATTTGCGAAGTGTTACGTATTCCTCGTCTACACTTCAAATGAATGTAAATACGACACATCCTAGCAAAGAAATACCGATTGCAGATGTCTACGTATCGTAGCAATAGATTTCTAATGCTTCTTAAAACGCGATATCGCATCTCATTTCTATGTTTCATGGTAAAAGGTAATATGATTTGCGAAGTGTTATGTATTCCTCGTCTACACTTCAAATGAATGTAAATGCGACACTTCCTTGCAAGGAAATAGCGTTTGCAGATGTCTACGTATCGAAGCAATAGAGTTCAAATGCTTCTTAAAACGAGATATTGCATCTGATATCTATGTTTCATGATAAGATATAATATTCATTGCGAAGTGTTATGTATTCCTCTTCTACACTTCAAATGAATGTAAACGCGACACTTCCTTGCAAGGAAATAGCGTTTGCAGATGTCTACGTATCGTAGCAATAGAGTTCTTATGATTCCTAAAACGTGATATCGTATCTCATTTCTATGTTTCAAGGTAAGATATAATATGATTTGCGAAGTGTTATGTATTTCTCGTCTACACTTCAAATGGATGTAAATGCGACACTTCCTTGCTAGGAAATAGCGTCCGCAGATGTCTAGGTATCGTAGCAATAGAGTTCAAATGCTTCTTAAAGCGAGACATTGCATCTCATTTCTATGTTTCATGGTAGAAGGTAATATGATTTGCGAAGTGTTATGTATTCCTCGTCTACACTTCAAATGAATGTAAATGCGACACTTCCTTGCAAGGAAATAGCGTTTGCAGATGTCTACGTATCGAAGCAATAGAGTTCAAATGCTTCTTAAAACGAGATATTGCATCTCATATCTATGTTTCATGATAAGATATAATATTCATTGCGAAGTGTCATGCATTTCTCGTCTACGATCCAAATGAATGTAAATGCGACACTTCCATGCAAGGAAATAGCGTTTGCAGATGTGTACGTATCGTAGCAATAGAGGTCTTATGATTCCTAAAACGCGATATCGTATCTCATTTCTATGTTTCAAGGTAAGATATAATATGATTTGCGAAGTGTTATGTATTCCTCGTCTACACTTCAAATGAATGTAAATGCGACACTTCCATGCAAAGAAATAGCGTTTGCAGATGTCTAGGTATCGTAGCAATAGATTTCTAATGCTTCTTAAAAAGCGATATCGCATCTCATTTCTATGTTTCATGGTAAGATATAATATGATTCGCGAAGTGTCATGTATTCCTCGTCTACACTTCAAATGAATGTAAATGCGACACTTCCTTTCTAGGACGTAGCGTCTGCAGATGTCTACGTATCGTAGAAATAGATTTCCAAAGCATCTTAAAACGCGATATCGCATCCCATTTCTATGTTTCATGGTAAGATATAATATGATTCGCGAAGTGTCATGTATTCCTCGTCTACACTTCAAATGAATGTAAATGCGACACTTCCTTTCTAGGACGTAGCGTCTGCAGATGTCTACGTATCGAAGCAATAGAGTTCCAATGCTTCTTAAAACGAGATATTGCATCTCATATCTATGTTTCATGATAAGATATAATATTCATTGCGATGTGTTATGCATTCCTCGTCTACGATTCAAATGAACGTAAATGCGACACATCCTTGCAAGGAAATAGCGTTTGCAGATGTCTACGTATCGAAGCAATAAAGTTCAAATGCTTCTTAAAACGAGATATTGCATCTCATATCTATGTTTCATGATAAGATATAATATTCATTGCGAAGTGTTATGCATTCCTCGTCTACGATTCAAATGAATGTAAATGAGACACTTCCTTGCAAGGAAATAGCGTTTGCAGATGTCTACGTATCGTAGCAATAGAGTTTTTATTATTCTGAAAACCCGATATCGCATCTCATTTCTATGTTTCATGGCAAGATATAATATTCATTGCGAAGTGTTATGCATTCCTCGTCTACGATTCAAATGAATGTAAATGCGTCACTTCCTTGCAAGGAAATAGCGTTTGCAGATGTCTACGTATCGTAGCAATAGAGTTCTAATGCTTCTTAAAACGCGATATCGCATCTCATTTCTATGTTTCATGGTAAGATATAATATGATTTGTGAAGTGTAGTGTATTCCTTGTCTACACTTCAAATGAATGTAAATGCGACACTTCCTTGCTAGGAAATAGCGTCTGCAGATGTCTAGGTTTCGTAGCAATAGAGTTCAAATGTTCCTAAAACGAGATATTGCATCTCATATCTAGGTTTCATGATAATATATAATATTCATTGCGAAGTGTTATGCATTCCTCGTCTTCGATTCAAATGAATGTAAATGCGACACTTCCTTGCAAGGAACAGAGGTTGCAGATGTCTAGGTATCGTAGCAATAGAGTTCTAATGCTTCTCAAAACGCGATATCGCATCTCATTTCTATGTTTCATGGTAAGATATAATATGATTTGCGAAGTGTTATGCATTCCTCGTCTACGAGTCAAATAAATGTAAATGCGACACTTCCTTCCAAGGAAATAGCGTTTGCAGATGTCTACCTATCGTAGCAATAGAGTTCTAATGCTTCTTAAAACGCGATATCGCATCTCATTTCTATGTTTCATGGTAAGATACGATATGATTTGCGAAGTGTTATGTATACCTCGTCTACACTTCAAATGAATGTAAATGCGACACTTCCTTGCAAAGAAACAGCGTTTGCAGATGTCTAGGTATCGTAGCAATAGATTTCTAATGCTTCTTAAAAAGCGATATCGCATCTCATTTCTATGTTTCATGGTAAGATATAATATGATTTGCGAAGTGTTACGTATTCCTCGTCTACACTTCAAATGAATGTAAATACGACACATCCTTGCAAAGAAATACCGATTGCAGATGTCTATGTATCGTAGCAATAGATTTCTAATGCTTCTTAAAACGCGATATCGCATCTCATTTCTATGTTTCATGGTAAAAGGTAATATGATTTGCGAAGTGTTATGTATTCCTCGTCTACACTTCAAATGAATGTAAATGCGACACTTCCTTGCAAGGAAATAGCGTTTGCAGATATCTACGTATCGAAGCAATAGAGTTCAAATGCTTCTTAAAACGAGATATTGCATCTGATATCTATGTTTCATGATAAGATATAATATTCATTGCGAAGTGTTATGTATTCCTCTTCTACACTTCAAATGAATGTAAACGCGACACTTCCTTGCAAGGAAATAGCGTTTGCAGATGTCTACGTATCGTAGCAATAGAGTTCTTATGATTCCTAAAACGTGATATCGTATCTCATTTCTATGTTTCAAGGTACGATACAATATGATTTGCGAAGTGTTATGTATTTCTCGTCTACACTTCAAATGAATGTAAATGCGACACTTCCTTGCTAGGAAATAGCGTCTGCAGATGTCTAGGTATCGTAGCAATAGAGTTCAAATGCTTCTTAAAGCGAGACATTGCATCTCATTTCTATGTTTCATGGTAAAAGGTAATATGATTTGCGAAGTGTTATGTATTCCTCGTCTACACTTCAAATGAATGTAAATGCGACACTTCCTTTCTAGGACGTAGCGTCTGCAGATGTCTACGTATCGTAGAAATAGATTTCTAAAGCATCTTAAAACGCGATATCGCATCCCATTTCTATGTTTCATGGTAAGATATAATATGATTCGCGAAGTGTCATGTATTCCTCGTCTACACTTCAAATGAATGTAAATGCGACACTTCCTTTCTAGGACGTAGCGTCTGCAGATGTCTACGTATCGAAGCAATAGAGTTCCAATGCTTCTTAAAACGAGATATTGCATCTCATATCTATGTTTCATGATAAGATATAATATTCATTGCGATGTGTTATGCATTCCTCGTCTACGATTCAAATGAACGTAAATGCGACACATCCTTGCAAGGAAATAGCGTTTGCAGATGTCTACGTATCGAAGCAATAAAGTTCAAATGCTTCTTAAAACGAGATATTGCATCTCATATCTATGTTTTATGATAAGATATAATATTCATTGCGAAGTGTTATGCATTCCTCGTCTACGATTCAAATGAATGTAAATGAGACACTTCCTTGCAAGGAAATAGCGTTTGCAGATGTCTAGGTATCGTAGCAATAGAGTTCTAATGCTTCTTAAAACGCGATATCGCATCTCATTTCTGTGTTTCATGGTAAGATGTAATATGATTTGCGAAGTGTTACGTATTCCTCGTCTACACTTCAAACGAATGTAAATGCGACACTTCCTTGCAAGGAAATAGCGTTTGCAGATGTCTAGGTATCGTAGCAATAGAGTTCTAATGCTTCTTAAAACGCGATATCGCATCTCATTTCTATGTTTCATGGTAAGATATAATATGATTTGCGAAGTGTTATGTATTCCTTGTCTACACTTCATATGAATGTAAATGCGACACTTCCTTGCAAGGAAATAGCGTTTGCAGATGTCTACGTATCGAAGCAATAGAGTTCCAATGCTTCTTAAAACGAGATATTGCATCTCATATCTATGTTTCATGATAAGATATAATATTCATTGCGATGTGTTATGCATTCCTCGTCTACGATTCAATTGAATGTAAATGCGACACTTCGTTGCAAGGAAATAGCGTTTGCAGATGTCTAGGTATCGTAGCAATAGAGTTCTAAATCTTCTTAAAACGCGATATCGCATCTCATTTCTATTTTTCATGGTAAGATGTAATATGATTTGCGAAGTGTTACGTATTCCTCGTCTACACTTCAAATGAATGTAAATGCGACACTTCCTTGCAAAGAAATACCGATTGCAGATGTCTACGTATCGTAGCAATAGATTTCTAATGCTTCTTAAAACGCGATATCGCATCTCATTTCTATGTTTCATGGTAAAAGGTAATATGATTTGCGAAGTGTTATGTATTCCTCGTCTACACTTCAAATGAATGTAAATGCGACACTTCCTTGCAAGGAAATAGCGTTTGCAGATGTCTACGTATCGAAGCAATAGAGTTCAAATGCTTCTTAAAACGAGATATTGCATCTCATATCTATGTTTCATGATAAGATATAATATTCATTGCGAAGTGTTATGCATTCCTCGTCTTCGATTCAAATGAACGTAAATGCGACACTTCCTTGCAAAGAAATAGCGTTTGCAGATGTCTACGTATCGAAGCAATAGATTTCTAATGCTTCTTAAAACGCGATATCGCATCTCATTCCTGTGTATCATGGTAAGATAAAATATGATTTGCGAAGTGTCATGTATTCCTCGTCTGCACATCAAATGAATGTAAATGCGACACTTCCTTGCAAGGAAATAGCGTTTTTGCAGATGTCTACGTATCGTAGCAATAGAGATCTTATGATTCTTAAAACGCGATATCGCATCTCATTTCTATGTTTCATGGTAAGATGTAATATGATTTGCGAAGTGTTACGTATTCCTCGTCTACACTTCAAATGAATGTAAGTGCGACACTTCCTTGCAAAGAAATACCGATTGCAGATGTCTACCTATCGTAGCAATAGAGTTCTAATGCTTCTTAAAACGCGATATCGCCTCTCAATTCTATGTTTCATGATACGATATAATATTCATTGCGAAGTGTTATGCATTCCTCGTCTACAATTCAAATGAACGTAAATGCGACAAATCCATGCAAGGAAATAGCGTTTGCAGATGTCTACGTATCGTAGCAATAGAATTCTAATGCTTCTTAAAACGCGATATCGCATCTCATTTCTATGTTTCATGGTAAGATATAATATGATTTGCGAAGTGTTATGTATTCCTCGTCTACACTTCAAATGAATGTAAATACGACACTTCCTTGCAACGAATTAGCGTTTGCAAATGTCTAGGTATGGTAGCAATAGATTCCTAATGCTTCTTAAAAAGCGATATCGCATCTCATTTCTATGTTTCATGGTAAGATATAATATGATTTGCGAAGTGTTACGTATTCCTCGTCTGCACTTCAAATGAATGTAAATGCGACACTTCCTTGCAAGGAAATAGCGTTTGCAGATGTCTACGTATCGTAGCAATAGAGATCTTATGATTCTTAAACCGCGATATCGCATCTCATTTCTATGTCTCATGGTAAGATGTAATATGATTTGCGAAGTGTTACGTATTCCTCGTCTACACTTCAAATGAATGTAAATGCGACACTTCCTTTCCAGGACATAGCGTCTGCAGATGTCTACGTATCGTAGAAATAGATTTCTAATGCATCTTAAAACGCGATATCGCATCCCATTTCTATTTCTCCTCATCTACACTTCAAGGGAATGTAAATGCGACACTTCCTTGCAAGGAAATAGCGTTTGCAGATTTCTACGTATCGTAGCAATAGTGTTTTTATTATTCTGAAAACGCGATATCGCATCTCATTTCTATGTTTCATGGCAAGATATAATATTCATTGCGAAGTGTTATGCATTCCTCGTCTACGATTCAAATGAATGTAAATGCGACTCTTCCTTGCAAGGAAATAGCGTTTGCAGATGTCTACGTATCGTAGCAATAGAGTTCTTATGATACTTAAAACGCGATATCGCATCTCATTTCTATGTTTCATGGCAAGATATAATATGATTTGCGAAGTGTCATGTATTCCTCGTCTACACTTCAAATGAATGTAAATGCGACACTTCCTTGCAAGGAAATAGCGTTTGCAGATGTCTACGTATCGAAGCAATAGAGTTCAAATGCTTCTTAAAACGAGATATTGCATCTCATATCTATGTTTCATGATAAGATATAATATTCATTGCGAAGTGTCATGCATTCCTCGTCTACGATCCAAATGAATGTAAATGCGACACTTCCTTGCAAGGAAATAGCGTTTGCAGATGTCTACGTATCGTAGCAATAGAGATCTTATGATTCTTAAAACGCGATATCGCATCTCATTTCTATGTCTCATGGTAAGATATAATATGATTTGCGAAGTGTTACGTATTCCTCGTCTACACTTCAAATGAATGTAAATGCGACACTTCCTTGCAAGGAAATAGCGTTTGCAGATGTCTACGTATCGTAGCAATAGAGATCTTATGATTCTTAAAACGCGATATCGCATCTCATTTCTGTGTATCATGGTAAGATAAAATATGATTTGCGAAGTGTCATGTATTCCTCGTCTACACTTCAAATGAATGTAAATGCGACACTTCCTTGCAAGGAAATAGCGTTTGCAGATGTCTACGTATCGTAGCAATAGAGATCTTATGATTCTTAAAATGCGATATCGCATCTCATTTCTTTGTTTCATGGTAAGATGTAATATGATTTGCGAAGTGTTACGTATTCCTCGTCTACACTTCAAATGAATGTAAATGCGACACTTCCTTGCAAAGAAATACCGATTGCAGATGTCTACGTATCGTAGCAATAGATTTCTAATGCTTCTTAAAACGCGATATCGCATCTCATTTCTATGTTTCATGGTAAAAGGTAATATGATTTGCGAAGTGTTATGTATTCCTCGTCTACACTTCAAATGAATGTAAATGCGACACTTCCTTGAAAGGAAATAGCGTTTGCAGATGTCTACGTATCGTAGCAATAGAGATCTTATGATTCTTAAAACGCGATATCGCATCTCATTTCTATGTTTCATGGTAAGATGAAATATGATTTGCGAAGTGTTACGTAATCCTCGTCTACACTTCAAATGAATGTAAATGCGACACTTCCTTGCAAAGAAATACCGATTGCAGATGTCTACGTATCGTAGCAATGGATTTCTAATGCTTCTTAAAACGCGATATCGCATCTCATTTCTATGTTTCATGGTAAGATATAATATGATTTGCGAAGTGTCATGTATTCCTCGTCAACACGTCAAAAGAATGTAAAGCCCACACTTCTCTCCTACGGAATAGCGTTTTATATGTGCACATATCGAAGTATTAGAATTCTAATGCTTCATGAAACGCGATATCGCATCTCACTTCTATGTCTCATGATGAAATGTAATATACAAAGCAACGCGTTATGTATATCTCGTATACACTTCAAAGGAATGTAAATCCCACACTACATTGTGATGAAATAGCGTTTCTAGATGTCTACGTATCGAGATATGAGCTGCAATATCGCATTTTATGAAGCATTAGAACTCTATTGCTTCGAAACGTAGACATCTAAAAGCGCTGTTCCATAGCGGGGATGTGCGGCATTTACATTCATTAGTTGTGTAGATGAGATATACGTATCGTGTTGCATTCCTATTACATCTTATCATGCGGCATTGAAATATGATGCGACATCGCGTTGCATGAAATATTCGTAATCTAATTCTTCTAAAGAAGAGTAGCAGATGAGTATATTGCATTGCATAGGGCATTACTACTTACTTGCTTTGAAACGTTGGAGTGGAATGTGTCATCGTGATACATGAATCGTTAGAACTCCATTTCTTCGATACTTACGAATCCCATGAATCCTAAGGTTTCATGAAATGTGATGGTGTTTCATTGTGTCTGCGTGCCAATGCATGAGAGTTCTAATGCTTCATGCAACGCGGGAGCCAATCTTAGTTGAGCGTTACAAGGTAAGTTATCTGAAATGTTCTATGCATTGCATTACACTTATCTGCATCTGCTCTTGACAGGAATGTGAGTTGTACAAATTCATGCAATGGGATAGCGCTTCAAAGTGTAATGTCCTGCGTAGCTCCTGCCACCCATTCTACACATTAGCCTTCTCGCACTTCCATCATCGACCCCTGGATTCAGGGAACCTGCCGTGCTCGCATACAGCGCCGGCAATTGCAGCGTTCGCGCGCGCACACCTGCACGTGCTCACACGCACCAAATACCGCTGTGTCACTCGAACTGACCGACCGGTACACATGGCTCGTACACACTAAGCATCGCTGTTTCAATCTCACCGGCGAGGACTACTGTCTCACTCCCACTGTCGAGTATATCTGCGTTCGGACTAACGACGAACACCCTTGTCTACCTTGCACCAGTGATTTCGTCCTGCTAAAAGGCGCAGTCGCAGCCCATCACCTCAATGGGAGTTCTTTCAATTCAGGGAGCCGACTTTAGTAGAACCTTTTTTTTTTTCTTTTAACGTGGGGGAATCCTCATGGATCCCCCGGAGCTGGGGAACTCCGGGGGTATGCCGGACTCTTACCGGCTAAAACCCCACGGTGACCTTCCTCGGCGCTGCTGGGAGGGGACCGGCAACTCTGGATGAGCACGTTCGGTCCCCTCCCGCGCCGGGGTCCTCCATGGTGACTGGAGGACCCCCTTCCCGGAGGGGAGTGTGATCGACGAGACACACTGCCCCGTCCGAGGTAATGAGCGATGGCTGGGTCACGCAGCCACCGCTCCCGCCCCGGAGAACGCGTGCAATGATCGGTACGATCCCCCAATCATACCGACCGCGCCCCCCGGACAACGCCCGTGCAAAGACGTGGGGCATGACCAAATAGTCCACCCCACACGGGCACATCGTCGACGCTTCGGGCCAGGCTTGGCCCGGAGTGACTGAGTGCCCTGGGTGCGTTAGACCCGATACAACGACCCGACAAATGCCCAGTCGTGGACCCTAAGGCACTTTAGCAGAACCTGTATTCTACTTTTAAGCCTCTTACACACACACACACAAACGCGCGCGCGCGCGCACACATATATCCGGACTAATGTATTGCTGCATATATGAATTCTTAAATCCAAGTTACACACGTTAAGAATCCAACACGCGAACAACACACGCGTAACTCTAAGTTCATGCTATACTTACTTCATTATACAATTTCATAAGTTAAACGCGAAAGACGCGCCGCTAGTCCCACCACGATACGCGAGTCCACACTCGCTGGACCACATGCTTTCATGATTTTTCAAGTAAATGTTTCCAACCGGTGTAAATATTAATACATATTTTATATTTTAGTTAATTCTAAATACAATATCTCCTTAAGATACTCCATTACATCTAAAATCCTATTTAATTTCATATCATTTCATGATGTTTTAATTAAATATTTGAAATTGGTTTATATAATTACATTTATCATATATTTTAGTCACTTAAATATAAATCATCCCCTCTAAATAAAAATAAATATCTATATATTATATAAGTCGATCATTTATTTGTATCGTTCGAGTTCGCTGTCTTTCCAACGAGGCTTGCAAATCCCTCTACGTTATTCTTGTAATTCGTACTTTAGAAGGTATGTAGTACGTATTGATGGTTCAACGCTGAAAATATCTCAAGCACTTCTGCTATACTCAATTTAGCGTATATGCAACCTCCTGTCAACGTTATATCTATTTTTTATCTGTTTCGGTTCTTAAAGTATGTATAGCTTTCTTTCGGATTGGTCGTGATTAGATCGTTCCTTAGAGCCATTTTGATGATCTTTTCCTCTCTATGGTTGTTCGTCTTACTACCCCAGATTACCGATTTTTCGTTCAGGTCACCCCACGATTATTATTCTGTTTCCTTTCTCTCCCTTTTCCATGTTATCCTCAGCTTGGTTTATATATTCTTCGATTTCTTTCCGTTCCTGTTAAGCGAGAAGTAGCAGCTTATAGATTTTGTTTCTTCGACCATTGCATGAACGATTCCGGTCGAGGAATATGTGGTGCCATATGTGAAACATTTTCGATTAACACCGGTTATCCATATCGCAGCGTCACCGTTCTCGTCTTGCAGTCAGTATTCTTCCATTCTGTGTGCTTCCGATATTATTACCACGTCTGTCTCTTGAATTATTCGCATTTGCTGCATGATATTTCGCGAGATTCGGCATCTGTTCAGATAGATTTGTAGGATTTTCAATTCCATATTCGTTTCTCCTTCTTTTCTATCAACGCCTTTCTGT
Organism: Xylocopa sonorina; assembly: GCF_050948175.1. Classification (NCBI taxonomy): domain Eukaryota; kingdom Metazoa; phylum Arthropoda; class Insecta; order Hymenoptera; family Apidae; genus Xylocopa; species Xylocopa sonorina. The sequence goes on from NW_027490117.1 coordinate 1,068,618, forward strand.
AGGCCGGACAATTAAAGCTCTGATAACGTGACTGATGTATGGATTCCTTCTTCCTTCCTCGCTGCAGATGATACATTTCGGTTTATTCGCGATACAACCGATCATCGTATAAATCTGAGATCCGCGTCTTCTGCAGATTCCCTTATTATCTTTGACTTCTTCGTAATTTCTACCGATATGTCCCACATTATGGCATTTGAAGCATCTCTCTATTCTCGGTAGCACTTTGCAGAGACAAGGTGTTAATGGTATTCTGAGTCGTTTGACCTTTTCCAGCTCTTTACTGTATTCCTGCCCAAATTCAGCTAACGCGACTCGATTGACTCTCCACGTTTGTTTTAACAACTTGACGTTTATACCGCTATCCTTTCCTTCGATTATTTTCAGTGTTCGTTTTATGTAATCATTCATTTCTTCTCTGGTCACCTAACGGGTATATGTCCCTTAGTTGGAGCATTATACTCGCACTCGTATGATTTTCTTCGAATTCTTTTTCTAGAGTTCCTTTTATCTCCTTTATTATGTTCTCTATACCTGTTTTCCTGTTAAATTCTAAGATTATATCTCCCGCTCTCGATTTTCTTGCGTCATCTTTTCGTATATCTGTCGTTTCTCCTGCTTCTCCTCATCTCGTTGTTTGTCCTCGAATGCTTATTGCTCCTTTAATTGCTTCAATTTTCCCTGTACCGTTCGCCACTAGTTCGATCAAGTGTTCGATCTCAGTTTTTTTATATGCCTGATGTTTCCCATTAACGTTTTCTAATATGTCATTACCTTCGTCGTATCCTCGCTCATAATATCTATCATTACGTCTGATGTGTGACTGCCTATTCTTCTATGTGAAAGTGAAGACGTTATTCTCATCGGTAGCTTCTCCATTATCCTGATCTTTCTTTTTGGTTCCCTTACTTCGGCTCCTGATGCTTCTCCTTTCGTGCCTGTGTTCTCCGAGGCTTTCTTTTTCTCCTCTATATTTTCCTATCCTTTGCTGTCATCAACAGCGAGCTCCGAACTGCCTGCCCAACAATTAATTTTCTACCAGGACCCGATGGGACTGATTCCGAAACGCGAGCCAGCAGCACCTTTCGTGGGGGTTAGGGGGGGCTGCAGGCTCCCCACCATCCTACTGCCTGCCCTGATGTGGACGAGGAACGCAGGGCCACTTGAACCGCGACCAGCATCTATCTTATACCCTAACCGATTCGTAGTCGAGTTTTCCATTAAGCTTGCCGGAATCAATGATATTGATTCGTACAATCTAAAGTATTATTTTCTTTTTAAGTTTCTCGATATTTTTATTTTCTCTCGCGATATCGTCTATTTCGTTGTGCCTTGCCCTGACGGTATGGTATATAATCTGTTGTTTGATATTTGTAGGATTTCCTCTTAATAAATGCAATGTTTTCACAGATCTTCTTTTTCTTTCTCTTTAGTTACGTTGTTGTTATTTTATATTCTCTATCCTCCACATTTCCTCTCTGCACCATCCCAGATCCGGCGTCGTACGATTACTTCATGATGGCGCCCCGTTCTCGCTACCCCGAGATCGAGTGTTCTTCCTTGCATCCGTTGATTTGTATATGTCACACATTGGAGAATATTTCTGCTTATTCTTTGTATTTTTCGAATTACGTTTTGGTTAGATGTATATTGGATATGCGTCGAAATATCTGATTTCCGTACGATTTGTTAGTAAAGTTTTATTCTTTTCGGACTGTTTGTTTTCATTTAGCCGAAGGCGTTCCTGTATTCAATGCGGACCCACTCCGATTGAACCCGTCGATTATTATATTATATTACGTGAATAAACGTTCAATCGGAGCGGATTTCTGCCACTCCGTAACTGCGGACTGTCTTACTGCATAGCTTCTTTCATGGGAATGTTGCGGAGGCTGCTTCCGTCCCGAGATGGAAGTGTGATTGTGTTAGATTTAGTTAGGTTACGCTAGGTTAGGATAGGTTGAAATATGTTTGGGTATATTTGTAGATTGCTCAGTTATGTTGGGTCAGATTTAAGAAAGAGTAGATTCGATTTCTTTATGTTTAAGGAAGGTAATGTTAGATTGTGTGAGGTTGACTTAGATTTGGGTGCAGGCAGGGTAAGTCACCTTAGGTGTAACTGAGGTTAGCTTGGTTTAAATTAAGTTTCGAGGATGTTAGATTAAGTTAAGCCAAGTAAGATATGGATAACCGATAGCTGGCAATGCCATTCTTCGATAGTTCTCGAATTCCCGACTATTGGCAATACCAGCCGTTATTATATCATAAGTTATCAACCGCAGTCATTACCCACTGTCGATATATCGTAAGTTACCGACCGCAGGCAACACCAGTCTTTGATAAGTCTTGAATTGCCTACTATTGGTTGCACCAGCTGTATGTGTAAGCATGCGCTATCGACTGTTGGTAAGACCAGTCGTCGACAATTTATGGATCATTAAGCACAAGCAGCACCACCCGTCGGTCGATTGTGAGTAACCGACCACCAGCAGCACCATCCATCGGTAACTTATGAGTTATTCTTAATGGGAACATCCATCCATAGGCATGTATTGATTCGTTTCGCCATCTCTTCAATCTGTGCTGAAACAGAATTGCGAACAGCTTGAGCAGTTTTCACAGAGATGACTTCACCGGTCTGGCAACAACGGGTGCCACATATAGGTTCTCACAAAACCATTTGCCACGCAACTCAGTGCTGAAAGGGTTAATAATGCTAGCGCTCTTTCTTTAACCAGGCATAGAATCCATAGGTATGAAAAATTATGTCCTGGTGAATAATATCAATTTTAGAGGACCATTTCTAATGTAAGTATAAGAGTTCTGTTTTAGTTGTAGAAATAAAATTCTCTGATATGACACTATACTTATTTTCAGATCCAAAGTATCCTTACCATGTTTAAAGAAAGGTACAAATCCTCATATAGTAAACATCAGCCCATCACTAAGTATAAAAATTAAACGAATATGGTTTCAAACTCGTGTCGATTGTATAATATCCAAGTTTGGAATGTTAATGGATGGACTGATGAATATGAAAATGATGGTATTGCTGTGAATGCACTCTTGTCGAAGACTGTAGTAACTTATATATATTTCTAATTTCATTGTTAAGAAAAATAATTCTCTCAATTTGAGATTGCCTTACGCACGCGTTGTTTCAGGTATACATATGGCTGCAATAGAGAGTTCATTGATTCAGAATCACAAAATTATAGCGGGAAGCTAAAAATAATGTGTGATGCAATGTACGCTTTTGTTTTACAAAGACAGTAAATCTGTTACTACTTAATCTTTAATGGATGAGGCAATATTAAAAAACTGAAGGAATGTCAGATTTTACCCATTATGCATATAATCCAGGTGTGAATAATTAACTAAAGGTTTACAATTAATACATGAACGTATAATATATATTTTAGTAAACAAATCAATTTATTCTATAGAATACAAATATTATTGATCAGATAAATTGTTGCCTGATTCCTTCCTAGAGGAGAATTTGAAACAGATAGATTTGGATAATTATATATAACAATTGAAAAGAACGAACAAATTATACAGATAATTGAGAGGAAAAGATCATGCAAGTATCAATCGTCATCCAAACTAATTTAAACAGCGAGTTTGTTAACAAGACTGTAAGCACAAATACTATATTGTTCATTATGTTAAAAAAAAATTTATTAGAACTCGTACATTACGGCACATCATAGATCAGTCTGATTAATTGCCCGAGCAATCATAATTCAAGAGTTAATTAACATCACTTTTGCAAAAATTTATAATAAATGTAAATTTCGTAAATTTTAATGGTGACGAAGCTGGTACACGGTTTTTACATCTTAAAAATGGTAGAAAGATGCGGCAGGGAGAGGAGAACCTAGTCAACCACTAGGTCCAACATTAAAAATGGATTCTCAAAATTTTCTCGCAATGTTTTCTCATAAAAAAAATATATCTTTTACGTTCAACTTAATTAGAAGTGCAAAATAATTTTACTAATAACATAATATTATATATCTTTCGGAGAATTAAAACTTGCATCGACAAAGCCGTAGTGGGAAAGTTGAAAATTAGCGGTGATCTACGATAACCAATGAAATTAGAGAAATTAATGGTCAATTTAAAGTCGAAACTTACTTTGAAAAATTAAATACCGTCTCCTTAAAATGAACCGACATATTAACTGATTAAGGGAAAGTTATTCCTACTTATAAAAATGTTCTTACACTTTCTAAACGTTTAATATGATAATATAAAATATTTAAAATATTAAAAAATCTAAAGTAAAATATATTTTTATGTATATACTATATTATATTTTGTAATACATTTTGTAACACTAAATGATAAAAATTAAATAAATTACGCTTGAATATATTTATTTATGTAGATTGAACTTTACACATACATTTATAATAAAATGAACATAATTATTCATGTTTAATATTTTCTTTGGAAACAATGAGCAAAGATATAAAGTACTTTGTTATTATAGTTCTAGCTGCTTCATAAGTTCCGAAAATGATAAAATAGACCAACGCCAGCAAAAAGTTTAATATCTCATAATTATTTTATAGTTGAAAGATTATTAAGCTTTATGCCTGAATGGATGCTTATATATAAGTATAACTGCCAAAATGAAATAACATAGCAAAGTGATATTTACACACCTGAGTGCTGCAATTTTGACGTATTTAAATTTCTAATAACAGCATAAAAATGTTTATAATCTAATTATCAATTATAAATGGAATTCTACAATTTATCCATGTGATAGTCCTTTCTTTTTGTACGTATTCCCTAATACATACACAGTATCTTTAATCTTGATGGATTTCGCGCCCGCGCGTGTGTGTGTGTGTGTGTATGGTAGCACCTAAATACCACCTAATACCACCTAATAGGTTTCATACTTTCGATTCTAGTAAATCGAGTAAAATGGCATAAGAATTTCTGTAGAATATCAAGGAGATCTGAAGCTGCTATTGCACTGCGTACAGAAATTTTCACTGGAAGAATTTTTCTTCCAATTTGTCGACACCAGATTTATTTGAATTGTTCTTGTTTAGAAAATTAAAACTGAATGACATATCCCTTACCACAGCGCGTCGGTAACCACGATACCCAACAAATACAAGTTTACTTTATCTGAGATTAAGGTCTGCTTTCCTTGTTTCCATACTTCTTTACATGGCGTTACATTCTTAAGACTCTTTGTAAATTACAAAGAACAGAAGTGCTACATGGATTATAAAAGTGTAATAGTTTAATTTATATAATCTTGACCATTTTAAATCCGTTTACGTTGCTTTGCTTGTTGTATATGTTTATCACTTGGCGCTGAACCAACTACTACTACCATCATCCCTTTCTAAAATTTGGAAAATCCACCAGATCTAAGGAAACTTTGCTTAGGTTGCAAATGTGTTTTTAATGTATCCAGCAGAAATGAAATTACATTGACAGAAGTACCAGCTAGTTCTCCACACCTATTTGAAACAATATTAAATAACCTTATTAAACAAGAATGTATTAAATGTGACTTGGACTTTTAAATTTGAATTTATAAATATCTAACATATAAATATGTTTTTCTTACTATTCATATCATTATACTTTCAGTGATTTATTATGTGCTGTGATTTGATATATTAACTGCTTGATTATATTTTACAACGAACCTTGCGTACCAAACTTTGCTTTTACTCCTGATAAGAGTGGATAATCCTTCGTTTTATATTCTTATATCGCATTGGTTATAAAAGTATATGTTATTGTATTTATGCAGTCATGTATAATTATGTACATACAAATTCGCGATTAAGTAGCTATATGTTGAAATTCAATTCCGAATAATGCTCTAAAAAGCATCCCAGATAACAAAGGGCAAGATGGCGGCGACAACATACCGGCACTATATTGCCACTTCCGAGGAAAGTCAGCTGATCCATAGCCATCTGTGGCCGGATTCGTTAGCTAAAATGCCAGAACGTGTTACCAGCACTTTCTAAACAAGCATAACACGCCGTATGAATCGCGCATTACCAGCACTATCGTGACACACGTGTCATCGCTCCATTCATGAATCTTTTCAGCAATGACGTAGGATCACAATTGGTAATGGGGAACCTAGGCTTTCATACAAATTAGAACCATTAGATGTCACGAGATGTTCAACATATGAGTACTGACAGACATTTTGATAGTCGCTTTCGTATATGTATAGTTATTGAGAGAGTCGTATATATTTCTTTCAACCCGTCATAAACTAAAAATATAATTTATAACAACAATATTACTTACAAAATACAAATTCATGCTGTTACATCCCTAACTTCGCCTTGTGTAATTTCTTAAATGACATGCTGTCGTTGTATTTAATATAACCCTCAATTACATGAATTTGTAACGATGAATTGAAGAAAATATATAAAAAATAAATGTATATATTTTTATGATGAAGTAATTAACGACTTTATGGAGGAATTCGCCGTATCGAGCCAGTTTATAGAAAATAATGAAATCGAGTTCTTATATCTTTGTTTCGTGCCAGTGTATCTATTTTGGAATCAAAATAAATAAATTGCTTAGTTTAATCATTTTTCATATTCCATTATAATGTTTATGGAAATAGCTTCCTCATTGGTAAATGTCAGCCTACGCCACTACCACGCTTGTAGCCTTGGTGAGCTGATAGTGTCATTGCCACGGCCGTGTAACTCGTTTGCCATATCGCGGTGCATTAATAGTGCCGTGATACGCGTGTCGCCACAGTACTGAGAGTATGCCGTTACGAGAACTGAGTAGGGGCATTGTCTTTGCACAGTTCTGTCACGGAATTCGTTCCATCTGTTGTCCTTGGCGTGCCAATCGCTGGCTGCTTGGGATATTGTAATGCATGAGGCAGACTTGTTTCTTATCATCGTCAAGGAGATGGATTTTCATTTCCCCCTCTTTGAATTTTGTTAATTATTGCTTGGAATTTTTGCCGCTTCTGCATCTTCATGACCGCATTGTGGATTTAACTTATGCACGATCTCTTTGGTCTTCATCATTTGTTACATGTAACATTACATATGTAATGCACGTTTGTTATGTAATGCTCAGATTTATAATACTGAGATTTTTTTATTCTATGGTAAAGCAACTTATTCGATTAATATATTTATTAGGCATAGATATAAATAATTAGAAAAATGTTATTAAAATGGAATTAAATATGTTGTTGCAATTATATATTTAAGATCTGAAGGTGTAGATGCAATTAGTGTCGGATGTTTTACGTGATCCAATCGACGAATTGAGTGAGGCTATGAAATATCAAAACCTCTTACAATTCCTCGATTCCTTTCCATGTTAAATGAATGATTATTTCTGCAAAACAAGAAGCCTGAATTAGTGAGATCTCTGCGAACATAAGTAATTTGTAAGTAATACATTTTTCTTCGTTGAAATATTTGCCTTTCCATAGGATAGAACGTTTAGATATTATTGCCTGTTTTATATCCATTTCGGTCCAATTCTATTATAGCTTTTGAGCAGAAGTAATATTTATTATACCTGATTTTTGCAATAGTTTTTTATTTAACAGATTTTATAGACGTAGAAGCATCATTTGAGGGATGTATCGATCTACTTTGCAGTTCTATCGGTTTCTTTTTCTGCTCGCTACTTTCTATTCTCAGTTCCATATACTTATCCTTTATCACCATCATATATGTTGCGTAAGATTATAACAACTTTTTGTCTTTAAATTTTGAGGATATTTCAATTAAGTTTGCTTTGAATACAAAAACAGAAATTAAAAAAGAGTGACATGTACCATTTCTTGGAAACGTTGTATGGTAATTTGCATCTGACTCTTTTGAAAGGCACGTACTTTACTTAACGTTTGCAATGATTCAGTTAGCGCAGAAAATAAATATTCTACATTCTAAACTGTCCGCTCTTGTAATTGTAAGGCAAATACATTCATCTGTCGACATCGTGAACACTGTTTTTTGGCTAAATTCCAGAAAAACAAATATATTATAAGTATTATAATAAACATCGTAATATTAAATTTAACTTTGTTCATCGTTGCCTTTTTGGGTACATCCATAGCAATATACAGGGTTGCGCAGTGATAATTAGCACCTCAGATATTCTCGAAACAATAAGTTTCGTAGAAATTCTTGCTGATATGAAATTGTACCAATGGCCTAGACGTTGATGAAAATAGTTTCTTTGTAAGTGGAGGTATGTTGGATATTTGAAGATCACCTTCATTTTTTAAAATGAAATGATATGTTCATTCTTGCACAATACGATAGAGTATTTCAAAACGAGTTTAACGACCTGTAACATGAAGCCATTAAAGGTTACAAGAAGTAAAGAAAGACGATAATGCTCACGGTTTTGATAGTAAATGAAACATACGTATTGCAAACAGTGGTGGAAGGAAGTGAGTAAACATTGTTCGAAGGGCATTTTGATAGTTTGCAGAATAAGTTAAACATGATAATATTGAAAAATCGGTTTGATTACAATTGGTTTGGCAGTTCGATTGACGTCCATTTTATAAGTACTGAGCTGCGATTCATGAGGACAGCTCACACAATTGTTGAACTACGGAAGATTAACATTGTGAATTTGAATCAAAAGGTAATTAAATTCCATTAGATTGTAAACAAATGTTAATGTTTCATTTTAAATAGTGAGATTAAATACTCTTTACAAAACTACAAAAATGGATACATTCCTCCCTGTTATTATTATTTCATTTAATTATAATTGCAATTATATAGTTCATTACGATAAAAAATATTTCTCAAGAAATTCTAAATATTAAATTAAAGAGCCAAGCAAAACATTTTCAATAATTACGAATATGAAAAGTAATTGAACATTCCAATGGAAAGATGTTCTAAACAGGAGTTAGAAAAATCAAATAATCACCTTCAATTCCAGAATTCATCTATATGAGGTAAAATATTTTGAAAACTTTAATTACAGTCTTTGATGCAAGCAGTTGGACCGTATGTCGATTTTAAGAGAATTAATGAAAGTCAACTATTTTGAAGTGGTCAGAATCTTTGTCGTTTGAGCAATAAGTGACTAAGAAATGACTGCATAAATTTCAGACCTATAAACATATGGATTAAATCTTATGCAGACACGTTTATGACTGATTTACTAAATAATAATCAACACTAAGTAATCATTTTAAAACTTAAACGATTACACCTCGCATATATTTAAAAGTATTGCAAACGTGAAAAGTAAGTGGCTTATGAAAAACTCTTCTAAAAGAACGGACGAAGGCAATAGAAATCTTTGTTGGAGTAAGCAAGTTCTAAAGTTCTAAGTAACGCGATGGCCCTTATCTGCCTACGTTTCATAGCAAGTGAGTTCTGAAATTCTATGAAATCCGATGGAGCTCTTCACTATCAACGTTTCGAAGGAAGTTCTCAAACCCTCAGTTCTGCGTTTAAAGCTATGTGTGTTCTATATATCTATGTAAAGTGATGTTCCCTATCAGTTGTGACGGATACCTATCTACAGTAAGTCAGGGAAGCTCGAAGTAGTTAATTATTCAAATGCCTTAAAGTGTAATACGTACCTTAGTCTAAAGCAATCTATCGTTACAATATTCACCGAAACGAGGGGTATTTCGAAACTGAGAGACTATAATTTCTTGAGCGCCAGCTGCTCATAAAGCAGCAAAGAAATAGACTACACGACCCTGGGAAACAAGGGGCGGATCAACCCTCGAAACTTCGAAATGCTCCACCTCTAGCCTACGCCTAACCGAGTACACGCACTCGGGTCGCGGGATACTGAAGTCACGGCTTCTTTATTTATGGCCTTGACGTGGGTTTAACTAACAAGGGCTGCGGGAAACTCCGCAACACGCCGCGAATAACCGGGAATCACCACCCGCTTCACGATATAAGGTACAATACACAGTATGTGATACAAGAAATGCGGCATGAAAATGGGATGCTTTAGCGAATAAGCTCCTCGAGGCTCCTTGGTGGGGTGGGCTGTACGCTTTGGTATTGTTCGGGGCCCGAATTTTGGTATTCTCGCCCCTTCGGGTGTCTCTGAGGGGGGTCCTCCTGATCATTTGAATTGCGAAGCGCCTCGCGCACAACGCTCCCATGGCTCTCCTGCAGGGACGATGGACCTTTGACTTCCCTTTAGGCGGTTAAAGGGGGTTTGACGTTCTTCTCACATCCAAAAGCATTATAAAGCATAGAAGCAGAAAAGCATAATGCCATGCACAATTGGTTACAGTTTATTTACTTTGAATCATTGAAATGAGATGCGCAAACGCATGGTGTAATGCTTTAGGTATCTACTGCTTTGCGACGCAGACAATATGAAATTCCATTCCGCTGGAAGAAACAGCAGAATTCACAATCAATTGCTGTGTAGGAGCAGACAAGCATAATGACATGAATATAACATAACATGGTAAATGCTTTACCACATTCATAATAAATTCGCCACCTTATTGCATAGACCTAAGGAAATACGTTTGTTTGACACGTAGAAACTATGAAGCGCGAACCAGCTTACGGGGTCCCTTCTATTGACATTCACTAAAATTGTAGAAGCATATTTCTATGCATAGAAGGTTACAGGTTACTTACCTTGAAACGTTGAAATGAGTTGCGCTATCGCATTGAATGTAGCAACAAAACAGAATTACCATGACACGTACAAAATATGAAGCGCTATCGCGTTGCACGAAACAGCAGAATTCACATACTTTTGAAGTGTAGAAGCATAATGAGATGTATAGAGCATGAAAATTCACTGACATACATCGAAGCATTAGAACTCTATTGCTTCAAAAAGTAGACATCTAAAAACGCTAACACGTAGCAGGAAAGTGTGGGACTGACATTCCTTTGAAACGCTGACGAGATATGCATAACGCGTTTCACCGATATTACATCTTATCATGAAGTATCGAAACGAGATGCGATATCGCATTTTAAGAAGCATTACAACGCTATTGCTTCAATACGCAGACAACGGGAAACGCTAATTGCTAGAAAGGACGGGTGACATTTCCATTCTTTTGAAGAGTAGACGAGGTATACATAACACTTCGCAATGAAGATTATGTCTTATCATGAAACATAGAAATGAGATTCGATATCGCGTTTCAAAAAGCATTAGAACTTTATTGCTTCGATACGTAGACACCTACAAACGCTATTTCCTTGCAAGGAAGTGCGGCATTTACATTCATTTGAAGTGTATACGAGGTATACATGATACTTCGCAATGAACATTATATCTTATCATGAAACATCGAAATAAGATGCGTTATCGCGTTTAGGAAGCATTAGAACACTATTGCTTCGATACGTACACATCTGGAAGCGCTGTTACTTAGCAAGGTAGCGTGGCACTTACATTCTTTTGGAGTGTAGACGAGATGTACATAACGCGTGACATTGATATTACGTCTTATCATGTATCATAGAAATGAGATGCGATATGTCACATTATAAGGCGTAATGTTAATGCAACGCGTTATGTTCATCACGTCAACACTTCAAAAGGATGTAATTCCCATATTTACTTGCAACGAATTGGCGTTTCTAGATGACTACGTTTCGAAGCAATAGTGATCTAATCCTTCATAGAACGCGATATCGCATCTCATTTCTATGGCTCATGATGAGATGTAATATCCAATGCAACGCGCTATGTATAACTCATCGATGCTACAAATGAATGTAAATGCAGCTCTTCCTTGCTACCAAATGGCGTTTCTAGATGTCTACGTATCGAAGCAATAGTGTTTTATACCTCTATAAAACGCGATATCGCAATTCATTTCTATGTTTCATGGTAAGATGTAATATTCAATGCAACGCGTTATGTATATCTCGTCAACACTTCCAGAGAATGTAGATCTCACACATTCTTGAGACGGAATAGCGTTTCTAGATGTCTGCGAGTCGCAGCTATAGAGTTCTAATGCTTCATAAAACGCGATATAGAATCACATTCCTATGTCTCATGATAAGATGTAAATCAACGTCATGCGTTATGTATATCCCGTCAACACTACAAATTAATGTAAATGCCACACTTCCTAGCTACGGAATAGCGTTACTAGATGTCTACGTTTCGAGGAAATGGAGTCCTAATGCTCCATAAAATGCGAAATCTAATCTCATTTCTATGTTTCATGATAAGATGTAATATCAATGCAACGCGCTATGCATATCCCGTCAACGCATCGAAGGAATGTGATGCCCACACTTCCTCCCTAAGGAATAGCGTTCCCAGAGGTCCACATATCGAGGCAATAGAATTCAAATGCTACATAAAACGCGGTATCCGTCTCGTGTCTATGATACATGTTAATCTGTAATTAAATGTAACGCGTTATGTATATCTCGTCTATACTTCAAAAGTATGTAAATCCCACACATCTTTGCTACGGTTTAGCGTTTCTAAATGTCTACGTATTGAAGCAATAGAGTTCTATTGTTTTACAGAATGTGATATCGCATCTCATTTCTATGTTTCGTGATAAGATGTAATGTTCAGTGCAACGCGTTTCGCGTATCTGCAGCTACAGTTCAAAAGTTTGAACTGTAGTCGGTGGCCCGTATTGCAGCGGCGTACGGCTGGAACGGCCGATCGGTGATTGGAATCAGGCGCCAGGTAGACTGATCCTGGCTAGCTGGTATCGAAGCTGAAATTGGACGATCGTTGGCTTGTACGTGACATACGGCAGCGAAGACTTCGTATACAGGATCGGGAAGAACTCTGCGGTGGTCCGAATATTCGGGTGCATCAGCCACGTATTCACGCACATGTCGTCGGATATATTCCTTCATCCCCGCGCGTCGTATACGCTTTACCCGAGAAGCGAAGCTCATCACAAGTACTTGCACTTCGGTAAAGCACGGTACATCTAGGAGCTTGTTCGCTCTAGCCTACCGGATGTCCGTAGGCGCTAGACAGACACAACAGAAATAAAGTAATAGCGGCCAAGCGTTGATTCGCTCTAACCGTCCAGCTTTAAGACCGTTGAACTTGATTTGTTAGGAATAGTAGTTAATCGCGAGCGTACCCGTGGAATGGAATGTTAAAGGAACTTGTATTTAAAATAGAATAAAAACTTTGAATTCGGTATAAACTAAGATATATTCTTACTTGAATATCCTAATACACTAATTCTAAGTTACTAATTACTATATAATAAGAAAATGGAAGCAGAATAAAATAAGGACTCCACTATGGTAGATGCGAATGAGTCGGATGCATCGAGCTGGGAGCTCGTATACCTGAGAGCCAACTGTTCTGCTCGAGGTGGAGATCGAGACTCCTTAGAGCCAACTGCTCTGTTCGAATCGGTGAATGAGACTGAGACTCGATCGGCGCGTCCGCGATCTCCTCGAGTCGCGCGGCACGCGAATCGCTGGGCCCAGAGTGGGGATGGCGCGTAGACCGAAGAGCGGGCAGACCGTTCGTGGTGGGGTCGCCCGTGTTACGCGGTGAGCCGCGCACTTCGGCAGCTCGCTCGAATGTGAGCACGTCTTAAACTATACCTCATTTATAAGAACATATTTACAAATATTTACTTAATTTTATGTGTGTATGGTTTGTATATGTACATGAATGTGTCGTGTGCTTATTCTAACATCGTCGGTACGCGAATAGCGTGTACGCATACATCATCGTTAGAGATTCGAATCCGTAGCCGTCGTAGACCTCCTCGCCCTCATTACCTGGGGTGGAATCCTCCCTCCGGTGTATGTGGCGTCGCCTCCACGTTCTGTGGCAACGAGTAGGCGGGTTGCCGGCATATAGTGGATCAGGATGCTGGAGGGAATGTCGATGCCGATCTGGGGACCTCGAGGACGATGGCGGTCGTCTGGGGATGGTAGGTGATACGCCTGATGCCACAGTTCACATTCTTTTGCTTTTGGAGTGTAGGAGATATAATCATAAAGCATAGCATTGAACATTACATCTTATTACGAAATATTGAAATGAAAAACGACATCGCGTAGAATGAAGTATTAGAACACTATTACTCAGACACGTAGACATCTAGAAAAGGTATTCTTTTGCAAGGAAGTGCAGGATTCACATTCATCTGAAGTGCAGTAGCAGATGAACATAACGCGTTGCATTGAATATTCTACATTATTATGAAACATTGAAATGAGATGCGACATCGCGTCGATGGAAGTATTAGATCTAGTAGTGTAACACCACTGCATGGACACGCAGAAATTATGGGGCGCCATCCCTTTGCATGGGACTATATAATACATATTTTTTTGAACGGTAAAAGCAGATACGCATAAGCTACACATAGAAGATTGCATCTTACCCTTTTAGAAACGTTGAAGTGAGATGCGATCGCATTGCACAGAGAATTAGAACTCCGTTACACTGTTACATGGGCACTATGAATCCACTTCCCGATACATAGAACTGTAGAATTAACAATCATTTGAAATGTAGAAGCAGGTATGCATAATGCTATGCATAGAGTGTTACTGCTTACTCAGTTTGGGGCGCTGAAATGAGATGGGATATCGCATTGCATGGATCAATAGGACTTTACTCTAGTGAGACGCACACACAGTGATGCGCCATCCCGTTGCATAGAACTATAAAATTGACATTCTCTAGAAAAGTAGAAGCAGATAAGCATGATGCCATGCATAGAAGATTATAGCTTACTTACTTTGAACCCTTGAAATGAGATACGCCATCACAATGCATGGAGCATTATAATTCTATAGCTATGATACATTTAATCGCGATCCTGTTGCATAGATCTGCAGAAGTCACGTTCTTACGAAGTGTAGTAGCAGATAAGAATAGTGCTATTGCTAGAAGATTACAGATTACTTACTTTGATACGTTGAAATGAGATGTGCCATCGCAATGCATGCAGCACTAGAACTCCAATGCTTTAACACGCAGGGACTATGAAGCGCCATCCCGTTTGAAGGAGCTGTACAGTTCACATTTCTTTGCTTTGTAGTAGCATACAAGCTCAATGTTATTGAAGGATAATTAAATTACCTTAATTTAAATGTTAATCAATTATTCATGTTTCAAATTTTATGTACATGGAATATTCTGGATTGCGAGCGAGTGTGCGGAATAAATGAATTTTTCCTGTGAATATTTTAAAACGATGAAGCTGTTGTTCATTAGCATTCTTTGGAGTTATTCCACAGTTGTGAAGAACTATATAATGATTTACAAAATCTTGTAGTTATCTTTAGTTAATAAATTTCCTACAAGTTTTGGGCTCAGGCGTGGTAATTATCGCGAAGACATTCAAGAATTAAATCGGATACGTTCTAAAGATTGGAATATTATCGAGTATTTGAAGACAGAACGTTGGAGAAAATGACTTGACAGTCCAGAACTTTTGAGAAGTTATTCATGCGACTCGAGTGCAGTTTTGAGAGATATTGCGCGGACGAAAATTAAACTTTCATGTAGAGACAATTCGAGTTTATACGCGAGTGTCGAGTAAAAATTTTCACCATGAAAGATTAGAGTAAAATCACAATTACTGCGCTAAAAGAGATATTAATGGAGCATAAACTACCAACTGCTGGTTTGAAAGCTAAATTAATTTCCTGTTTGTCGGATATTGGCCCAGACGGAACGTGGATAGATGACAAGCAGAAAGAAGTTCGTGAAGATAATGAAAGGTTGTGTGCTGATATATCATCAAACGTGCAGTCAGCAATGAATCTACAGCAACGAGAAACTAATTTTTTTTAAAGAAAAAGAATTAGCAGAAGGTGAGTTAGCCATATTGCGCCTTGAGTTAGATGCAATACGAAGGTAATTCATTTAATTACAGGTTGAGCATTATTTGGAAAATGAGCAGCGACGATCGACGCGTAATTTTGGAAGCGAACAATATGATGTTGTTAGTGGGGGTGACAATCTCTTGGCATTGAATAATGGCAATGAATGCAACATTTTATCTCAATTCTGTTAGCCGCGAACGAATATTTCGGCAATTGCAAATTTACTTTTTAATTTGATGGCAAATCTGGTGATAGTGAAATTTGGAAGAAGTAGGTCAAATTGTTGAAGACGATATATAAATTGGAAGATGACGTTGCACCATTACTTATGGGTATGCGATTAAAGGGAAAAGCACTTGAATCGTTTCATTCTAAACGAGAATATATAACTATGCCATTCAACCTACGCGGGAAGGATTAAAAGCTACGTTTTATCATCCACAAAGCAAAATTGAAATATGGAAGAAATTTGAAGTATGAATATGAAAGAGGAACCAGACATTTGATGAATATTTGCACGAGAAGATCATTCTCGGAAATCGAGTAGTAGCAATCAACGACGATGAAATACTTGAGTATCTAATTGACGGCATCCCCGGTTAAATGCTCCGGAATCAGGCGCGTATTCAATAATTTACAACAACCGATCAACTTTCGAAAGCATTTGGAAGGTTAATTTCTCGAGATCAAGGTTTGTCGAGTGTGCAAATGTCAACAATGTTTGAAAAGTGTGAAGACAGTTTCGTTAGAAATGAACGAACAGAGGTGGTCAATGTTGGTAATGAAGGAGTTCGCCGGTAATAATGTACGATGTTATACTTGTGGTGGGCACGATCATATTAGCGTGAATTGTCCAACGAAAGATCGCGGTGTAAAATGTTTTATATGTCAAGAACGTGGACATATTGCGTCGAAATGTCCCAAAAAATTTAAAACGTGTGAAGAGAGTTGCGCGACATTAGGAGCATCGTACCGAAATTATCTCAAGAATGATTTACTTAGCGGATACGAGATCGAAGCTTTAATGGATTCAGGAAGTGATTTTAATTTAATTCACACAGACGACTTTATTAAGCTCGGTTCTCCGCAACTACGACGCAATGAATTACATTTCGATGGTATAGGTTCAAAGAATGATATAACATTTGGTGAATTTCAAGCAGAAATTACCGTAGATGGGCACTGATATCCGATTTGTATAGAAGTAATCTTTGTTACCATTGTTCGACACAAGCCTTGTTTGGCAAGTTTTGTCACGCCTGAAGAAGCAAGCGACTATTTTCTGTAATCTGCGTCGAATAATTTTTGATAGGGGAAGGGCTTTCAGAGCAAATGATTTTGAAGCAATATTGTCAAGAAGAAAATATACAACATGATCTCGAAATCCTAGAGCTAATGGTCAAGCTGAACGTATTAGTGGAACATTCATACTGTTGTTAGCAAAATTAGCAGCACCTAAGCCCTGTGAATGGTGTAAGTATTTAGAAGTAGATCAATAATGTTTGAAATCAACAATATATCGAAGTACTGGCACGTCACCATTTCATCTTCTCTCTGGGACACGTTCACGTCTTAAAGGTCATATAGAAATTTGAGACATACTTGAAAAGGAATGGATCGCACGATACTTGAAAAGGAATGGATTGCACGTTTTCAAGATAAACGAGATGAAGTATGACTCAAGCAGGCAAAAATATATTCAGGATCCAATAAGAGAATAGGCGAACTTTTAACAAGAGTAGACGAAAAGCTAAAATTTATCGTGAAGGAGATCTAGTAGCAATTGAACGTATGCAACAGAGTCCTGGCCTAAATATAGCTCATAAATATTTTAAACCGTATGAAGTCGCACGAGTTTTACGCAATCAACGATTTGTGGTTCGAAAGGTAGGAGAAGGAGAAGGACCCCTATAAACATCTACGTCAGCAGATTCAACGAAATTGTGGATCGACGAACTCAATGTTGATTTATCTGAAATCGAAGACGACATGAATGAAGACATTCGAAACAAATGTTCATGCAGGGCGGCCGAGTGAAGGATAACGAAATTATCTTAATATAAAAGCTAAGCAGTAATTCAAGTTTCAAATGTTGGGTGTGTGGAATATTCTAGAATGCGAGCAAGAGCGAATGTGCGGAATAAAATATATTTCGTGTGTATGTTTTAAAACGATGAAACAGTTGTTCATTAGCAGTCCTTGGAGTAATATCTCAGTTGAAAGGAACTATTTAATGATTTACAAAACCTTGTAATTGTCTGTAATTAATGAGTTTCCTCCAATATACATTGAAGATTACAGCTTACTTAATTCGATACGTACAAATAAAATGCGCAGTCGCATTGCATGGAGCATTAGAACACCATTGTTTTGACAAGCAGACACTGTGAAACGCCACCCTGTTGCATGGAAGTGTAGAATTCACAACCTTATGAAGTGTAGAAGCACATAAGCATAGTGCTATGCATGGAAGATTACACCTAACTTACTTTGAAACGTTGAAGTGAGATGCGCCAATGCATTGCATGGTGCACTCCAAATCTACTTCTTTAACACGCAGACACTATGAACCGCCATCCTGCTGGATGGAAATGTAGAATTCACAATCTTTTGAGGTGTAGAAGCAGATGAGCATAATGATATTCATAGAAGATTATAGTTAACATACTTTGAAACGTTGAAACGAGATGAGCCATCGTAATGCATGCATCATTAGTACAGTAGTACTGACGCGCAGACATTGTGAAGCACCATCCCGTTGCATGAAACTGTAGAACTCACATTATTGATGATTGTAGAAACAGATAAGCATAATGATATGCATACACGATTAGATCTTACTTACTTTGAAACGTTGGAATGAGATGCGCCATCGCAATGTATGGAGCATTATAATATCATTGCTTTTACACATAGACAATGTGAAGCGCTATCACGATGCATGGAACTGTGCAATTCACATTCTTTAGAAGTGTAGAAGCAGACAAGTATAATGCTATGTTTAGAAGATTATAGCATTCTTACTTTGAAACATTGGAAAGAGATGCGCCACGGCATTGCATGGAGAATTATAATGCTATTGCTTTGACAGACAGACACTACGGAGCGCACATTCTGTTGAAGAGCTCCAGCAGATAGACATAGTGCTATTCATAGATGATTACAGTTTCTTTGCTTTGAAATGCTGAAATGAAATGCTACATCACGCTGTATGAAGTATTAGAAATGTATTCCACCGACACGAAGACATCCAGAAATGCTATCCCATTACAAGGTGGTGTAGGTTTCACATTCTTCTGAAGTGTAAAAGCAGATAAATATAACATATTGCATAGAATGTTATATCTTATCATGAAACATTGAAGTGAGGTGCGAAATTGCGTTCAATGAAGCATTAGAACTCTATTGCGTCGAAACGTAGATATCTAGAAACGCTATGCCATTGCAAGGAATGTTGGGATTCACATTGTTTTGAAGTATAGAAGCAGAAAAGCATAATCAAGTACACCCTTGTCTACCTCGCACCTGTGATTTCGTTCTGTTGAAAGGCGCAGTTGCAGCCCATCACCTCAATGTGGACTCTTCCAATTGAGGGCTATACCAGATTCCGAATTTACCTGTATTCTACTTTTAAGTCCCTTACATACATATACATATCAGATACTATATCGGGACTAATATATTGCTGCATGTAAGAATTCATAAATTTAGGTTACACACGTTACGAATGCAAGACACGAACAACACACACGTAATTGTAAGATAATGCTATACTACTTCATTATAATATTTTATAAGTTAAACGCGAATGACGCGCCGCTAGCCCCACCACGAGACCCGAGTCCCCACTCGCTGGACCGTATGCTCCTCGCAAGGATCCATTAATCCCCCACTCGCTGGACCACATCCTTCATGATGTTTCAAGTAAATATTTGAAATTAGTTTATATAATTACACTTATCATATATATTAGTTACTTAAAAATAGATCATCCCTTCTAAATAATAATAAATATCTATATATTATATCAGTCGATCATGTATTTTCATCGTGCCAGTTCGCTTCCTTTCCATCGAGGCTTGCAAATCCGTCTTCGTTATTCTTGTAATTCGTACTTAGGAAGGTATGTAGTACGTATTGAAGGTCCGACGCTGAAAATTATGTCTATCTTTGATTTGTTTCCGTTCTTAAAGTATGTATAGTCTTCTTTCGGATTCGTCGCGATTAGATCATTTCCTCCCCTTTCTATGTTAACCTCAGTTTCGTTTATATATTGTTCGATCTCTTTCCGTTTCTATTCGGCGAGAAATAGCAGCTTATAGCCTTTATTCCTTCGACCAGTGCATGAACGATTCCGGTCCACGAGTATGTGATGCCGTATGTGAAACATTTTCGAGAAACGCCGGTTATCCATATCGCAGCGTTACCGTTCTCGTCTTGCAGTCAATATTCTTCCATCTTGTCTCCCTCCGATATTATTACCACATGTGTCTCTTGAATTATTCGCATTTGCTGCATGATTTTTTGCGCGATTCGGCACCTGTTCCGATCGATTTGTAGGACTTTTAATTCCATATTTGTTTCTCATTCTTTTCTACCAACGGCTTTCTGTAGGCCGGACAATTAATCGGTCATCGTATGATTCTAGAATCCTGATTTTCTGCAGATGCCCTTATTATCCTTGACTCCTTTGCAATTTCCGCCGATATGTCCCAGTTTATGACATTTAAAGCATCTCTCTGTTCTGAGTAGCACTTTGTAGGGACAAGGTGTCAATGCTATTCTTAGTCGTTTGACCTTCTTTAGCTCTTTACTGTATTTCTGTCCAAATTCAACTAACGCGACTTGGTTGCCTCTCCACGTTCCCCTTAAAATCTCGACGTTTATACCGCTATCCTTTCCTTCGATTTTTTCCTCTGTTCGTTTTATGTCCTCCTTCATTTCTTCTCTGGTCACCCAACGGCTATATGTCCCTTAGTTGGGACATTATACTCGCACTCGTATGCTTTACTTCGAATCCTTTTTTTTTAGAGATTCTTTGATTTCCTTTATTTTGTCCTCTACACCTGTTTTCTAATTAAATTCCAGAATTATATCTCCCGCTCTCGATTTTCTTGCATCATCTTTTCGTATTTCTGTCCATTTTCCCGCTTTTGCTCATCTCGCTGCCTGTCCTCGAATGCTTCCTGCTCCTTTAATTGCTTAATTTTTCTCTGTAGCGTTCGCCACTAGTTCGATCAAGTGTTCGATGTCAGATAGTCTCCGCTAGGGTATGGTAGGTTGGTTTATGTTTGGGAATGATTGTAGGTTGTTCGGTTATGTTGGGTTAGATTTAAGAAAGCGTAGGTTTGATTTGTTTATGTATTAAGAGGTAAAGTTAGATTGTGTTAGGTTGGGTTAGATTTGAGTGAAGGCAGGTAAAGTCAGAATAGGTGTAACTGAGGTTAGCTTGTTTGAATTAAGTTTAGAGCATGTTAGATTAAGTTAAGCCAAGTAAGAAATGGATTTCCGATAGCTGGCAATACCGTCGATAATTCGTCAATTACCGACTATTAGCAATACCAGCCGTTATAATATTGTGAGTTATCGACCGCAGGCATCACTTACTGTCGATATATCGTGAGTTACCGACCCCAGGCGCTACCAGTCGGTGATAGGGTGGGGATGCACCATAAACTTCCATACGCGTTCGTAGGTGTCGGACGGCCCGTTGGCGCCTAGTATCCAAGAATGGCGATGGTCCCGGTGATAAGGTCACAAGGTTGATGACGCGAAAACATAGCCTCTAACACCTTAGCCTCGCATCAAACCTCCTTGTGTCCCCCCTCCCCCGGAATGTGGGAGATCTGGATGGCCTAGGGCATTTAGATTGGTGTGGTTCGGGGGAGAGATCCACTCAGGTTCTGCCCCATCGCAGCCCTGCACTCCCCTTATCGAATATGTATGGGACAGTTGGAATCTCTCATATTAACTTTAACACTTATCCAATCAATTCGTAGATCCTTACGCGGGCTATGAGTCAAGACTAAAAGGGGTCCTTTCCTCAAAGAGAATGACTAGCGATGATGGGTGTCGCTATGTGCAGCCACGTACTTAATAAACGGATGGGTATGATAGGCATACCCAAATGACAATAATAGTGGTGCCATATTTTTTCCTAGCCCCGGACCGAAGCTGTGGCTAGCTAGGGGGCTAGGATGGGCATTTTTATCTCTTCGCGTATGCCCTAAGTGGCGAGGAAGTATGCTCGTGCCCCCTTCCGTGGCCGGTTTTAAAGTAAACCAGTCGCTGATAAGCCTTGAGTTACGTACTATTGGCCACCATCCGTGTGTGAAAGCATATGTTATCTATTGTTGGTGGCTCCAGTCGTCAATAACTTATGGATTATTAACCACAAGCAGCACCAGCCGTCTGTCGATTGTGAGTAACAGACAGCCAGCAGCACCATCCGTCAGTAAGTTATAAGTTATTCTTAATGGGAACACCCATCCGTAGGCATGTATTGACTCGTTTCGCCATCTCTTCAATCACTGCTGAAATAGAATTGCGAACAGGTTGAGCAGTTTTCACAAAGATGTCTCCACCGGTCTGACAACAACGAACGCCACACGTGGGTTCTCGCAAAACCATTTGCCGTACAACTCAGTGCTGAAAGGGATAATAATGTTAGCGTTATTACATCTACCAGGCATAGAATCCATTAGTATGAAAAATTATGATCTTATGAATAATATCAAAGTATGCTTATCATACTCAAAGAAAGGCACAAATCCTCATATAGTAAATATTAGCCCACCACTAAGTATAAAAATTAAACGAATATGCTTTCAAACTCGTATCGCTTATATAATATATAAGTTTGGTATGTTGATGTGTGCTCTTGGAAGGGCCGATGAGTATGAAAATGATGGTATTGCTGTGGATGGAGGCTAGTCAAAGACAGTGGGAAGCTGGAAATAATGGGTGATGCAATGTACGCATTTATTTTGCAAAGACAGTAAATTAGTTACTAATCAGTCTGTAATCGATGAGCCAATATTAAAAAACTGAAGGAATGTCCGATTTTACCCATTAAGCCTGTAATCCAGGTGTGAATAATTATCTAAATGCTTACAATTAATACAGGAATGTATAATTTATATTTTAGTAAACAAATCAATTTATTTTACAGAATATAAATATTATTGATAAGATAAATTGTTGCCTGATTGCTTCCTAGAGGAGAATTTGGAACACATAGATTTGGATAATTATATATGACAATTGAAAAGAACGAACAAATTATACAGATAAATCAGAGGAAAAGATCATGCAAATATTAACTGTCATCCAAACTAATTTAAACAGCGAGTTTGTTAACAAAGCTGTAAGCTCAAATACTATATTGTACATTATGTTAAAAAAAAATTTATTAGACCTCGTACATTGTAGCACATCATAGATCAGTCTGATTAATTGCCCAAGCAACCATAATTCAAGAGTTAATTAACATCACTTTTGCAAAAATTTACAATATGTAATTTTCGTAAATTTTAATGGCGACGAAGCTTGTACACTGTTTTTGGTTCTTAATAATGGTAAAAAAAGTGCGGCAGGGAGAGGAGAACCTAGTCAACCACTAGGTACAACATTAACAATGGATTCTCATAATTTTCTCACAATGCTTTCTCATAAAAAGAAATATATTTTTTACGTTCAACTTAATTAGAAATGCAAAATAATTTTACTAATAACATAATATTATATATCTTTCGTAGAATTAAAACTTGCATCGACAAAGCCGTAATGGGAAAGTTGAAAATTGGCGGTAATCTACAAAAAGCAATGAAATAAGAGAGATTAATGGTCAATTTAATGTCAAAACTTAGTTCGAAAAATTAAATACCATCTTTTTAAAAAGAACCGACATATTAACTAATTAAGGAAAAATTATTCCTACTTATAACAATTTTGTTACTTTTTGTAAAAGTTTAACTTGATAATATAAAATATACATGATAATATAAAATATTTAAAGTAAAATTTATTCTTATACAATTTTGTAATATGTTTTATATGATAAAAATTAAATAAATCACGTTTGTCAATATTTATTTATGTCGATTGAACTTTACGCATATATTTATAATGAAATGAACATAGTTCATCATATTTAATGTTTTGTTTGGAAACAATGGGAAAAGGTATAAAGTACTTTGTTATTATAGTTCTAGCTGCTTCACAAGTTCTGAACATGATAAATTAGACCAACGCCAGCAAAAGGTCTAATGTTTCATACCTATTTTATAGTTTAAAGATTATCAAACTTTATGCTTGGATGGATGCTTATATATAAGTATAACTGCCAAAATGAAATGAGATCGCAAAGTGATATTTACACATCTGCGTGCTGCAATTTTGTCCTATATAAATTTCTGATAAAAGGATATAAATGTTTATAATCTAATTATCAATTACAAATGGAATTCTACAATTTATTCATATAATAATCATTTCTTATTGCACGCATCCTCCAATACATACACAGTATCTTTAATCTTGATGGTTTTCGTGTGTGCGTGTGTGTGGCTCTGGTAGCAGTTGTAGAAATACCACCTAATGGGTTTCATTGTTTCGATTCTAGTAAATCGAGTAAAATGGCATTAATTTTCTACAGAATATCAAGGGGATGTGAAGCTGCTATTGCACTGCATATAGCATTTTTCACTGGAAGAATTTTTCTTCCAATGTGTCGACTTTAGATTTTTTTGAATTGTTCTCATTTTGATAATTAGCAAGATCCAAGTTTCCTTTATCTGAGATTAAGGCCTGCTTTCTTTTTATCCAAATTTTTTTACATTGCGTTGCACTTTTAAGACTCTTTGTAAGTTACAAAGAACAGAAACGCTACATGGATTATAAAAGTATAATAGTTTAATTTATATAATCTTGAACATTTTAAATCAGTTTACGTTGCTTTCCTTGTTGTATATGTTTATCACCTGGCGCTGAACCAACTACTACTGCCATCATCCCTTTCTAAAATTTGGAAAATCCACCAGATCTAATGAAACCTTGCTTAGATTGCAAATGTGTTTTTACTCTATCCAGCAGAAATCAAATTACATTGACAGAAGTATCAGCTAGTTCTCCACGCCTATTTGAAACAACATTAAATCACCTTGTTAAACACTAATTTATAAAATGTGATTTGGACCTTTAAATTTGGATTTATAAACATCTAACAAATAAATATGCTTTTCTTACTATTCATATCATTATACTTTCAGTGATTTATTATGTGCTATCATTTGATATATTGACTGCTTGATTATATTTTACAACGAACATTGCGTACCAAACACTCTTTTTACTCCTGATACGAGTGGCTAGTTCATCATTCTATCTATTATATAGATAAAAATGAATGTGTGTCTGTCTGTACTTGATAGACTCAAAAACCATACATCCAATCGCCGTGAAAATTTAGGAAATTATTAGGTATATCTCCGGGAAGGTGTTTGAAAATTTTTTAAAAATCAGAATAGGCGTTCTACGTGTTCCCGAACAAATATCCCAAAAATATCAAAATAACATTTAATTAGTAATATTTATTAAACGTGTAGCCATAAATAAATTGAATTTTTCAATTTTTACTCATGAAATTTACTCATAGAACTTACTTTTTTAAAACAAATTAAACTGTAAAAAATAACATACCCATGATAACAGTTGTAATCAAAATAAAAATATAAATCACAAGGTAAATAAAGTATTGAGTCGTTTTATTTATATTTTTTCAATTATTGGTTGAATATTACAAATTATATTAAAATTTAAAGTATTTTAAATACAGAAATTGTATTTCCTTTATGATTTTAACAATTTAATTTAAATTACAAAAAACAACATTAATGCGTTTGACGTTCGATTTTTCGCCAGAAAATTCTAATAAATACAAAAATGCAGTCAACAAACTTTTGCAATTATTAATACGAGAATAAATTATTAATACTTAAATAAATAAAAATATTATTGATCTCCAGCTAAAGAAAATAATTGGAAATACGTTCTATTTAACCCCACAATTATGCCAGCAAAGCGAAGTGCCACTGGTCGACCTACAAATCAAGCAAAAAGGAGAGGAGAAGAACGAGCTTCAGAAACAAGTGAGCAGAGACAAGCTAGGCAAGAAAGAGATCGAGTTCACACTGCTCTTGCTCGATCAATAGAAACCAGTGAACAGAGGCAAGCAAGGCAGCAAAGGAATCGAATTCGCAGGACATAGACAAGACATACGATACATACTGATTTGAATTTATGTGGTTTCAATTACAATCCCCTTTACAAACACAGTATTCATCAAAGTGTAATTATTGGAAAAATGAATAAAAAGTGTACGTAATATGGTGCTCAAAAATTTAAAAATGAAGCACTAGGTATGTGCTGTGCAGGTAGAAATGCAAAGTTACCAGACTTGCGTTCACCACCTGAACCATTATTAACTTTAGTATCAGGTGAAACAAGTAAATCAAAAATTATTTGAAAAATATACCCAAGTACAATTCATGCTTCCAAATGATATCGTTTGGAGCAACGAATATCGTTAACGCAAAATATATGCCAACATTTAAAGTACAAGGGCAAATTTATCACCATGCTGAATCACTAGTGCCCTTGCCAAATGCTGATCACAAATATCTTCAGATATATTTTATGGTAAATATTGACGAACAAATCAACAGACGGTTTCAATTGAATATGAGTACTAAACGAGAGATTGTCGCTGAATTACAAAATTTGTTTGTACAACATAATGAATTAATTAAATTATTTAAAACTGCCATTGAACAACTGCCATTTGACGATTACAAAGTAATAATAAAGGCAGATAAAACACCTATTGGTCAACATCGAAGACAATTCAACGCACCAACGATCGATGAAGTGGCAATTGTCATAGTTGATGAAGAATTTAATTCTCGGGATATAATTCTTCGTCGTAGAAATGGTGACGTCCAGCAATCCAAGTATCAGAAACACATCGTTCATATGATGCATTACTGGTGGAACAAGCTGTAATGTTTTATACATCGCGTTATGCATAACAGCTCTAGTACTCTGACACCTAAAAATCATGAAGCGCAATCCGGCTGCTAGAAACAGTGGAACCTACATTCTTTTGAGGTATAGAGAGCTGATAAGCATAGTGCATAGAACATTATGACTAACGTACTTTGAAACGTTGAAATGAGATGTGTCACCGCAATTCATGGAACATTCAAAACTCTATTGCTCTGAAAAGCACACACTATGAAGAGCCATCACGTTGCAAGGAACTGTATAATTAACATTCTATTGAGTTGTAGAAGCTGATAAGCATAAAGCTATGCATAGAATGTTACAACTTATTTACATTGAATCGTTGGAATGAGATTTGACATTGCATTGCATGGAACTGTAGAATTCATATTCTTTTAAGGTGTAGAGACAGATGAGCATAATACTATGCATAGAAGGTTACAGCTTACATATTTTGAAACGTTGAAATGAGATGCACCATCGCATTGCATGGAGCATTAAACCTCCATTGCTTTGACACGAAGATACTGTGAAGCGCCGTCCCGTTGCATATAACTGTGTAATTTATATTGTCTTGAATGCGTAAAGTCAGATAAGCTTAATTTGTTGCACAGAACATCACAACTTATTTATTTTAAAACGCTGAACTGAGATGCGCCATCGCATTAATTGGAGCAATAAAACTATATTCATCTGGCAAGTAGACACTACGAAATGCAATCCTGTTGCAAGAACCTGTGGAATTCACATTATTTTGAAGTATATAAACAGATTAGCTTAATGAATGTCATGGAACATTACAATGTACTTACTTTCGAGTTTTAAAATGAAATGCAACATCGCATTGAATAGACTATTGCAAGGCAATCGCTTTGACAATGTGGCACTTAGAAGAGCGGTGCAGCTACATGGAGCTGTAGAGATTGTATACTTTGTAATGTAGCACCAGATAAGCATAACTGCGTTGTATAGAATCTTACAACTGACTTGCTTCGAAACGTAGAACTAAGGAGCGCCATCTCGTTGCATCGACCTTTGGAAGTCATTTACTTTGTCCAGTTTACAGTTAGAAGAGCTAACTATTACATGGACCTCACGAAATTCCATGCAAATGTAATGTAGAACCAAGTAAGCATCGTTGTTGTTTGCATAGAACCTTATTAGTTGGTTATGTGATGTCAAATACATTCTCAACTAGAGGTATCAATAAGTAAACTAGCGTCGCCTTACTAGCACGCATCCTGTTGATACTTTATTTTCAAGAAATAAGATTGAAGATATTGTTCCCAATTAATAGGATCAGAGTCATTACCTCACTGGCACGCATCCTGCTGACACCCTGATTCCCAAGAAATAATATTGAAGTCTTTGCCCCACCACCTAAGAACTACATAGTCCTGGGAACTAGTCTTCAGTCTTGATTAATCTTTCGGTCTATACTGTGAAACTTTGCATAAGTGTCGTTGCGATATTGTAATAAACTTTATATTTCAAACATTAAATGAAGAGTCGAGTGTATAATTGCGCACTCGTATTTTTTTAAGTTACTTTATAATATTTTTCGTGACGCTTACATTGACACGTTGAACTGAGTAGCGTCATCGCGTTGCACCAATATTTGGAAGACAAATACTTTGACAAGATGGCACTTAGAAGTGCTATACAGTTATATGGATCTGTAGAAATTACATACTTGGTAGTTTAACATCACATAAGCATAACAGCGTTGTATAGAAATTTGCCTACTTACGCTGAAACGTAGAACTATGAAGTGTCATCGCGTTGCATGGACCTTTGAAAATAAAGTATTTTGCTAAGTTGACAGTTAGATGAGCTAACAGTTACATGGATCTGTAGAAATTGCATGCAATAGTAATGTAGTACCAAGTAATCGTTTTTGTTTGTATAGAAGCTTACTACTTTCTTACATTGAAACATTGAACTGAGAAGCGCCATTGTGTTTCGTGGACCTTCGGATGTTAATTACTTCGACAAGTTAACACTTAGAAGAACGGTACAGTTACATTGATCTGTATAAAATACATACTGTATAATGCAGCACAAGATAAGCATGACTGCATAGTATAAAACTTTACAACTTACTTCGAAACGTAGAACTGAAAAGCGCTATCGCGTTGCATTGACATTTGGATGTCAAGACTTTAACAAGTTGATACTTAGAAGAGCTATATAATAACGTTGATCTGTATAAATTACGTAAACAGTAACATAGAACCTAGTAACCATAATTGTGTCGCATAAGACCATATATTTTACTTACTTTGAAACGTGGAAATAAGATGCGCCATCTAGTTGCATGGACCTTTCGAAGACAATTCTAAGTGTCCACTTCTAAGTATAAACTTGCCAATGTAATTGACATCCAAATGTCCATGCAACCCGATAACGATTCTCAATTCTACGTTTCAAGGTAAGAATGTTGTAAGGTTCTGTACAACGTAAATATAGTTACTAGGTTCTATGCAACTATTAAGGTATAATTACAATGAATGTAATTTCTACATATCTATGTAATTGTATGGCGCTTCTGAATGTGAAATTGTCCATGTAATTGATTTCCAATGGTCCATGTAACGCAATGGCGCTTCTCAGGTCTACGTTTAAGTAAGTAAGTTGTAAGGTTCTATACAATACAATTTGCTCCCTGGGTTCTACATTACTATATATTTAATTTTTACAGATGCATGTGACTGTATAGCGCTTCGAAGAGCCAACTTGTCAAACAAATTGACTTCCAAAGCTGTACTTAGCTTAGCGTAGGTACTACAAAACGCCGTTGCAAGGTCCTGTGGAATTCACATTCCTTTGAACTCTATAAGCAGGTAAGTATAATGCGTTGCTTAGAACATTATAACTTACTTATGTAGAATCTATGAAACGAGATGCGCCACCACATTTTATGGAGCATTAGAACTCTAATGCTTTGAAACGTAGACACAACGAAGCTCAATCCTGTTGGAGGAAACTGTTAAACTCACATTCCATTGATGTGTAGGTGCAGGTAAGCATAATGCAATGCACAGAAAATTACAGTTATTGGCGTATTTATAGGGGCGTATTTATAATATACGAAGACTGTAAGTATACATACGAATACGGAACCTTTTCTTAGAACGTCATGAAATGGTGTAAAATTAAATAGAATTTTGAATATAATGGGTTATTTGGTGAATGCAATCTATTGACAATCATCTAAAATATATAATAAGAATAAATATATATGCTAATTTGAAATATTTACTTAGAACATCCTGAGGTGTGATTTCTGTTGATACTTCTAATTGTGAACTTTGAATAGTAAAACTAAGATACACCATCGCGTTGCATGGATCTCTGGAAGCCAATTGCTTTGATAAGTTGACACATACAAACGCTATACAGTGTGACAGAAACCCGTCTACAGTAAGTCAGGAAAGCTCGATGAAAGGATTATTATTTAGCACGGTGAACTGAAAACGTATTTTTAATACAGGATACACAATAAGTACAATTTAATCGATCACGTAAAACTCTTCATAGGCTCACGATCGCAAAAATAATCGACGGAATGGGGGTATTTCGAAGCTGCGAGTCTAGAGTTTCTTGGACGCCAGCTACTCACAAAGGAGCAAGGAGATGGACTACACGACCCGGGGTACCCGGGACAGTACAACTCTCGAAACTTCGAAATGCTCCTTCTCTTGATCACGTCCAGCCGAGTACGCAAATTCGGTTAGCGGGACACTGAAGTCACGGCTTCTGTGTTTATAGCCTCGACACGGGTTTAACAAATAAGGGCTAAGGGAATTACGCAACACGCCGCGAATGAACGGGCGTCACCACCCGTTTCGCGATACAAAATACGATATATCGTACACAACAAAAGAAATGCGGCAGGAAAATGGGACGCTTTATCGAATAAGGACTCACGCTTTCTTTTCCAGGCTGACCTGTCTGGCTATTCCTCTCGCACATTTTCCCTTTCCCTATCTCTCTCACTTTCACAATCGTTCATTGGGTATAATCGCTTGCTCTGCTTGCTCGCCAATTTGCTTGCTAATTGATCTTTCTTCGATCCTCAGGCTTCTTGAATCCTCCTCCGGGGCTGCTTGATGGGGTAGGGCTGTACGCTCCGGTATTGTTCGGGGTATCGATCAGTGGATTTCGTCGGTTACCTCTTCTCGCTACCCCCCCCCCCCCCCGGTTGTCTCTGAGGGAGGTTTACCTGATCGGCTGAATTGCGGCGCGCCTAACGCGCCGCGCTCCCGTTGCTCAACTGCAGGGCCGCTGGAACTTTAACTTTTCATTAGGGGGTTAAGAGGGGCTGAGATTCTTCTTACATCCTAAAGGACATTCTCTTCATGGTAGTGGACGGCGGCCAGCGGTCACGTCACTGCAGGGTATATTCTAGTGTTCATCTGATTGATGGGTCTCCTTCACTGTCCAATTTTCCGAATCCACCACCGTTATGCGTTATGTTTATATCGTCTACACTTCGAAGGATTGTAAATTCCACACTTCCTTGCTACGGGATAGCGTCACCAGAGGTCTACGAATCGAAGCAATATAGTTTTGTTGCTTCATGTAACGCGATGTTGCATCTCATTTCTGTGTTTCATGATAAGGTTTAATATTCATTGCAACGCGTTATGTATATCTAGTCAACACTTCAAGAGAATGTAAATCCCACACATCCTATCTACGTAATCGCATTTCTGGGTGTCAGGGTGGCGTCCTCCCAAAGGCATAAAGTTTCTAGGTGCACAACGAGGCGATGCAGTAGAGTTCGAATACTTCATTGAACGTGATGTCGCAACTCATTTCAAAGTTTAATGTATGATGTGATATTCAATTCAATGCGTTATGCTTATCTCTCCTACAATTCAAAAGAATGTGAACCCTACACTCCCTTGCAGAGGGATAGCGTTTTCACATGTTTACTTTTCGTAGCAATAGTGATCTACTGCTTCATTCAACGCGCTGCGTTTCTCATTTCAATGCTTAGTGGAAGATGTAGTATCCAATTCAACACGTTAGGCTTATCTCTTCTACACTTCAAAGGAATGTGAACCTTACTCTTCCTTGCAGAGGGATAGCGTTCTATGATGCTGCAATCCTTCAAAAGAATGTTGGTTCTACACTTCCTTGCAAAGGTATGGCGTTCCCAGATGCACAAAGTGCCGATGCAATAGAGCTCGAATACTTCATTCAACGCGGTGTCGCATCTCATTTCAATGTTTCGTGATAGGATGTAATATTCAATGCAACGTGTTTTGTGTAACTGCATCTAGACTTCAAAAGAATGTAACTCCCACACTTACTTGCAATTCTTCATTAAACGTGATGTCGTATTTCATTCATCAGTGCGAAGTATGTAAGTAGATTTTAATGCTCTATACGTCCCATTGTGCTTTTCTGCTTCTGCATTTCAAAAGAATGTGGATTCTACTTATCCATACAACGCGATGGCGCTTCATATTCTGTGCATGTCAAGGCAATGCAGTTTTATTGCTACATGCATTGCGACAGCGCATATCGTTTCAACGTTTCAAGGTAAGCAACCTGTAACCTTCTATGCATAGCAATATGCGTATATGCTTCTACAGTTTTAATGAATGTCAATAGAAGGGATCCATAATGCGGGAGCACGCTTCGTAGTTTCTACGTGTCAAACAAACGTATTTCCTTGAGTCCATGCAATAAGGTGGAGAATCTATTCTGAAGGTGGTAAATCATGCAACATGTTATGTTCTATTCATTTCATTATACTTGTCTGCTCCTACACAGCAACCGATTGTGAATTCTGCTGTTTCTTCCAGCGGAATGGGGTTTCATATTGTCTGCGTCTCAAAATAGTAGATACATAAAGCATTATACCATGCGATTGCGCATCTCATTTCAACGATTCGAAGTAAACAATCTGTAACCAATTATGTATAGCATTATGCTTATCTGATTCTATGCTTTATAATGCTTTGGGACGTGTGAAGAACCTCAACCCTCCTTCAACCGTCTAAAGAGATGTCAAAAGTCCAGCGGACCTACAGGTGGGCCATGGGAGCGCGGCGCGATAGGCGCTCCGCAATTCAGGAGGACCCCACTCAGAGACACCAGAGGGTGCGAGAAGATACCGAAGCGTACAGCCCACCCCACCAAGGAGCCCCGAGGAAGATTCAGGATACCCAAGGACCACCAGCGAATTCAAGGAACCTGAAGAAGAGAACGTGAGAGCTTATTCGCTAAAGCGTCCCATTTTCATGCCGCATTTCTTGTATTGCACATTGTATATTGTATCTTATATCGTGAAGCGGTTGGTGATCCCCAGTCATTCGCGGCGTGTTGCGGAGTTTCCCGCAGCCCTTGTTAGTTAAACCCACGTCAAGGCCATAAATAAAGAAGCCGTGACTTCAGTATCCCGCGACCCGAGTGCGTGTACTCGGTTAGGCGTAGGCTAGAGGTGGAGCATTTCGAAGTTTCGAGGGTTGATCCGCCCCTTGTTTCCCAGGGTCGTGTAGTCTATTTCTTTGCTGCTTTATGAGCAGCTGGCGCTCAAGAAATTATAGTCTGGCATTTTCGAAATACCCCCCGTTTCGATGAATATTTTTGCGTTCGCGAACCTGTGAAAAGTTGTACGTGAGCCGATGCATTGTAGCGATAGATCGCTTTAGATTAAAGTACGTTTTACACCTTAAAGCATTTGAATAATTAATATCTTCGAGCTTCCCTGACTTACTGTAAATAGGTTTCATCACAACTGATAAAGACCATCACTTTACATAGATATATAGAACACACATAGCTTTAAACGTAGAACTGAGAATTTGAGAACTTACTTTGAAACGTTGATAGTGAGGAGCTCCATCGGATTTCATGGAAGTTCAGAACTTACTTGCTACGAACCGTAGGCAGATAAGGGCCACAGTGTTGCTTAGAACTTTAGAACTTGCTTACTTCAACAAAGATTCCTATTGGCTTCTTCCGTTCTTTTAGAAGAGTTTTTGATAAACCACTTACTTTTCACGTTTGCAATGTTTTTAAATGTATGCGAGGTGTAATCGTTTAAGTTTTAAAATGATTACTTAGTGTTGATTATTATTTAGTAACTCGGTTATAAACGTGTCAGCATAAGATTTAATCAATATGTTCATAAGCCTGAAATTTATGCAGTTATTCGTTAGTCACTTATTGCTCAAACGGCAAAGATTCTGATCATTTGAAAATAGTTGACTTTCATCAATTTTCTTAGAAACTGAAATACCGTCTAACTGCTTGCATTAAAGACTGTAAGTAAAATTTTCAAAATATTTTACCTCTTATAGATGTGTCACGTCTCGGGTCGTGGAAAATTGACCGTTTGCTGGGAGCAAACAAAAATTAACCGTTTGCAGGAAGTTCTTCCACGCAACGAGTTTGTTTATTCGTGGCGGAACGGTGCATGAAAATCGGATTCCAAAACGCTAGATACGGGTCCACTAGCGGAGTGGGCCGCTCTAGTTTGCCGATCCAGAGATGTGGAAAACAAAGGTTATCTTCTCCTTAGTCGAACTGTGGATCAATGCAGGTAAGCAGAGGGCCACTCTAACTGATCGGTAACCAAGCGCAACTAAGAGTCAAAACTCCTTGAATGATATTGGAAGGTTAGTGAACTCGTGGAAAACTTCGTACCGTAATGAATTTAATTTAATATAAGGCAAGGAATGCTTTGAGAATAATGAGAATTTGTAAATGCTGGTAAAAATAAAATATATTCTAAGTAGAACCTAAGTTTACACTTTACTGCCCTATGCCAAGAATGATTAAGTACTGGAATCCTTGTTTTAGAATAAAGTTAAAGTTAGAATTGGAAACAGCAACTTGAATTCTGAGTTGGAACAAAAACGAAATAGCAAACACCTTCAAGTAAGGTGGAGTAAGACCCGGAGGCATGAGAGGTACAATTCCGATGAGCGCTTGGCTCGATCTGTAATCGTCGAACGCTGGGTTTCATCTCTCGGTCTATTCGCGACTTCGCGTCCTCTCGCGTCCTCCTCGGATCGCGGGAGTCGCTGGGCCCTGGAGTGGGGCGGACGCTCGACCCTTGCGGTGGGGTGTACGTTCGACACTCGCAGTGGGGCGGACGGTCGTGATGGGGCGTACGCGGTCGGCGTGAGCCGCGCGCGTCGGGCGCTCGCTCCAGCGTTTCGCTAATACTCTAGTTATGAATAATACGCTTTATAAAATTATGATTACACATGAAATGAATTATACTATGCTTGTGTGTTATGTCGTGCATGCACATAGAGTGTCGTGTGCTTAAATACTACAATTCGCTTGGTTATAGACATGAGTATAATACGAATATGTGCGCATAACTGTGGGCGACTCCTCGTGGTGCGTGGAATGGTCCGCCTGCGGAGGCTATGGTTGGTGTCTGCTCCAACTGTCTGATGTATGCGCGTCGAGGCGCGATCGTGTGGTTCAACTCCTTGGTGCGAGGGTGGCTGCCTTAGCTCGGCAATCGGACTGTGTTATTGTGTGCCGGTGTGCTCGCCCCTGCAATGGCGGCAGGCGATGTATGCGGCTGAGCCGGGGGGGGGGGGGGGGTGCAGGAGGTACCATGAGGTTCGGCCGACGTCACAGATGCGTTCTGGAATTGAAATTAAATGTTTGAATTTTCTGGGGTGGGGTGCACCGTAAACTACCATACGCGTTCGCAGGTGTCGGGCGGCCCGTTGGCGCCTAGTATCCCGGTGATGATGGTCCCGGTGATAAGGTTACAGGGTGGATGACGCGTCAAGTCTAGCTTCTCACATCCTAGCCTCGCATCAAACCTCCTAGTGGTTCCCCCGGAATGTGCCCTCGGGCATTCAGATTGATGCGGGTCGGGGAGACTTTTGCGTGCGTCCGTCCCATCACGGACCGCGGTCTCCTTTCTTATCGAATATAAATGGGACAAGTTGTGGTTCTGGATTATTGACTCAACACTAATCCATTCAGTTCGTAGAACAAAATTCTTTACAGCCGACACAGAGTCAAGAGAGAAAAGGTCTTCTTCTCACTGCTAAAGTGTTGATGGAGAACACACTCAGTGCATGGGCGGATGGTATAAGAGATGGCTTATATCAGATGACGAAGTTGTGGTGCATGTCCTGGCCCCAACCGGAAGCGCTGGCTAGCCGGGAGGTAGGTCCAGATTGAGGATTAAGTGCGTATGCCCTAGAGGCGCGGTAGCACATCCGAGCCCCCTCCCGGGGCCGGATTCATAATAGTTTGTTTGAATTTTCTATCTACTGTTTAGAACATCTTTCTGTTGGAATGTTCAAAAATTTTTCATATTCGAAAATATTGAAAAT
Source organism: Xylocopa sonorina (assembly GCF_050948175.1). Classification (NCBI taxonomy): domain Eukaryota; kingdom Metazoa; phylum Arthropoda; class Insecta; order Hymenoptera; family Apidae; genus Xylocopa; species Xylocopa sonorina. Next base: position 1,104,829 of record NW_027490117.1, read on the forward strand.
GTTTGGGCTTGGTTCTCTAATTTAATATCTAGAATTTTCTGAGAAATTCTTGTCTAATTCTTATAAATAATTTTTTATCGTAGTGAACTATATAATGGGCAATTAGAATTCTTTATGAAATAATAATAACAGAGAGGTATGTATCCATTCTTGTAGTTTTGTAAAGAGTATTTTATCTTACTATCAAAAATAAAATATTAAGATTTGTTTATAACGTAATGGAATTTAATTACCTTTTGATTCAATTTCACAATGATAATCATCCATAGTTCAATAATTTTGTGATCTGTCCTCAGGAATCCGCAACTCAGTACTTATAAAGTGAACGGTACAAAGAACAGCCTAGCCAAACATAATCGAACCGAGTTTTCAATACTAATCTTATCATGTTTAACTTATCCTGCAAACTATTAAAATTCCCTTCGAAAAACGTTTATTCACAGTGAAGTAAACGGTAAGCATTACGCCTTCCACCACTACTTACAATACGTATGATTCATTTACTATCAAAACTGTAAGTACTATCGCTTTTCTGTACTTTTTGTAACCTTCAATGGCTTCATGTTACAGGTCGTTGGACTCATTTTAAAATGCCCTATCGTATTACGGAAGAATGAACATACCAATTCATTTTAAAAAATGAAGGCAACCTTCAAATGTCCAGCATATCTCCACTTACAAAAAAACTATTTTCATCACCGGATGAGACCTTTGTACTGTGCAATTTTATATCAGCAAAAATTTCTATAGAACTTATAGTTTTGAGGATATCTGAGGTGCTGATTATTACTGCCCCACCCTGTATATTGTTATGGATGTGTTCAAGAAGGCAAAAATGAGCAAAGTTAAATTTAATATTACGATGTTTATTATATTCCTCATAATATGTTTGTTTTTCTGGAATTTAGCCAAAAAACAGTGCTCACGACATCGGCAGATGAATGTATTTGCCTTAGAATTACAAGTGCCGACAATTTCGAAAGTAGAATATTTTTTTACTTCGCTAACCGAATCATTGCAAACGTTGCAAAACGAATCAATGCGTGCCTTTCAAAACAGTCAGATTCAAATTACGATACAACGTTTCAAAGAAATGGTACGTGCCACTGTTTTCTAATTTCCGTTTCTTTAAGCAAAGGAAATTTAATTGAAATATCCGCAAAATTTAAGGACAAAGAAGTTATTATAATCTTACGCAACATATATGATGGTGATAAAGGATAAGTATACGGAACTGAAAATGGAAGGTAGCGAGTAGAAAAAGAAACTGATAGAACTGCAAAGTAGATTGATACATCCCTCAAATGATGATTCTACGTTAATAAAATCTGTTAATCAAAGAACTATTGCAAAAATCAAGTATAATCAATATTACTTCTGCTCAAAAGCTATAATAGAATTGACCCGAAATGGATATAAAACAGGCAATTATATCTACACGTTCTATTCTATGCAAAGGCAAATATTTCAAAGAGAAGGAATGTATTACTTATAAATTACTTATGTTCGAAGAGATCTCATTAATTTAGGCTTCTTGTCTTGCAGAACTAATCATTCATTTAACATGGAAAGGAGTCGAGGAATAGTAAAATATTTTCATATTTCATAGCCTCATTCGATACGTCGATTGGATCACGTAAAACATCGGACACTAATTGCATCTACACCTTCAGACCTTAAATATATAATTGCAACAACATATTTAATACCGTTTTAATAACATTTTTCTAATTGTTTATGTTTATGCCTCATGAATATATATTAATCGAATAAGTTGCTTTACCAAAGAATAAAAGAACTCGGGGATTACAAATCTGAGCATTTCATAACAAAACTGCGTTACTTATATAATGTTAAATGTAAAAAAAGATGAAGACCAAAAAGATCGTACATGAGTTGAATCCACAATGCGTGAAGATCCATCTCCTTGACGATGATAAGAGACAAGTCTGTCTCATGCACTACAATATGCCAAACAGCCAGTGCTTGGTACGGTAATGACAACGGATGGAACGAATTCCGTGCCAGAACTGTGCAAAGACAGTGCTTCTACGCAGCTCTCGTAACGGCATACTCTTCGTTCTGGGGCGACACTCGTATCACGGCACTATTAATGCACCGCGATATAGCACACGGCCGTGGCAATGACACTATTAACTCACCATAGCTATACGCGTGGTAGTGGCGTAGGCTAACATTAGCTAATGGGGAAGCTGTTTCCATAAAAATTATAAACGAATGTGAAAAATGACTAAACTAAGCAAGTTATTTATTTTGATTCGAAAATAGAAACACCGGCACGAAATAAAGATATAAGAACTCGATTTTATTATTTTCTATAATCTAGCTCTATGCGGCGATTTTTTCCATGAAAATTCGTTAATTATTTTCCTTAAGTACTTTATCATAAAAATATATACATTTATTATATATATATATTTTTTCTTCAATTTATCGTTACAAATTCATGCAATTAACAACATGTCATTTAAGAAATTGCACAAGGTGAAGTTAGGGTCGTATCAGCATGCATTTTTATTTTATAGTGTGACGGGGTTTTCCCGTTACAATCCGCAAGAAAGGGGTATATAGAACCAATAATACAGGGGTTATACAGAAGTTTAATCCGGAGTTATATCGGGGTACAAAATATCCGCGTGATTCGACAACGCGAAATACAGAACAATAAATTTCCTATCCAGCGAGTATTTCGAAGCTGCGAGGCTGGGACTTTTTTGGGCGCCAGCTACTCAAGAAGTAGCAAAACCTAATAAACCACGCAACCCGGGGGAAACCCGGTGCAAGATAACCCTCGAAATTTCGAAATACTCCGTCGCTCGACTACTTCTAGCCGAGTGCGCCAATTAGGGTCGCGGGATACTGAACTCACGGCTTCTTTCTATATTGCCTTGACGCGGTATTACAAAAGGGTATACGACACGCCGCGAATGACCGGGGATCACCACCCGTTATACAATACAAATTATAATACGCGATATCACAAATGCGGCAGGGAACAAATGGGACGCTTTAGCGTATAAGGACTCACGTTCTCGCTTCCAGCAAGTCTGGATCTCGTTCAGTCCGTCTATCTCTCTCTCTCTCTCTCTCTCTCTTCCGAATCGCTCCGTATAATCGCTTGCTCGGTTGCTCGCTAAATAGTCGCTAAGTCGCTGGGAAGAAGAATAGTAGTAGAGTAGGCCGTCTTCATGCTGGCTAGCTCATTATATAGGTTTGCTGGGGGTCTTCGGATCCCCTTAGATCCTCCTTGGGGCTCCTTGGTGGGGTAGGGCTATACGCTTCGGTATTGTTCGGGGCATCGATCGGTGGATTTCGGCGATCTTCCCTGATCGCCCCCTGTGGTGTGTCTAGAGGGGGTCCTCTGGATCATTTGAACTGCGGCGCGTGTCGCGCGCCGCGTTTTCCACGGCTCACCTGCAATTCCGCTGCGCATCTTGAGTTTTCCTCTCCATGGGCTCAGGGGAGGGGTGGAGGTCCTTCTCACACCCGAGAACCATCCTGTTCGTCTCCATGGACTATGGCAGCGGTCTTATCGTTGCAGGGCTCTGGGTCGTATCCTTCGGGCTTCAGGGTCTCTTCTTGCTCACTTCCCGACTCCTCCACCGTCGAGCCCGTCACGCTACCTCGGCGCATAGCTCGTCCGCGGACCTGCGGTCTTCTTATCCGCCAAAGGGGCGTCTTATGGGTTGCTTCTTCTTCAGCTCGCCAGTCTTATTCGTCAAACGGAGAGAGAGAAAAGAACGGGGGGGGGGGGGGGGTGAGCGAGCCTTGTGACGTCACCACGTCACAATAGGTAATACATTATTTTATAAATAATATTTTTGGTTTATGACGGGTTGAAAAAAATATATACGACTCTTTTATACTTTTATAATCAGTGCGGTATAAGAATACAAAACGAAGAACTGTCCACTCTTATCAGGAGTAAAAACAATGTTTGGTACGCAAGGTTCGTTGTAAAATATAATCAAGCAGTTAATACATCAAATCACAGCACATAATAAATCACTGAAAGTATAATGATATGAATAGTAAGAAAAACATTTTCATTTGTTAGATGTTTATAAATTCAAATTTAAAAGTCCAAGTCACATTTAATATATTATTGTTTAACAAGGTGATTTAATGATGTTCCAAATAGGCGTGGAGAACTAGCTGGTACTTCTGTCAATGTAATTTCATTTCTGCGGATACAGTAAAAACACATTTACAATCTAAGCAAGGTTTCATTAGATCTGGTGGATTTTCCAAATTTTAGAAAGGGATAATGGCAGTAGTAGTTGGTTCAACGCCATGTGATAAACATATACAACAAGCAAAGCGACGTAAACGGATTTAAAATGTTCAAGATTATATAAATTACACTATTACACTTTTTTAATCCATGTAGCGTTTCTGTTCTTTGTAACCTACAAAGAGTCTTAAGGATGTAACGCAATGTAAAGAAGTTTGGAAACAAAGAAGGCAGGCCTTAATCTCAGATAAAGGAACCTTGGATCTGTTGGGTATCATGATTACCGGCGTGCTGTATTAACGGATATGTCACGCAGTTTTAATTTTCAAAACGAGAACAATTTAAATAAGTCTGGAGTCGACACATTGGAAGAAAAATTCTTCCAGTGAAAAATGCTGTATGCAGTGCAATAGCAGCTTCGCATCCCCTTGATATTCCACAGATAATCTTATTATTATATATAATAATTATATATAATTATATATTATTTATATATAATTATATATAAATCTTATCATTTTACTCAATTTACTAGAATCGAAATTATGAAATCTATTATGTGGTATTTTTGTAACTGCTACCATACAAATACGCGCGCGCGCACACACACTAACACGCACATACGAAATCCATCAAGATTAAAGGTACTATGTATGTATTGGAGGATGCGTACAAGAAGAAAGGACTATTACATGGAAAAATTGTAGAATTCCATTAGTAATTGATAATTAGATTATAAACATTTATATCCTTTTATCAGAAATTTATATAGGACAAAATTGCAGCACGCAGATGTGTAAATATCACGTTGCGATCTCATTTCATTTTGGCAGTTATACTTATATATAAGCATCCATCCAAGTATAAAGTTTGATAATCTTTAAACTATAAAATAGGTATGAAACATTAGACTTTTTGCTGGCGTTGGTCTATTTTATCATTTTTGGAACTTGTGAAGCATCTAGAACTATAACAACAAAGTACTTTATATTTTTACTCATTGTTTCCATAGAAAATATTAAATATGAATAACTATGTTCATTTTATTATAAATGTATGAGTAAAGTTCAATCTACATAAATAAATATTTTCAAACGGAATTTATTTAACTTTTATCATTTAGCGTATTAAAATATATTACAAGATATATAAAAATATATTTTACTCTAGTTTTTTAAATATTTTAAATATTTTATATTATCATATTTAACTTTTACAAAAAGTAACAATATTTTTATAAGTAGGAATAATTTTTCCTTAATTAGTTAATATGTCTGTTCTTTTTAAGAAGAAGGTATTTATTTTTCCAAAGTAAGTTTCTACTTTATATTGACCATTAATTCCTCTAATCTTCTTGCTTTTCGTAGATCACTGCTACTTTTCAACTTTCCCATTGCGGCTTTATCGATGTAAGTTTTAATTCTTCGAAAGATATATAATATTATGTTATTAATAAAATTATTTTACATTTCTAATTAATTTGATCGTAAAAAATATATTTTTCAATGAGAAAGCATTGCGAGAAAGTTTTGTGAATCCATTGTTAATGTTGTACGTAGTGGTTGACTAGGTTCTCCTCTCCCTGCCGCATCTTTTTACCATTTTTGAGATTCAAAAACCGTGCACCAGCGTCGTCACCTTTAAAATTTACGAAATTTACATATTATAAATTTTTGCAAACCTGATATTAATTAACTATTGAATTATGGTTGCTTGGGCAATAAATTAGACTAATCTGTGATGTGCTGCAATGTACGAAGACTAATGAATTTTTTTTAACATAATGAACAATAAATAGTACTTGAACTTACAGTTTTGTTAACATACTCGCTGCTTAAATTAGTCTGCATAACAAATAATATTTGCAAGATCTTTTCCTCTGATTTACCTGAACAATTTGTTCGTTCTTTTTAATTGTCGTATATAATTATCCAGATCTATCTGTTCCAAATTCTCCTCTAGGAAGGAATCAGGCATCATCTTATCTTATCAATAATATTTATATTCTGTAAAATAAATTGATTCGTTTACTAAAATATAAGTTATACTTTCATATATTAATTATAAACTTTTATTTACTTATTCACACCTGGATTACACGCACAATGAGTGAAATCCGACATTCCTTCAGTTTTTTAATACTCCCTCATAGAATACAGACTCATTAGTAACAGATTTACTGTCTTTGCAAAATAAAAGTGTACATTGCATCACCCATTATTTCCAGCTTCCCACAATAATTTTGTGATTCTAGCTAGTGTTGCTTGTGGTTAATAATCCATAAATTATCGACGACTGGAGTTACCAACAACTGATAACGTATGCAATCACACACGGCTGGTGTAACCAATAGTAGGTAACTCAAGACATATCAGCGACTGGAGTTGCCTGCGGTCGGTAACTCACGATATGCCGACAGTAGGTGATGCATGCGGTCGATAACTCATGGTATTATAACGGCTGGTAATGCCAATAGTCGGTAATTCATGAAGTGTCGACAGATGGCATTGCCAGCTATCGGTAATCCATCTCTTAGTTGTCTTAACTTAGTCTAACATCCTCCAAACTTAATTTAAACCAAGCTAACCCTAGTTACACCTAATCTGACTTAACCTGCCTTCGCTCAAATCTAACTCAACCTAACACAATCTAACTTTACCTGTTTTAAACATAAACAATTCAAACCTACGCTTTCTTATATCTAACCCAACATAACCGAGCAACCTACAAACATTCCCAAACATAACCCAACCTAACCTAATCTAGCGTAACCTAACTAAATCTATCGTAACCACTTTTCCATCTCGGGACGCAAGCAACCTTCGCAACTTTCCCAGGGATGAGGCTATGTAGTAAGCCTTCCGCAGTTACGGAATAGCAGAAATCCAATTCGATTGAACGCTTATTCACGAAATGTAATGTAATGATCGGCGGGGTCAAGCGGAGCGGTTCCGCCTCTTATACAGGAGCGTCTTCGGCGAAATGAAAACAAACAGTCGGAAAAGAATAAATCTTTACTAAAAAATCATATGGAAATCCGATATTTCGACGCGCATATAATGTACATCTAACTAAAACGTAACTCGAAAAATACGAAAGATAAGAGAAAATATTCTCCAATATTTGACATATATAAATCAACGGATGTAAGGAGAACACTTGATCTTGGGGTAGCGAAACCGGGGCGCTAGCCTGAAGTAATCGCATAACGCTGGTTCCGGGATGGTGCAGAGAGGAAATGTGATGGGTAGAGAGCAAAAAATAACAACAACGTAACTAGAGAGAGAAAAAAAGGAAAACTGTGGGAACATTGCATTAATTGAGAGGAAATCCTAGAAATATCAAACAACAGATTACATACCATACCATAAGGGCAAGGTACAACGAAATAGACGACATCGTGAGAGAAAATAAAAAATAGAGAAACTTAAAGAGAAAATAATAAATTAGATTGAATGAATCAATATCACTGATCCCGGCAAGCTTAATGGAAAACGCATGACTACGAATCGGCTAGAGTATAAGATAGATGCTGGTCGCGGTTCGAGTGGCCCTGGGAATCCCCCGCCCGCATTAGGGCAGGCAGTAGGATGGTAGAGGGCCTGCAGCCCCCCCCCCCCCCAAATCCCACCCCCAGCGTGAGCGAGGCTGCTGTGCATATGCTGCTGTGAGGAGCTGCCGGCTCGCGATTCGGAATCAGCCCTGTCGAGTCCTGGCAGAAGATTAAAGGTTGAGCAAGCGGTTCGAAGCCCCTTGTCGATGACACAGAAAGATAGGGAAATAGAGAAGGATAATAAAAGCGTATATAAAGGAGAAAAAGAAAGCCCCGGAAGGAAGTACAGACACGAAAGGACAAGCATCAGGAGCCGAAATAAGGGAACCAAGAAGAAAGAGCAGGATAATGGAATAGTTGATAAGAACCGATAGACCGATAAGAATAACGTCTACACTTTCGAATAGAAGAATAGGTAGCCACACATCAGACGTAATGATTGATATTATGAGGGAGGATACAGCAAAGCTAATGACATATTAGGAAACGTTAACGGGAAACATCAGGTATATAAAAAAAAACTGACATCAAACACTTGATGAAACTAGTGGCGAACGTTTACAGAAAAAAAATGAAGCAATTAAAGGAGCAGGAAGCATTCGAGGACAAGCTACGAGATGAGGAAACGCAGAAAAAATGACAGAAATACAAAAAGATGACGCAAGAAAATCGAGAGTGGGAGATATAATTCTGGAGTTTAACAAGAAAGCAGGTGTAGAGAACAAAGTAATGGAGGTAAAAGGATTTCTGAAAAAAGGATTCGGTATAAAGCCTACGAGTGCGAGTATAATGTCCCAACTAAGGGACATATACCCGTTGGATTACCAGAGAAGGAATAAAGGAGGACATAAGACGAACATTGAATGAAATCGAAGGAAAGCATGGCGGTATAAACGTCAAGTTGTTAAAACAAAAGTGGAAAGGCTACCAATTCGCGTTAGTTGAATGTGAACAGAAATACAGCAACGAGCAGAAGAAGGTAAAACTACTCAGAACAGCATTGACCTCTTGTCCCTGCTAAGTGCTACCAAGACTAGAGAGATGCTGCAAGTGCCATAAACTGGGACATATCGGTAGAAATTGCGAAGAAGTCAAGGATAATAAGGAAACCTGCAGAAGATGCGGATTCCAGAATCATACGATGATTGATTGCATCGCGAACAAACCGAAATGTATCATTTGTAGCGAGGCAGGAAGAAACAATCCGTACACCAGATACGTTACCGGAGCTTTAATTGTCCGGTCTACAGAAAGGCCTTGATAGAAAAAAACGAGAAATGAATATGGAATTGAAAGTCCCACAAATCGATCTGAACAGATGCCGAATTGCGCAAGAAATCATGCAGAAAATGTAAGAATACTGACTGTAGAACGGTGACGCTCCGATATGGATAACCGGCGTTAATCGAAAATGTTGCACATATGGCACCACGTACTCGTCGACCGGTACCGTTTATGTTCGAAGAAACAAAAGTTAGAAGTTGCTACTTCTCGCCGAACAGGAATGGAAAGCAATCGAAGAATATATAACCGAAACTGAGGTTAACATAGAAAAGGGAAAGAAAGCAAGCAGAAAAATAATCGCTGGTGACCTGAACGAAAAATCGGTAATCAGGGGTAGTAAGAAGAACAACCATAGAGAGGAAAATATTATCAAAGTGGCTCGAAGAAACGCTATGAAGAAGGCTATACATACTTTAAGAACCAAAACAAATAAAAAATAGACATAACGTTGATAGGAGGTTGTATATACGCTGAGTTGAGTAAAGCAGAACTGTTTGAGATATTTTCAGCGTCGGACCATCAATACATACTACTTACCTTCCAAAGTACGAATTTCAAGAACAACGAAGATGGATTTGCAAGCCTCGATGGAAAGAAAGCGAACTGGGGCAAACCAAATAAATGATCGACTTATATAACATATAGATATTTATTTTCGTTTGGAGCGGATGATCCATTTTTAAGTAACTAAAACCTATGATAAGTATAATTATATAAACCAGTTTCAAATATTTAATTAAAACATCATGAAATGATATGAAATTAGATAGATAATTATTAGATAGATAAGAGATATTGTATTTTGAATTAACTAAAATATAAAATATGTATTAATATAATATTTGTACCAATTTGAAATATTTACTTGAAAAATTATGAAAGCATGTGGTCCAGCGAGTGGGAACTCGCGTATCGAGGTGAGGCTAGCGGCGCGTCTTTCGCCTTTAACATATGAAATAGTATACTGAACTAGTACAGCATGAACTTACAATTACGTGTGTTGTTCGTGTCTTACATTCATAACGTGTGTAACATGGATTTATGAATTCTTATATGTAGCAATACATGAGTCCGGATATATATGCAAGAGGCTTAAAACTAGAATACAGGTTCAGGTAAAGTCAGCTCCCTGAATTGGAAGGGTCCCCATTGAGGTGATGGGCTGCGGCTGCGCCTGTTAGCAGGACGGAATCCCCCGTGCGAGGTAGACAAGTGTGTTCATCTTTGGTGCGAGCGAGGCAGATATACTCATTAGTACGACTGAGACAGTAGTGCTCGTTGGTGAGAGTTAAACAGCGATGCCTGGTCTGAACGAGCCATGTATACTGGTCGGTCCGAGTGACACAGCGGTACTTGGTGCTTGTGAGCGCGTGCAGAAGTGCTTGCGTGAACGCTGCCTGTTGCCGGTTCTGCAGGCGAGCGTGGCAGGTTGCCTGAGTCCAAGGGTTGATGCTGGGGGTGCACACAGGCTCATGTGTGGAATGGTTACTTAGAAGGCTATACCGTTGCATGAATTTGTAGAACTCCCATTCCTTTCAGGAGCAGAAGCAGATAAGGATAATGCAATGCATAGAACATTGCAAATAACTTACCTTGAATCGTTGAATCTCTTTAGATGGGCTGTTGTGTTGCATGATGCATTAGAACTCTAATGCATTGGCACGCAGACACTGCGAAACGCCATTACATTGCGAGCAACTGTAGGATTCATAGGATTCATAAGTATCGATGCAATAGAGTTCTAATGCTTCATGCCATGCGATAGCGTGTCTCATTTCATTATTTCAAAATAAGTAATCTGTAACGTTCCATGCACATCGCTATGCATATCTACTTCTATATTTGATAAGATTGTGACATCTATACTTCCATGCAGCAGGCTGGCCCTTCACAATGTCTGCTTGTTAATACAGTACTGTTCTAATGCTACACGCAATGCCATGGTGCATTCCAATTCAGTGTTTCATAGTAAGTAAGCTGCATTCTTTTATTCATAACATTATGCTTATCTGCTTCAGTTCTTCAAAAGAATGTGAATTATGCAGATGCATACAAGAGGCTGTCGCTTCATAGTGTTTGCGTGCGAAAGTAATGACGTTGTAATGCTCCATGCAATGCGGTGGTGCATCTCATTCTGTCGTTCCAAAGTAAGTAAGCTGTAATCCTCCATGCTTAGCGCTACACTTATCTGCTTTGCTTCACAAATGAATGTCAATTTTACAGTTACATTCAGCGGGGTGGCAATTCATAGTATCTGCGTGTCAAAGCAATAGAGTTTAATATTCCACGCAATGCGATAACACATCTCATTTCAGCCTTTCAAAGCAATCAAGGTTTAATTCTGTATGTATAGAATTATGCTTAGCTCCTTCAATTCCTCCAAAGAATATGCACTATACAGTTCCATGCAACCGGATGGCGCTTTATAGTGTCTGGGTGTCAATACAATAGACTTCTAATGTACTATGCAATGCGATGGCGCACCTCATTTCATTGTATCAAAGTAAGTAAGCTGTGTTCTTCTATGAATAGCATTATGCTCATCTGCTTCTACACCTCAAAAGAATGTGAATTATACAGTTCCATGTAATGGGATTGTGCATATCATTCCAACCATTCAAAGAATGAAAGGTGTAATCTTTTATGCATAGCATTACGCTTAATGCATTGATAAGCGGCGACCTAAGAGACATTTGAAGCCTGAGCACCTGCAACGAATTGGCATCTTAAATCCCAGTTCCCCGCCGGTCATATTCGTTTGTTTTAGGTCACTGAATAACGAAATAAAATATTTAAAACGTTATATATTTTTGTTAAATAGAACATTTTATTTGCATATTCATCATATACAATTTAACGGTAATTAGAAAAAGAAGATGGAAATTTTTAATTTATATTAATGGAGAAAAGTACAGTTTCTTATTTCATGGTGGATTAATGCATATACATAACGTAAACAGAAGGCAAATGTTTTAATACTTGAAGCAAGTATTTACAATGTCCAAGATGTGAAAGTACTATGCATTCAGCACACATAAAGTTGCTTTCGCTTCTTTTTTTACCAGCAGAGCAAACTTTAAAGGACGTCGTACGAATCAGTTTTTTCCCTTATCCAAAAATTCTGGTAACTTTATTATTCGTCATATGATCCGAAAGTCCCTGGGGCTGTCAAATATTGGTGTGCGAGGTGTAGGAATATGTACAGAAGTACTTGAATTGTTAGAAAGAGTAGTAATAGAGGTATCAGTTAGTACATCTTGTATATTTGCGTTTCCCTCGATCCAAGAACGTCTATCAATATGTAAAAATTGTTTATATTTTATAATGTTGCCATTCAATTCAATATATAATCTAAATGCAATAAACAGTGCGCAATTTAAAAGAAACAAGACTGTCTTCTTTGTCCACTTCACCGTTTTTCTCATGATGGAATAATATGATAAATAATGATCTGCCAAATCTGCAGCCATCATATATTTATTATATTCTATGACGGAATAAGGTTTTATAATTTCTTGTTCTGTTTTCCTGTGTATTTTATTTGTTTTAATTAATTTTCCCGAATGTATCGTGGAAACCATGTGTACGACATTCTGTTCCGGCTTCCACGCCTTTCCTATAACTTCACCCATTCTTTTACATTTATAATCTCCAGTTTTCAATCTGAAATGCAGTAAAGACTCAGGAACACCCCTATTTACTCTAATTGTACCACAAACTCCTGTACCATTTATCATGAGCAATTCTGCAGTTTTAAAGCTATTATACTAGTTGTCCATGTATAAGTGGTGTCTCAAACATATATTTTTATCAAGTAATGACATAATACTTAATAGTGACATAATACTAATAATATATCTGGCCCAATTTATTGCCTTCCGCACAGTACATTTCTATATTGGTAACATATCTGGTTCTAGCTTCGCAAAGCATACGGCAAAGTAGGCCGTACTTTATTATTTTTGCCGGATTGTATGTTTTTATAGACAATTTTCCACGCCATGGAATAATGGATTAATCAAGCGAAAGTTCTTTCCTGGGTGTGTATACAGATTTAAATTTATCTAATAAGTAGCTCAAAATGGCCTGAATCTTAGCGAGCTTATTAGAATCGTTTATTGTTTGATTCTTTGAAAAATGCCACATCCTACAAATCTGGCGAAATCTCTTGCATGGCATTATTGTGGAGAACGATGGTGTTCTCATGTAAAATTCGGAGAACCAGTAATTATTTCTTACATCTTTCTTTATCTGACCCATCATTATAATTATACCAAGAAATTTTTTCTTCTCGGCTAGAGTAATATCACATCACTTTGATATTTTTTTCTCTCGCTCATCTTGTCCTTATCTTTCTGGTAAAACATGTTGGATTCATTGATCATTAATTGAAACAAATCATTGCCAATAAACAATTCGACGATTTCTTTTACGCTTTTCTTATCAATAGGAAAAATTTTTGGGCCTGACACACCTGTAAAATCTGATGCGGTAGGAATTTTATCAACATCTGACACAATCGATGGAATCATCGGAATCGCTTGAATGCTGTAGTGAAATGGCTCTTAATCTTATTCTTGAACCCACATCACTATCGCTGTCCTCGACTTTTATATCAGAATCTTCTGAATATACCGAATGTAGGATAGAGAGTCAGCAATATACTCATCAATAATATCACTCATATTATGTGGGTAAAAAGTTACAAAATAATAAACCTTGTTATACTGGTAAACTAGAAGCGTAAGCGTACGAAACAGAAAATGACTATGGAATGAACTGTTCCAGAATAATTCTTGCTTTGATTGTTTCTAAACTATCGTATAAGTTTTATATTTTGGGCATAAAAAATGAAGATCGACATAACCATGGCAAGTACATACAAATCGATGTACAAGATACCCAAACCAGCAAAAAAATTGCACATCATCGTGGGATCAGCGCACAAGCGTCAGACTCAGAAACCCACGTTTTCGCGGGGCTAGCGCTCAAGTGACATACTCAAAAACCCGCGTTATCACAATACGATGGTGCATAGCATTTCATCGTATCGAGGTAAGTAAGGAGTATACTTCGATGCATAGCATTATGCTTATCTGAATTTTAAGAGAAAGTAAATGCTAGAGTTCCTTGCAACTTAATTGCGCCTCACAGTGTCTGTGTGGCAAATAAATGGTGTTCTAAAAAGCACCATGCATTGCAATGGCCCACCTGATGTCAACAATTCGAAGTAAGTAAGCTGTAATCTTCTATGGATAGCATTATGCTTATCTGCCTCTGCACTTCAAAAGAATCTGAATTCTACAGTTCCATGCAACAGGGTAGCGTTTCATAGTGTCTTCTTGTCAAAACCATGGAGTTCTAATGCTCCATGCAATGCGACTGTGCATTTCTTTTGTACGTATAGATCTTAATAAGCTGTAATCTTCTATGCATAATGTAGGAAACTCATTAATTACAGACAATTGCAAGGTTTTTTAAATCATTAAATAGTTCCTTTCAACTGAGATATTACTCCATGGACTGCTAATGAATAACTGCTGCATCGTTTTAAAACATACACACGAAATCTCATTTATTCCGCACATTCTAGAATATTCCACGCACCTAACATTTGAAACTTGAATTATTGATTAGTTTTTAAATTAAGATAATTTCGTTAGCCTTCACTCGGCCGCCCTGCATGAACATTCGTCCAGAATGTTTTCATTCATATCGTCTTCGATTTGAGATAAATATCATACGTATCTTCGATCCACAATTTCATAGAATCTGCTGACGTAGATGTTTGTAGGGGTCCTTCTCCTTCCCCTACCTTTCGAACTACAAATTGTTGATTGCGTAAAACGGATGCCAAGATGACCTTTAAGACGTGAATGTGTCCCAGAGAGAAAATGAAATGGTGACGTACCAATACTTCGATGTATTGTTAATTTCAAACATTGTTGATCTACATCTAAATGCTTACATCACTCGCAGGGCTTAGGTGCAGCTAAGTCACGCTTGCTTCTTCAGGCGTGACAAAACTTCAGCTGTAGTAGTAGATCTTGTAGCATAGAGCCATGTAAATTTTGTAAAAGCATCTACCACTACAAATATGTACTGATACCCTTTTTTTTGTTGATGGCAGTGATCCAAGATGATCGATATGAAATGTATCAAAAGGAATACTTCACTTTTCAATCGTATTTAAATTACACTCCTACTTTCCCTGTATCCTTTCGGCTAAGATGCATGCAACACAATTTCTTACCACCTTTCCAACTTGCTGCCGAAGATTTGGAATCCAATAACCTTTACGTACGATAGCTTCAGTCTTGACTTTTTCCTTATTTCCTTATTGCCTTATTTCATGTATCTGCATCCGACATGACACTACTAGTTGAACCTCCAGACTTTCTGTACCGAAAATTTCCCCGTAGAACATAATCATTCGTCTTGTTTTGTAGTACCAAATCTCGAAGTTTCATTACAGTCTCATACTCTTCCTGTGTTTTATACAAACGTGCTGTAAGACTTGCATCAGATTCACCAATTAGGAAATTTGTAGGAGGAGGATTTCTACTAAGCGCATCTACATGTATCATGTTGTTTCCTGGACGAGGCTCTATCCGGTAATCAAATTCTCCTAACGATAATGCCCATCACGAAACTCACACACAGAGATATTTCTTATTCATTGTAAGAGTAAAAGCTCGGCAATCAGTAACAATAACAAACGAAATTCCTAATAAATGAACTCCTAATTTCTTCAATGCTTTTGCCATTGCTAAAACTTCAAGTTTATAGCTACTGTATTTAGATTCAGCAGAAGTTGTCCTACCACTAGAAAATAATATACAGGCTGAAAAGGTTGATCTTCGTTAATCTTTGAAATAAAATCGCTCCGTACCCTAACGCAGAAGCATCTGTATGCAACTCCATCTCTACTTCTATTTGATACATATTCACCATTGGTTTCTCACTCACTAAAAGTTTAAGTCATATGAATGCTTCCATTTCAGACGTTCAAAAACAGAACTAACATTCGCTTGCAGAAGGTTAGATAAAGGTCGCGCAATTACAGGGTATTCATGAATAAATTTACGAAAATACCAGATAAGTCCAAGAAAACTTTGTATTTGTTTAACATTTGTCGGCTCTGGAAATCGCCGGACTGTATCAGTTTTAGTGAGGGGCGAACATAACCATTGTTGATTACATTCCCGAGGAATTCGACAAAGTTTGCAAAAAACAACACTTTTCCCAACAAAATATTAAGCCTGCTCCGCTCGCTATAATTCAAAGGCTTTCAAGAGTTTTGATCCCACTTTCAATATCATTTCATGAAATAATCGAATCATCTATGTATGCTAAAACTATTCTCTCTCAAATAAGATCTCTAAATATGGTATTTATAAATCTTTGAAAAACTGCTGGAGAATTACATGAATCAAAAGGGACTCGTAAAAATTCATAGTGATCATCTGGTGCAATAAATGCTGTATACTTTCGACTTGCTTTATCCTATCGCACGTGAAAGAAACCGTTTTTCAAGTCAAGAGTACTGAAAATGCGCGCGACTTGTGACAAATCTAATTGATCTTCAATCAATTGTAACGGATACCTATCTTTAAGAATCTTCTTCTTAATTTGTCGATAATCCACACATAATCTAAACGAATCATTTTTCTTCCGAACGAGAACAACCGGACTCGCATAATCAGAAGTAGATAACTGAGCGACTCCAGCCGCTATCCACTGTTCTATCTGCGCATTAACAATCTCTTTTTGCAACGCTGGCAATTGTATCGCCGATTAATATACAGATATCGCCTTTCAATATTAAATTCATTGCAATTTCACGTTCAAAGGTTTTGCTTGGCTTGTAATTACTAACAAGATAGATTCTATCGTCACTCACTAATTAGGATCCAATACATGAGTCACATCAACTTGATTTACTTCTAACACGTCACTCGTTACATCTATTTTAAATATTTCCGGTATAATATTTTCTCTTTCAACAATTTCGCGCGTTACTTTCGGTAATGGACGAATGTTTACTTTAGCACCTTTAATGCTGACATCGGTTACATTTAAGAAATTCGTTCCTATTAACAGCTTGTGTCGAACAATGGTATCAGAGATTCTGCTTGAAACTCACCTAATGTTGTATTATTCCTTGAACCTTTGAAAAGTAATTCATTGCATCGTAATTGCGGAGAACCAAGCTTAATATACTCGTCTGTGCGAATTAAACTAAAATCACTTCCTGAATCCATTAATGCTTTGATTTTCGCATCCGTTAAGTAAAACATTTTTGAGATAATTTCGGTACGATACTCCTAATGTCACGCAGCTCCTTTCACTCGCTTTAAATTTCTTGGGACATTTGACGCAATATGTACACGTTCTTGACATATAAAATATTTTACACCACGATCTTTCGTCAGACAATTCACGCTAATATGATCGTGCCCACCACAACTATAACATCGTACAATATTACCGGTAAACTCGCTTATCTCACCCACATTGACTACCTCCTTTCGTTCATTTCTATCGAAACTGTCTTCACACTTCTCAAACTTTGTTGACATCTGCACACCCAACAAACCTTGATCTCGAAGAATTACCTTTTCAAACGTTATCGAAAGTTGATCGGTTGTTGTAAACTGTTGAATACGGGCCTGGTTCCGGAGCATTTCATTGGGGATGCCGTCAATCAGGTATTCAAGCATTTCATGGTCGTTGATTGGTACTCGACTTCGAAGAATCATCTTCTCGTGAAAATATTCATGAAATGTCTCGTTCCTCTTCCATAATCGCCCGTCATATTCCTTGCTTATTTCAATTTTGCTTTGTGGATGATAAAACGTAACTTTTAATTCTTCCTGCGTCGGTTGAATGGCATAGTTATATATTCTGGTTTAGGATGAAACCATTCAAGTGCTTTTCCCTTCAGTCGCATACCGATAAGTAATCGTGCAATGTCATCTTCCAATTTATATATCGTCTACAACAATTTGATCTGCTTCCTCCAAATTTCACTATCACTAGATTTACCATAAAATTTACGAAGTAAATTTGAAACTGCCGAAATATTCGTTCGCGGCTAACTAAATTGAGATAAAACACTGCATTCATTGCCATTATTCAATGTCAAGAGATTGTCACCGCCACTATCAACATCATATTGTTCACTTCGAAAATTACGCGTCGATCTTCGCTGCTCATTTTCCAAATGTTGCTCAACCTGTAATTGAATGAATTCGCATCGCATCTAACTCAAGGCGCAACGTGGCTAACTCACCTTGTGTTAATTCTTCTTCTTTTAAAAAGAAATCAATTTCTCGTTGCAGTAAATTCATTGCTGATTGCACGTTTGATGATACATCAACACACGATCCTCATTTTTTTCATGAACTTCTTTTAGCTTGTCATTTATCCACGTTCCGTCTGAGTCAACATCCATCAAACGGGAAATTAATTTAGCTGCGGAACCAGCAGAAGGTTGTTTATGCTCCATTAATATCTCTTTTAGCGCAGTATCTGTGATTTTACTCAAATCTTTCATTGTGAAAATTTTCACTCGATACTCGCGTATAAACTCGAACTGTCTCTACACAAAAGTTTAATTTTCGTTCTCGCACTATCTCTCCAAACTGCACTCACGTCGCATGAATAACTTCTCGAACGTTCTAGACCTTCAAGGAATTTTCTCCAACGTCCTGTCTTCAAATACTCGATAATATTCCAATCTTTAGAACGTATCCGATTTAATTCTAGAATGTCCTCTTGATAATTACCACGCCTGAGGTCCACAAATTGTAGGAAACTTACTAACTAAAGACAACTACAAGATTTTGTATATCATTAAACAGTTCTTCTCAACTGAGATATAACTCCAAAGAATGCTAATGAACAACAGCTTCATCGTTTTAAAATATTCACACGAAAAACTCATTTATTCCGTACACTCGGTATCGCTTGCAATCTGGAATATTCCAGGTACATAACATTTGAAACAAGAATTATTCATTAACCTTTAAATTAAGATAATTTAATTATCCTTCAATAACATTAAGCTTGTATGCTACTACAAATCAAAGGGATGTGAACTCTGCAGTTCCTTCAAACGGGATGGCGCTTCACCGTGCCCTCGTGATAACACATTGGAGTTCTAGTACTCCATGCATTGCAATGGCGTATCTCATTTCAATGGTTCAAAGTAAGTAAGCTGTAATCTTCTAAGCATATCATTATGCTTGTCCTCTTCTACACATCAAAATAATGTGAATTCGACAGTTCCATGCACGGTATGGTGCTTCGTAGTGTCTGCTGGTCAAAAGCAATGGTGTTCTAAGGCTGCATGCAATGTGATGGTGCATTTCATTTCAACATTTCGAAGAAAGTAAGCTATAATCTTCTATGCATAGCACTATGCTTATTTGCTGGAGCTCTTGAAATGAATGTGAATTATGCAGTTCCATGCAACAGGATGGCGGTTTAAAGTGTCCGTGTGTCAAAGCAATGGTGTTCTATTTCTCCTTGCAATGCGATGGCGTAAACCATTTCCACGATTCAAAGTGAGTTAGCTCTAAATTTGTACGCTTTGCATTTTGTTGATCTGTTTCTACAGATCAAAAGAATGCGAATTTTACAGATAAATGCATCGGGATGGCGTTTCATAGTGCTACGTGTATAAGCAATAGAGTCCTAATGCTACATGCTCTGTGGTGAAGTGTCTCATTTCAACGTTCGAAAGCAAGAATGTTGTAATGCTCTATGTATCGCATTATCCTTACATACTTCGACACTTCAAACGAATGTAAGTTCGACTGTTCCTTGCACCGGGCTGGGGTTTCATATTGTCTGCTTGTCAAAACTGTAGTGAGCTACTGCTCCACGCAATGCTATGGCACATATAATTTCTACGTTTAGCACGTTGACGCCGGCCTGCACCACAGGTGGGTCACACGTGTCTATTTCGTGGGCCGGCGTGCATCACGATGGGTCGAACTTATAGTTCACAAAGTAGATAGTACAAAATAGTATTATTTTTCAATTCTCAGTATTATAAACAGACATTCAATATTTAAAACATAACAAATCAATACTATAAACCTAGCATAATTATTTAATATTTTTATCTAATTTTTCAAAACATGTTAAGTATAATTCTGGATGGCCCTTACATCGGTTAAAACAGGCTTCAACTCTTATCGCCTTATTCGTGGCATACTGGCTACCATTTATTCTAGACATACATTTATAACATTCTTTACATCGCTATCTCGTTTTTCTCGCACGTTCTTGGAATGACCGCAGAAAATGTGTACGTTTCTTGGGCACTGCTTCAGTTTCAGATGACGTTTGTTCACCGTCATGATCCACTATACTAAGGAGATAATCAATAATTTTTTCGCGGAAGTTTAATATTTTCATATCTTTGGTACTTCATTTTCTATGTATATAACAGGCATTGACGAGAGAAGCCCCGCATACTAATTCGATAACTATTTTTCTATACCACTTTACTGTTCTGCGTAATCAACTGTGATAAGAAGACATCTGGTCGGATGGTCAAACCCCTTCGTAATTTTGTTATAAAGGAACACTGCGTCCGGCTTTAACTTATTTTTACTAATCTGGAAAATAACACATTTGTGGTTTTCAGAAGTGGCTAGCATGCATACCGGCCTCTTATCCGGTCACTTTAAAAATTTAAAGCCTCTCCGATTTTGAAAATACATAAAGCCACTCCGCTGCAGTTTCCGTTTGGCCTGCAGTGGAAGAAATTTTTTATTAATTTTAACTTTACCATAAATAAATGTTATTTTTTGCAGAAGATTCTCGGCCAAAGGGACACAAGTATATGAACTATTTGCGTATAATACGCGGCTCTCAAATAATAATTCATCCTCCAACGTCATAAATACATCATGCTCATGTGTTTTCGCTAATCTGGTTGCATTATTTCCGGCGTAAATAAGAATGTTATGTGTGTATCCTTCCAGAAGGCACAGTTTACAAAGTTTTATACTATATTTATGCCGCTTTGGAATCATGATTTTGTCAATTACAATATTTTTACCGGATTTAACACGTAGAGTGCTACGTCAGCCCCAGGGACTGACAGTGAACTTCCCGTTCAGGCGGCGTAAGTCCCTGGGGACTAACAATCAACTTTTCGTTTGGACAACGTGGATTCTAAGGACTGACAGCGAACTTCTTGTTTGATTGACATCGGTGCATGAGACTGACATTGTAAAGGGTTAAATTATTAATAGCAATTAAATATTTTTGCCAATATTTAATGAAGTTTATTAAAACATGTTAAACAAAGATGTGGCTGTGATTTGCACATATTACAGTATATAGTAAATTTCTTTGTCATTTTCCTCGCTAACTGGCGTCCGAACATTTTTGTGCTTATGCTGTAACACTCAACACAATATTTTCGTACTTCATGCGCCTTTCCTTCCTTCTAATGAAATTTGTGAATTCGTCTACTTGTATCGGCCCTAATTGGAGTCTTCTAATGTGAACGTCGTGTGAGAACATTTACCAATTGGTTTCGAAATGTTGTAATTGACATCTTTCTTCCTGTTACATTTTGGAACATATGTAACGCATTGCAATATTCAAAAGAAGGTCGAATGCCAATTTTCTATACCATTTTAGTAACCTTCTAAGTGTACTGCTGTAAGCACCCATTTGATCAGACAGATCAATCGCTATTTTACCTTTATTATAATCAATAATAATTTTTGGTTTGCAGGATACCCCTGTTCTTGTTATTACGGATTTCATTTCGTCAGAATGCTTGATCGAAAGAACTAAAACATCCCTCTTGTCTTTCCATTTCTTGATTGTAATCTCTCTACTGTTGTCTTGAGCAATGACTTCTCCGCGTCGCAGTTTGCCTGTCACAGCTCTATTTGGATTGCCTCTTCGATTTGGTGGAAGAATACCAACCAAATGCGTATTTTTTGTTATGAGTTTGTTTGATAAATCCACACCCGTATAATAATTATCCGTGTATAAAGTATGGCCTTTGTGAAACACATTTTCACATAAATTCATGACAACATTTGTGGGTGTTGTATTTTTTTATCCAATGATTTGCCGGTGTAAATGCAAAGATTATATGTGCAATGATTATCACAGCACAATTTAAGATGTGGCGGCACTCGCCACTAAAGGGACAGCACCGTTTACACTTTCCTGAATGTAGTCGATGACACATCCTTTCCAGTATATAGAAGTTCTGAACTGTCCCTAATATCTCAGCGTCTAAGGCAGAGCCTGCTAGGTAGCCTTACTGATGAGTCCACTAGCAGGCCCAGGACGAAACGTTCTTCCCCTCTCTTCTCCTTCTTTCTTTCTTCCTACATCTTTACACCACAGCAAACCGAAGCAGCGCAGCTGCTTCAAAGTATTTTTATCCCATATCTATGCTTTTTTTGTTTCATGTACTGTCTGAATATGATCCGTCCACGGAATGGTATTACTGTCTCATCGATGCATAATATTTCAACTGGATCATAATACTTATTAAAATTTATATTTAATTCTTTCATTAAAAATTCAACCTTTGAGAGACGATTGGAAGCATCCACTTTTGTATTGTCGACAATATGCAACATTCTCAACTGAATTTGAAATCTGTTTTTACTCATAACTTTCCGCGGGAATGTTTGAATAAACAATGTATCCTTAAACCAATACAGATACAAAGATCGGAGCTTTACCAAAATCATTCACAAAACCACTCCAAAAAACTTCTTTATTTCGTCCTCATCTGTTGGCACCTACTTTTCAACATGTTTGGAAGCGATTGTACTTTGTGTCGCATAAATATTTGTTTGTTCGCTTATATGTTGAAATAGTTTAACCGTCACATAAAGGGCGTAAAAGTCTTCCACTGTGCTATAATTTGACATTCGTTCATGAGCGAGTTTGGTACCACGGGGACTTGAAAAAGGTATAATATTTGGCTGGTTGCATCACCGATCAAACCAATGACTTGGATCACTTGTTTCAGTATTTTTTAGTGAACCACTAGATGAACTGTAACTATCTGAAAATGCTAGTGGTATTACACGCCGAAATTTGCGTGGTACAAATGGCTTACACGACGAGTCATTATCTGTTCGCCCTCTCAACATTTTTAGAATGTATGTGTTTATGTATTCCTCGTCTACACTACAAATGAATGTAAATGTGGCACTTCCTTGCTAGGAAATAGCGCTTCCAGATGTCTGCGTATCGAAGCAATAGAGTTCTAATGCTTCTTAAAACGCGATATCGCATTTCACTTTTATGTTTCATGATAAGATACAATATTCATTGCGATGTGTTATGTATTCATCGTCTACACTTCAAAAGAATGTATGTGCAACACTTCCTTGCTATGAAATTGCGTTTCCAGATATCTACGTATCGCAGCAAGAGAGTTCTAATGCTGCTTAAAACACGATATCGCATCTCATTTCTATGTTCGTGATAAGATATAATATTCATTCCGAAGTGCTATGTATACCTCGTATACAATTCAAACGAATGTAAATGCGGCACTTTCTTTCGACAGAATCACATTTCTAAATGTCTACGTATCGAAGCAATCCAGTTCCAATGTTTCATAAAACGCGATGTCGTATAACATTTCCATTTCTCACGATAAGATATAATATCAATGCAACGCGTTGCTATATCTCGTCAATACATCAAAAGAATGTAAAGCTCATACTACCTTGCTACTGAATAGCGAATCTAGATTTCTATACATCGAAGCAATACAGTTCTAGTCATTCATAAAACGTGACATACCATCTGATCTGTATGTATCATGATGAGATGTAATATTCAATGCAACGCGTTATGTATATCTCGTCAACACTTACAAAGAATGTAACTGCCACACTACCTTGCAGCGGAATGGCGTCTCTAGATGTCTACGAATCGATGCAATAGAGTTGTAGTGCATCATAGAACGCGACATCGCATCTCTTTTCCATGTTACGTGATAACATAAAATGCAATGCAACGCGATATGTATATCATGTCAACACTTCAAATGAATGCAAATCCCACACTTCCTTGCTAGGGAATATCGTCTCTAGATGTTCACATATCGAAGCAATAGTGTTCTAAAGCATGATAGAACGCCATATCGCATGTCATTTCTATATTTCATGATGTGATGTAATTCAGTGCAACGCGATATGTATATCCCGTCAATACTTCAAAAGGCAGTAAATGCCACACTTCCTTGGTGCGGGACAGCATTTGTACATGTATACATATCGATGCATTGTAGCTCTAATGCTTCATAAAGTGCGAAATAGCATCTCATTTCTTTGTCTCATGATGATATGTAATATCAATGCAACGCGTTATACATATCTCGTCAACACTTCACAGGAATGGAAGTTCAACAGTTCCTTGCGACAGAATAGCGTTTCTATATGTCTACGTATGGATGCAATAGAGTTCTAGTGCTTCATAATATGCGATATCGCACCTCATTTCTATGTCTCATGATAAGATGTAATAATCAATGCAGCGCGTTATGTATATCACGTCAGCACTTCAAAAAAATGGAAGTTCAACAGTTCCTTGCAACGGAATAGCGTTTCTAGATGTCTACGTATCGATGCAATATAGTTCTAATGTTTCATAAAACGCGATATCGTATCCCATTTCTACGTTTCATGATAAGATGTAATTCAATGCAACGTTTTATGTATATCTCGTCATTACATCAGGAGAATATAAATCCCACACTTCGTTGCGAGGGAATAGTGTTTCTAGATTCCCATGCATCGAAGCAATAGTGTTCCAATGCTGCATAAAACTTAGTATCGCATCTCATTTCTATGTTTCATGATAAAATGTAATATTCAATGCAACGCGTCATGTATACCACGTCAACACTTCTAAATAACATAAATCCCACACTTCCTTACTAGAGAATAGCATCTCTAGATGTCTACGTATCGAAGCAATCCAGTCTTTCCATCACATCTTGTCACGAAACGTAGAAACGAGATGCGATATCGTGTATTATGAAGCATTTGAACTCTGTTGCTACGATATGTAGATATCCAGAAACGCTATTCCATAACAAGGAATTGTGGGCTTTACATTCTTTTGAAGTGTTGACGAGATATACGTAAGGCGTTGCGTTGAATATTACATCTTATCGTGAAACAAATAAATGAGTTGCGCTATTGCATTTTATGAAGTATTAGATCTATATTGCTTCCACACGTAGCCATCTAGAGACGCTATTCCATTGGTATTACATCATATCATGAGACATAGACATGAGATGCAATATCGCGTTTTATGAAAAATTAGGAATGTTTTACTTCGATACTTACACATATAGAAACGCTATTCCGTTGCAAGGAAGTGAGGGATTTACATTCTTTTGAGTTGTAGACGAGATCTACATAACGCGTTGCATTGAATACTACATCTTATCATGAGACATAGGAACGAAAAGCGATATCGCGTTCTCTGAAGCACCAGAACTCTATTGCTTCGTCACGTAGACATCTAGAAACGCTATTCCGTAGCAAGGAAAGTTGGGATATACATTCTTTTGACGTGTAGGTGTAGATACAAAAGCGCGTTGCATCGAGTATTGCAACTTATCATGAAACATTGAAATCAAATGCGTCATCGCCACAAATGTAGTATTAGAAATTTACATTCTTTCGAAGTGTAGTGTGACATCAGACGTAGCGCCTGCCACCCATCAGCCTCTTCGCCGCCTTCAGCATCAATCCCTGCACGCAAGCAACCTGCTGCACGCCTGCAGATCCAGCAACTAGCAGTGATCGCGCGCCCACAGGTGCACATGCTCTTTCGCACCTACGAGCACGTCTGTCTTGCTCGCGCTAATACGCGCCGCTGTCTCGCTCGCATCAACGGGCACCTCTGTCTTATTCGCGCCAATAAGTATCGCTGTCTCGCTTCTTCCAACGAGCAGCTCTGTCTCGCTCGCACCAAAGAACAGCTCTGTCCCGCTCGCTCCTATACGCATCACATTCTCGCCCCAGCCACGAGTATCCACCCCTCCCTTGCATAGAGGTCTCTGTCCAGATGTATGAAGACGCAGCTCATCACTGGAATGGAAACTGTTCCAGTTCAAGGAACCTACATTGCCAAGACCTATATATTATTTCTAGTGTTATATCTATCCACTTTTATTGTACTCCCAGATGTAAGTACTCATGACACATATTGTATCACACTTCAACACACACGTAATTCTATGTCGGTACGTATAAGATTAGATATTAAGACGCACCTGCGCCAGCGACATGCGCAGTTAGCGCCACCACGAGCCACGAGTCCCCACTCGCTGTACCACGCGGTCCCCACTACGAGCGACCGCGACCGAAGCGCATCGCGAACCGAGGAGGTCTGAGACGCGACTCCAGAGAGTCAGATTACATCGAGATTACACTCCGAGGAGTTGAGTCCTCCAGTACCATTTCATATGCTCGAGCCATTAGCCACATAAATGTTTACATGTTCATTCCCATATCTACTAGTTCGTAAATCTAGTATATCTAAATACTATTTCTCGCGTTTAATACAATGCTTAAGTACGAATGCTTCCACGTGTCTCTTCCATACTGCTGGGTTGCTTTCCATCAGCTCGAATGGGTATAGAACTCTGCATTGCAGAGTTGCGGTAGAGCGGACCGCCGCATATCCTTCCAAGCATTGTCTGTTAGTACAGAAAAACTTGGTGAATGGGACGTGATCCCGGTTCGCGAAGCACACGACGCGCTGGTAGGAAAAATTTCCTTCGTTCCCGTACGTGGGTAACGTACCCCTGGTCCCCATATACCACCGACATGTCTTCTTCGCACCGCTTCAACCGCAGATCTCCGAAGTTTCCTGTTTCCGCAGCAGAGATTGCTGCGTTATCCACGGTCCCTGATGCATCCGCTTCGCATCCGAGCCGCTGTTTCCAGCATCACTGGAAGCTGATATATCAGCCTCCATCAACAGGCCAACATCTACTTCGATAACAGCCAACGATCCACGGCGAAAGTACTACCATGGTATCGAATACGACACCAGCGAAAGGTAGGATTTACTACTACTATTATCCGCGAATCGCAGGTGTTTTGCCCCTACCGCGTAAGCTGAATTAATCGGACCCGGTCGTATCGCGTTTCCGCAGACCAAATCTCAAACAAAAAGGCTAGTGTCGTGAATCTTCCGGATAAACGGAAAGTTATTTCGCCGGACCAGACAGTAGATGCAGATATACAAAACGCGTTGCATTGAACATTACAACCCCATTGCTTCGACACGTTGACATCTAGAAACGCAATTATTTTGCAAGGAAGTGTAGATATTCACATGCATCTGAAGTGTAAAAGCAGATAATCGTAACGCGTTGCGATGAATACTACATCTCGTCTACAAACTTTGAAATGAGATCCGACATCGCGATGAATGAAACACTGGAACCTTATTGCTTCGTCAGGTACACATTTAGAAATACTATCCCTTAGGAAGGAAGTGCATGGTTCACATTCTATTGATGTGTAGACGAGATACACATAACGCGTTACATTGAATATTACATCTTATCATGCGGCATTGAAATGAGATGCGACTTCGCATTGAATGATGCAATAGGACTCTATTGCATCGAAAAGTATACATCTTATAATGCCATTCCTCTATAAGGGAGAGTAGTGCTCACATTCTTTTGAAGTGTAGAAGAGACAAACATAACGGTTTGAATTGATTATTACACCTTACATTAAACACTGAATTGAGATGCAACATCGCGATTCAATCTCTGTTTCGCTCTGGCATCGCTGTTTCAATCTCAACGACAAGCACTACTGTCTCACTCCCACTAATGAGTATATCTGCCTCGCTCGCACCAAAGACAAACACCCTTGTCTACCTCGCACGGGTGACTTCGTCTTGCTGAAAGGGGCAGTCGCAGCCCATAACCTCGATGGGAACTATTCCAATTCAGGGAGATGACTTTAACGGAACCTGTATTCTACTTTTGAGCCTCTCATATACATATATATATATATATATACTATATCCGGACTAATGTATTCCTGCATATAAGAATTCATATATCGAAGTTACACACGTTGAGAATGCAAGACACGAATAACACACACGTAATTGTAAGTTCATGCTATACTACTTCATTATACTGTTTCATAAGTTAAACGCGAAAGACGCGCCACTAATCCCACCAGGAGACGCGAATCCCCACTCGCTGGGCCGCATGCTCCTCGCAACGATCCCTTAATCCCCCACTCGCTAGACCACATGCTTTCATGATTTTTCTAGTAAATATTTCAAATTGGTATAAATATTAATACACATTTTATATTTTAGTTAATTCTAAATACAATATCCCCTTAAGATAGTCCATTACATCTAAAATCCTATCTAATTTCATATCATTTTATAATGTTTTAATTAAATATTTGAAATTGGTTTATATAATTAAACTTACCATATATTTTAGTTACTTAAAAATAAATCATTCAATTCGCTTTTTCTCCATCGAGGCTTGCAAATCCCTCTTCGTTATTCTTATAATTCGTACTTTAGAAGGTATGTAGTACGTATTGATTGTCCGACGCTGGAAATACCTCAAACACTTCTGCTTTACGCAGCTTAGCGTACATGCAATCTCCTATCAAACTTATGTCTATTTTTTATTTTCTTCGGTTCTTAAACTATGTATAGTCTTCTTTCGGATTCGTCGCGATTAGATCGTTTTTTACAGTCATTTTAATGATCTTTTCCACTCTATGGTTGTTCTTCTTACTATCCCAGATTACCGATTTTTTCTATCAGGTCCCCCGTGATTATTATTCTATTTGTTTTCTCTTCCTTTTCCATGTTAACCTCAGTTTAGTTTATATATTCTTCGATTTCTTTCCGTTCCTGTTTGGCGAGAAGTAGCAGGTTATAGCTTTCGTTCCTGCGACCATTGCATGAGCGATTCCGGTCGATGAGTATGTGGTACCTTACGTGAAACATTTTCGATTAACGCCGGTTATCCATATCGCAGTTTCACCGTTCTCGTCTTGCAGTCAGTATTCTTCCATCTTGTGTGCATCCAATATTATCACCACGTCTGTCTCTTGAATCATTCGCATTTGCTGCATGATATCTTGTGCGATTCAGCATCTGTTCAGATCGATTTGTAGGACTTTCAATTCCATATTCGTTTCTCGTTCATTTCTATCAACGCCTTTCTGTTGGCCGGACAATTAAAGCTCCGGTAACGTATCTGATGTGCGGATTCTTTCTTCCTACCTCGCTGCAGATGATACATTTCGGTTTATTCGCGATGCAACCGATCATCGTATAAATCGGGGATCCGCATCTTCTGCAGATTCCCTTAATATCTTTGACTTCTTCGCAATTTCTGCCGATATGTTCCAGTTTATGGCATTTGAAGCATCTCTCTATTTTCGGTAGTACTTTGCAGGGACAAGGTGTTAATGCTATTCTGAGTCGTTTGACCTTCTCCAGCTCTTTACTGTATTTCTGTCCAAATTCAACTAACGCGACTCGGTTCCTCTCCACATCTGTTTTAACAACTTGACCATTCTTTCAATTATTTTCAGTCTTCGTTTTATGTACTCCTTCATTTCTTCTCTAGTCACCTAACGGGTATATGTCCCTTAGTTGGAGCATTATACTCGCACTCGTATGCGATTCTTCGAATTCTTTTTCCAGAGTTCCTTTTATCTCTTTTATTTTGTTCTCTATACCTGTTTTCTTGTTAAATTCCAGGATTATATCTCCCGCTCTCGATTTTCTTGCGTCATCTTTTCCTATTTCTGTCGTTTTTTCTGCTTTTCCTCATCCCATTGTTTGTCCTCGAATGCTTACTGCTTCTTTAATTGTTTCATTTTTCTTTGTAACGTCCGCAACTAGTTCCATCATGTGTTTGATCTCAGTTTTTTTTATATGCCTGATGTTTCCCATTAATGATTTCTAATATGTCATTAACTTCGTCGTATCCTCGCCCATAATATCTATCATTACGTCTGATGTGTGACTGCCTATTCTTCTATGTGAAATTGAGGACGTTATTCTCATCGGTAGCTTCTCCATTATCCTGATCTTTCTTTTTGGTTCCCTTACTTCGGCTCCTGATGCTTCTCCTTTCGTGTCTGTGTCTTGCGAGGCTTTCTTTTTCTCCTTTATATATGCATTTCGTATCCATTTCTATTTTCCTATATTTTTATGTTATCGAGGGGGGGGGGGGGGGCTCCGAACCGCCTGCTCAATCTTCAATCGCCACGACTCGATGGGGCTGATTCCGTATCCCGAGCCAGCATCACCATTCAGCAGTATATGCACAGCAGCCTCACTCACTTCGGCAGTGGGGCCCGGGGGGGGGGGGGGGGGGGGGGCTGCAGGCCCTCGACCATCCTACTGCCTGCCCTGATACGGGCGAGGGACACCCAGGACCACTTGAACTGCGACCAGCATCCATCTTATACTCTAACCGATTCGTAGTTATGCGTTTTCCATTAAGCTTGCCGGAATCAGTGATATTGATTCGTCCAGTCTAAAGTATTATTTTCTTCTTAAGCTTCTCCATTTTCTTATTTTCTCTCACAATATCGTCTATTTCATTGTACCTTGCCCGGACGGTATGTTATATAATCTGTTGTTCGATATTTGTAGGATTTCCTCTTAATAAATGCAATGCTTCCACAGATTTTCTTTTTCTTTTCTTTAGTTACGTTGTTGTTATTTTATCCTCTCTATCCTCCACATTTCCTTTCTGCACCATCCCGAAACCGGCGTTATACGATTACATCATGATGGCGCCCCGGTCTCGCTACCCCGAGATCGAGTGTTCTCCCTTGCATCTGTTGATTTGTATATGTGACATATTGGAGAATATTTCCACTTATCCTTTGTATTTTTCGAATTACGTTTTAATTAGATGTATATTAGATACGCGTCAAAATATCGGACTTCCGTACGATTTTTTAGTAAAGTCTTATTCTTTTCCGACTGTTCGTTTTCATTTCACGATAGGCGCTCCTGTATTCGATGCAGACCCGCTCCAATTGAACCAGCCGATTACTATATCATATTACGTGAATAAACGTTCAATCGGAGCGGATCTCTGCCACTCCGTAACTATGGAAAGCTTACTGCATAGCCTCATCCCTGTGAAAGTTGCGGAAGTTGCTTCCGCCCCGAGATGGAAGTGTGCTTATGTTAGCTTTAGTTAGGTTACGCTAGGTTATGTTAGGTTGGGTTATGTTTGCGAATGTTTGTAGGTTGCTCAGTTATTTTTGGTTAGATTTAAGAAGGCGTAGGTTTGATTTGTTTATGTTTATGAAAGGTAATGCTAGATTGTGTTAGGTTGGGCTAGATTTGAATGAAGGCAGGTTAAGTCAGATTAGGTGTAACTGAGGTTAGGTTGGTTTAAATTAAGTTTAGTGGATGTTAGATTAAGTTAAGCCAAGTAAGAGATGGATTACCAATAGCTGACAATGCCATCCGTTGATAATTCTTGAATTCCCGGCTATTGGCAACAATATTGTTGCCCGTCATTATATCATAATTTATCGACCACACAGGCATCATCTACTGTCGTTATATCGTGAGTTACCGACCGCAGGCAACACCAGTCGTTCATAAGTCTTGAGTTACCTACTATTGGCTGCTCCAGCTGTATGTGAAAGCATGCGCTGTCGGTCATTGGTAACACCAGTCGTATATAATTTATGTATTATTAAGCACAAGCAGCACCGTCGTTCGATCGCGAGTAACCGACCACCAACAGCACCATCCATTGGCAACTTATAAGTTATTCTTAATGGGAGCACCCATCCGTAGGAATGTTGTGGATTTGTCGTAGTCCACGATATTTTCTTCTAATTAACTTTCACTGAGGATGGCTTTTATATAACAATTTTATTTAACAGCAACAAGTCTTTACAATTAAGGTAACCTGAAGTAGGAGCTAAGAAATACAAATCTAGATTTGGCAAAGGCAAATTGTGATGTGTACTCTTTGATGGCGAAGAAATAAGTGAATAATTAATTTGAAAAGCGTAGAAATTTGAAAGACGTCGCAAACGAGAGTCTCTTGTTTATAGATGACGTGAATTAATTTTGAAACAATTTCCTAACGAAAATGTACCCTCCGAGGAGCGGAAGTAGATGGCTGTGAATGTGTCTGCTTATATGCGGAAGTCGGTAACGTCGGTAACGCCACAATGTATTGACTCGTTTCGCCATCTCTTCAAGCACTCCTGAAGCAGAATTGCGAACAGCTTGAGCAGTTCTCACAGAGATGACTCCACCGGTCTGACAACAACGAACGCCACATATTTCTCTTGGGTTCTCACAAAACCATTTGCCACGCAACTCAGTGCTGAAAGGGTTAATAATGCTAGCGCTATTACTTTAACCAGGCATAGAATCCATAGATATGAAAAATTATAATCTTATGAATAATATCAATTCTAGAGGATCATTTCTAGTGTAAGTATAAAAGTTCTGTTTTAGTTGTAGAAATAAAATTCACTAATATGACACTATACTTATTTTCAGGTCCAAGATAGGCTTACCTTTATAAATATCAGCCTACCACTAACTATAAAAATTAAACAAATATGGTTTCAAACTCGTGTCGATTATCTAGTATCCAAGTTTGGAATCTTAATGTGTGCTCTTGGAAGGGCCGATGAATATGAAAATGATGGTATTGCTGTGAATGCAGACTTGTCAAAGACTCTCAATTTAAGATTGCCTTACGCACGTGTTGTTTCAGTTATACATATGGCTGCGATAGAGATGTTAGGTGGTTCAGAATCACAAAATTATAGTGGGAAGCTGGAAATAATGGGTGATGCAATGTACGCATTTATTTTGCAAAGACAGTAAATCTGTTTCTAATCAGTCTTTAATCGATGAGGCAATATTAAAAAACTGAAGGGATGTCTGATTTTACCTATTCTGCGTGTAATACAGGTGTGAATAATTAACTAAAGATTTACAATTAATACATGAATGTATAATTTATATTTTAGTAAACAAATCAATTTATTTTACAGAATAAAAAGATTATTGTAAGATAAATTGTTGCCTGATTCTTTCCTAGAGGAGAATTTGGATAATTATGTATGACAATTGAAAAGAACGAACACTTTATACAGATAAATCAGAGGAAAAGATCATGCAAATATTAACTGTCATCCAAACTAATTTAAACAGCGAGTTTGTTAACAAAACTGTAAGCTCAAATACTATATTGTTCATTATGGTAAAAAAAAAATGTATTAGTCCTCGTACATTACAGCACATCATAGATCAGTCCGATTAATTGCCCAAGCAACCATAATTCAAGAGTTAATTAACATCATTTTTGCAAAAATTTACAATATGTAAATATCGTAAATTTTAATGGTGACGAAGCTGGTACACGGTTTTTGGATCTTAAAAATGGTAAGAACCTAGTCCACCACTAGGTACAACATTAACAATGGATTTTCAAAATTTTCTCACAATGCTTTCTCATTAAAAAAATATGTTTTTTACGTTCAAATTAATTAGAAATGCAAAATGATTTTACTAATAACATAATATTATATACCTTTCGGAGAATTAAAACTTACATCGACAATGGGAAACTTGAAAATTAGCGGTGATCTACGAAAAGCAATGAAATTAGAGAAATTAATGGTCAATTTAAAGTCGAAACTTACTTTAAAAAATTAAATACTGTCTTCTTAGAAAGAACCGACATATTAACTATTTAAGGAAAAATTATTCCTACTTATAAAAATTTTGTTACTTTTTTAAAAAGTTTAATATGATATAAAATATTTAAAATATGAAAAAAACTAAAGTAAAATATATTTTTATATATTTTTGTAATTTATTTTCTAACGCTAAATGATAAACATTAAATAAATTACGTTTGAAAATATTAATTTATGGAGATTGAACTTTACTCATATATTTATAATAAAATGAACATAGTTATACATTTTCAATATTTTCTTTCGAAACAATGAGCAAAGATATAACGTACTTTCTTATTATAGTTGTAGCTGCTTCACAAGTTCGGAAAATGATAAAATAGACCAACGCCAGCAAAAAGTCTAATGTTTCATAATTATTTTATAGTTGAAAGATTATCAAGCTTTATGCCTGGATGGTTGCTTATATACAAGTATAACTGCCAAAATGAAATGAGATCACAAAGTGATATTTACACACCTGCTTGCTGCAATTTTGACGTATTTAAATTTCTGTAGCAGTTGCAGAAGTACCACGTAATAGGTTTCATAGTTAAAAAATGGTATAAGATTTTCTGTAGAATATCAAGTGGATGTAAAGCTGCTATTGCACAGTAGACAGCATTCTTCACTGGAAGAATTTTTCTTCGAATGTGTTGACTCCAGATTTATTTGAATTGTTCTCGTTTAGAACACTAAAACTGAATGACATGTCCCTTGACACAGTAGGCCGTTAACCACGATACCCAGCAGATTCAAGGTTCCTTTATCTGAGATTAAGGCCGGCCCTCTTTGTTTCCAAACTTCTTTACATTGCGTTATATTCTTAAGACTCTTTGTAAGAACAGAAACGCTACATGGATTAAAAAAGTGTAATAGTTTAATTTATATAATGTTGAACATTTTAAATCCGTTTACGTCGCTTTGCTTGTTATATATGTTTATCACCTGGCGCTAAACCAACTACTACTGCCACCATCCCTTTTTAAAATTTGGAAATTACACCAGATCTAATGAAACATGCTTAGATTGCAAATGTGTATTTACTGTATCCAGAAGAAATGAAATTACGTTGACAGAAATACCAGCTAGTTCTCCACGCCTATCTGAAACAACATTATATCATCTTGTTAAACAATAATATATTAAATGTGACTTGGTCTTTTATATTTGAATTTATAAACATCGAACAAATAAATATGTTTTTCTTGCTATTCATATCATTATACTTTCAGTAATATATTATGTGCTGTCATTTGATATATTAACTGCTTAATTGTATTTTGCAACGAACCTTACGCACTAAACACTGTTTTTACTCCTCATACGAGTGGATAGTTCTTCGTGTTATATTCTTATATCGCTTTGATTATAAGATTGTATGATATTGTTTTTATGCAGTCATGTATAATTATGTACATACAAATTCGCAATTAAGTAGCTATGTGTTCAAATTTAATTCCAAATAATGCTCTAGAAAGCATCCCAGATAACAAACTGCAAGATGGTGGCGACACCTATACCAGCACTATATTGCCACTTCTGAGGAGTGTCATCTGATCCGTAGCCATTTGTGACCGAATTCATTAGCTAAAATGCCAGAACGTGTTACCAGCATGTTCTAGGCAAGCGTAGCAGACCGTATGAATCGCGCAGCACCAGGACCATCATGATATGCGTGTCAGCGCACCATTCATGAATCTTCTCAGCAATGACGTAGGGTCACATTTGGTAATGGGGAACCTCTGCTTCCATACAAATTAGAACCGTTAGATGTCAGTAGATGTTCAACATATGAGTATTGTTAGACATTTTGATAGTCGTTTTCCTATATTTATAGTTATTGAGAGAGTCGTATATATTTCTTTCAACCCATCATAAACTAAAAATATTATTTATAAAAAAGTATTACTAAGAATATAAAAATTAACGCTGTTGCGTCCCTAACTTCGCCTTGTGTAATTTCTTAAATAACATGCTGTGATCGTATTTAATATAACCCTCAATTGCATGAATTTGTAACGATGAATTGAGGAAAATGCCTGCGCCACTACCACGCGCGTAGCTATGGTGAGCTGATAGTATCATTGACACGGCCGTGTAGCCCGTGTGCTATATCGCGGTGCATTAATAATGCCGTGGTACGAGTGTCGTTCGTTGCTCGTTGTTTACCAAACATAGGTTGTTTGCAAACCTATAACCGGTTACTTTCATTTTTTAAAATGAATTGATATGTTCATTCTTCCGTAATATGATAGAGCGTTTTAAAACGAGTTCAACGACCTGCAACATGAAGCCATTGAAGGTTACAAAAAGTAAAGAAAGGCGATGATGCTTACGGTTTTGATAGTAAATGAGACATACGTATTGTAAACAGTGGTGGAATGCGTAATGTTTACTGTTTACTTCACTGTCAATAAACACTCTTCGAAGGGCATTTTAATAATTTGCAGGATAAGTTAAACATGATAAGATTAGTATTGAAATATCGGTTCGATTACGTTTGCTTAGGCTGTTCTTTGTGTCGTCCATTTTATAAGTACTGAGCTGCGGATACCTGAGGACAGCTCACAAAATTGTAGAACTATGAAAGATTATCATTGTGAAATTGAATCAAAAGGTATTTAAATTCCATTAGATTGCAAACAAATCTTAATATTCCATTTTAAATAGTAAAGTAAAATACTCGTTACAAAACTACAAGAATGGATACATACGTCACTAAGATAAAAAATTATTTACAAGAATTAGATAAGAATATCTCAGCAAATTTTCAATATTAAGTTAGCGAACCAAGCAATACGTTGTCAGTAATTACGAATATGAAAAATTCTTGAACATTTCAACAGAAAGATGATCTAATCAGTAGATAGAAAAATCAAACAGATTTATTGTCTGCCCTACATCAGGACGGTGATCAGGCGTGCTTCCTCACCTAGACGGGTATACGCGACGGAATCTACCATCTAACAACTAGTTACTCCCACCTCACTGAAAGGGGCGATGGAAAAATCCAGATGTGCCGCGGCGCCTTTCCCAGCGGGCGAGTCCTTCAGCTACTCCGTCGGAGAGGACGAATCCTAACCGCCGGAGCACCCACGGGGAACCTCGGGGGGGGGGGGGGGGGGCGAACTTGCTACGTATACGCGAACACGCTCACTCTGACCCTTTTTGAATTAGGATGCATCAGTTTCGCCAAATTTATAGATGATCCAGACTGCCAGCCCAGTCTATTCATGTTTGCTCTACGAAAGTGTCTCGGACTAGCTTGAGCAAATCGATAATGCACCAAACCTCCGAGTCCAGTTTAATTCGATAACCCCAGAGCCCCGTTAGCCACCGGGCAAGCCCGGCGCCCAGGTTCCACCACGAGGAAGTGGGGATGGGTACTTCCTGGACACCCAGGTTCTGGAACCCAGAAAAATCAAACATTCAATTTCAATTCCAGAATACAACTGTGATGTCCGCCGAACCTCCCGGTACCTCCTACACCCCCCGGCAGAGCCGCATACAGCGCCTGCCGCCATTGCAGAGACGAACATACCGATACACGGTAACACAGTCTGATCACCGAACTAAGGCAGCCACCCTCGCACCAAGGAGTTGAACCACACGATCGCGCCTCGACGCGCATACGTCAGACAGTTGGAGCAGACACCAACCATAGCTTCCGCACGAGGACCATTTCACGCACCACGAGGGTCGCCCGCAGTTACGCACACATATTCGTATTATACTCATGTCTATAACCAAGCGAATTCTAGTATTTAAGCATACGGCACTCTATGTACAAACAGGACGCAACACACAAGTATAGCATAAGTCATTTCATGTGTAATCATAATTTTAGAAAGCGTATTATTCATAATTAGAGCCGCGCCAGCTCACGCCGGCCGCGCACGTCTCACCACGACCGTCCGCACCATCGCGAGTGTCGAGCGTCCGCCCCACTCCAGGGCCTAGCGACTCGCGTTCCCGCGCGATCCGAGGAGGTCGCTGATCCGCGAGTCAACGGAGAGATCAAGCCCAGCGCTCGATGAGTATAGATCGATCCAAGCGCTCATCGCGACCGTACCTATCATGCCTCCGGGCCTTACTCCACCTCACTTGAAGATGTTTGCTATTTCGGTACTATTTTAACTCAGAATTCAAGTTGCTATTTCCAATTCTAACTTTAATTTTATTCTAAATCAATGATTCTAGTACTTAGTCATTCTTAGCATAGGGCAGTAAAGTGTAAGCTTAGGTTTTACTTAGAATATATTTTATTTTTACCAGTATTTACAATCTCTCATTATTCTCGAAGCATTCCTTGCCTTATATTAAATTAAATTCATTACGATACGAAGTTTTTCACGAGTTCACGCGTCTTCTAAAATCATTCAAGGAGTTCTGACCATTAGTCACGCGTAGTTACGGACCAGTTAGAGTGGCCCTCCGCTTAGCTGCACCAATCCACAGTTCGACTAAGGAGAACATATCCATCGTTTTCCATATCTCTGGATCGGCAAACTAGAGCGGTCCCCACCGCTAGTGGATCCGTATCTGGTGTTTTGGAATCCGATTTGAATGCGCTTTTCCGCTATGAATAAACGAATTCGACGCGTGGGAAGGAAGAACTTCCCGCATTCTCCAGTGCGCGAATACGTAGATACAAGCAGTTACTCCATCGTCGACTACTGTTCCGTCTCATCTCCTGCTGTCTGCCG
This sequence comes from Xylocopa sonorina, assembly GCF_050948175.1. NCBI lineage: Eukaryota > Metazoa > Arthropoda > Insecta > Hymenoptera > Apidae > Xylocopa > Xylocopa sonorina. The sequence continues at coordinate 1,143,421 of NW_027490117.1, forward strand.
ACCGGACAGCCTTTCTGCATCGCCGCCTCCGTCCCCGATCCGCACCAGAGATCAGCCTGCCTGGGTACTCGTTCCATTGTCGATTCCGCCTCACAGCCCGTACGCAGGGTCCATACAGGGGAAGATCCTCGCCGACGACGATACCTGGAACGAGGTTAGTAATTAGCGGTTTCCAAAATTTCGAAAGTAAATCCCCTTTTTTATATACTTCCTTCCGTGACTTTCGCGCAGTTTTCCGCGTTCCAAAAAGAACCCGGTCTTCGACGCAATTGTGCGAGCCGAGCCGCTCGAGGCTGCGTGTTACTCAGAAAACCGGTTAATTTTCCGCGACCCGAGACGTGACATATCTATAAGAGGTAAAATATTTGGAAAACTTTAATTATAGTCTTCAATGCAAGCAGTTGGACAATATTTCAATTTTTAAGAAAATTGATGAAAGTCAACCATTTTCAAATGGTCAGGATCTTTGCTGTTTGAGCACTAAGTGACTAACAACTAACTGCATAAATTTCAGGTTTATGAACATATTGATTGAAGCTTATGCTGATCCGTTTATAACCGAGTTACCAAATAATAATCAACACTAAGTTATCATTTAAGAACTTAAACGATTACACCTCGCATACATATAAAAATATTGAAAACGTGAAATGTAAGTAGTTTATCAAAAATTCTTCTAAAAGTACGGAATAAGTGTCTTTGTTGAAGTAAGCAAGTTCTAACGTTTTAAGCAGCGCGATGTCCCTTATCTGCCTACGTTTCATAGCAAGTAAGTTCTGAAGTTCTATGAAATATGAATAAATTCTCAAATTCTCAGTTCAACGTTTAAAACTATGTATGTTCTATATATTCATGTAAAGTTTTGGTCCCTATCAGTTTATACGATTCAGAGTACGTAAGATGCAAAGTTCCATGCAACATGATTTCGTTTCTCATTTCTACGTTCGATAATAGGCACTTTCTAATTCTCCATACAACGCGATGCAACTTCATAGTCCTACGTTTCAAAGTAATTCCTAAAGTTCCACGAAAATGGATGTCGCATATGAGTGTCTACATGTCAGTATAAGTAGCTTCGAAGATTCCTTGCAACAAGATGGAGCATCTCAGTACTCTAATTCGACGTAAGTAATAACAAATATTTTGTGCTACAAGATGGTGCTTCCCATTTTTACGCTTCAAAGCAAGTATGTAATGTTCTATGCATCGCATTATGTTTACCTGCTTCTACACTTTAGAATAATGTGAATGCTCTAATTCCCTGCAACGGAATGGCCCTACATAGTGTCTACGTTTCAGAGCAATAGAGTTCCTATGCTCCATGCAATGCGATGGCGCATCTCATTTCAGTGTTACAAAGTAAGTAAGCAGTAACATTCTATGCATTGCATTATGCTTATTTGCTACCACACTCCAAACGAATGTGAATTCTACAGTTTCAAGCAACGAGATGGTGCTTCATAATGTCTGTATTTTAAAACAATAGGATTCTAATGCTACATGGATTGCAATGGCATCTCATTTCAAAGTTCCAAAATAAGTAGGCTGCAATTTTCTATGCACTACAATATACCGATCTGCTTCTATATTTCAAAAGAAAGTGAAATCTGTAGTTCCTTGCAACGGGATGGTGTTTCAGTGTCTGCGTTTTGAACGAGCAGAGTTCTAATGCATTATGCATCGCGATGGTGCATATCATTTCAACGCTTCAAAGTAATTAGGTTGTAATGTCTTATGTATCACATTATGCCTATCTGCTACTATGCTTTAAAGGAATGTGAATCTTACATTTGCTTGTATCGGGATGGTAATTCATGGTATCTGCTTTTCAAACCAATAGATCTCTAATACTTTATGCATCGCGAGGTCGCACATCATTTCAGCGCCTCAAAGTAAATAGGTTGTAATGTTCTATGCATCGCAATCCTCTCATTTGCTTCTATGCTTCAAAAGAATGTGAATCCCTCATCACTCCCTTGCAACGGGGTGGTTTTTCATAGTGTCGTCGTATCAGAGGAATATATTTCTAATGCTTCATGCATCGCGATGGCCCATGTCATTCCAACGTATCTAGATAAGTAGAAAGTAATGCTCCATACGTCGCATTATGCATACCTGCTACAACGCTACAAAGGAATGTGAACTCTACAGTACCCTGCAACCAGATGGCAACTTGCAGTATCTTCGATGCAACGCAGTAGGGTTGTATTGCTCTATGCAATGCGATGGCTTCCGACGTTACAAAGTAAGTAAGCAATAACGTTCTGTGCATCGCGTTATGCTTATCTGCTTCTACAATTCAAAGGAATCTGAATTATACAGTTGCGTGAAACAGGAGAGAGAACGTTATTGCTCTGAGAGGTAAATACTACGAAGCGCCATTCCGTTGCATAAAACTGAAGAATTCATGGTCGTTTAAAGTATGAAAGCAGAAAACAATATTTCTGCGAATGGAAGATTACAACATACTTACTTCGAACCATTGCAACGGGATGCGCTTCCGCATTACAAGGAGCATTAGAACTCTATTACATTCACTCGTAGACATTCCGGAGCGCCATACCGTTGCATGAAACAGTAGAATTCACATTCCGCTGAGTTGTACAAGCAGAAAAGCATAGTACTGTGCATTGAACATTACAGCTTACGTACTTTGAAACGTTGAAACGAATTGCGCCATCGCATTGCGTGGAAAATTTGAACACCATGGATTTGACATGCAGATAAATTGAAGTGTCATCCCGTTGCATAGAACTGTAGAACTCACATTCTTTTGAAGTATAGATGCATATAAGCATAATGCTTTACGTAGAAGATTACAGCTGAATTACATTGTAACGATTAAATTAGATGCGTCATTGCATTGCATGGAACAGCGTAACACCACTGCATTGACACGCAGATATTATGGGGCGTCATCCATTTGCAATGGACTGTATAATACATATTCTTTTGAACAGTAAAAGCAGATAAGCATAAGCTACGCATAAAAGATTGCATCTTCCTTTTTTTGAAACTTTGAAGTGAGATGCGATCGCATTGCATAGAGTATTAGAACACCGTTGTACTGTTATAGTAGTTATAGTATATTGTTATATAGACATTATGAAGCAACAACCCGATACATGGAACTGTAGAATTAACATACATTTGAAATCTAGAAGCAGATATGTATAAAGCTATGCATAGAATGTTACTGTTTACTCAGTTTGAAGTGCTGAAATGAGATGCGACATCGCATTGCATGGAGAAATAGGATTTTACTCTAGTGATACGCAGGCACTGTGACGCACCATCCCCATTCATGGAACTGTGGAATCCACATTGTTTGGAAGTGTAGATGCACATAAGCGTAATGCTATGCATAGAAGATTGCAGCTTACTTACTTTGAAGGGTTGAAATGAAATGCGATATCACATTGCATGTAGCATTAGAACTCCGGTGCTTTGACACGCAAACAATATGAAGCCCCATCCTGTTTAATGGAACTGTAGAAGTGACACTCTTTTGAAGTGTGGAAGCAGATAAGCATCACGCTATGCTTTCGTGACTGCAGCTTACTTACTTTGAGACGTTAAAATAAAAAGCGCCATCGCATTGCATGAAGCACTAGTTCTTCATCGTTTTTACACGCAGACAGTGCGAAGTGCCATCTCGTTGCATGAAACTGTAGATTTCACATTTATTAAAAATATGGAAACAGATATGCATAATGCTATGCACAGAAGATGACAGCTTACTTACTTTGAAACGTTGATATGAGATGCGACATCGCACTGCATGGAGCACTAGATCACCATTGCGTTGAAACGCAATACCATTGGCCGGAAGTGTCAAATTCACATTCTGCTAATGAGTGGATGTCGTCAAGCATAATACCATACATGTCGGCGTTGCATGGAGCACTAGAATGTCACTGCTCTGACACGCAGACAATATGAAGCACCATCCCGTTTGAATGAACTGTAGGGTTCACATTCCCTTGAATTGTAGTGGCATACATGCTTAATGTTATTGAAGGATAATTAAATTATCTTAATTTAAAAGTTAATTAATAATTCTAGTTTCAAATGTTATGTATTTGGAATATTCTAAATAGCGAGCGAGAAGTAGTGTGTGGAATAAATGAGTTTTTCGTGTAAATATTTTAAGACGATGAAGTTGTTGTTCATTAGCATTCTTTGGAGTTATATCTCAGTTGAGATGAACTATTTAATGATTTACAAAATCTTGTGGTTGTCTTTAGTTAATAAGTTTCCTACAATTTGTGGATCTCAGGCGTGGTAATTATCAAGAAGACATTCTAGATTAAAGTAGGATACGTTCTAAGGATTGGAATATTACCAAGTATTTGAAGACAGAACGTTGGAGAAAATTCCTTGACGGTCTAGAACGTTCGAGAAGTTATTCATGCGACGCGAGTATAGTTTTGAGAGATAGTGCGAGAACGGAAATTAAACATTCGTGTAGAGACAATTCGAGTTTATACGCGGGTGTCGAGTGAAAATTTTCACAATGAAAGATTTCAGTACAATCACAGTTACTGCGCTAGAAGAGATATTAATGGAGCATAAACTACCTACTGCTGGTTCGAAAGCTAAATTAATTTCCCGTTTGAAGGATGTTGACCCAGACGGAACGTGGATAGATGACAAGCTGAAGGAGGTTCGTGAAGATAATGAAGGGTCGTGTGTTGATATATCATCAAACGTGCAGTCAGCAATGAATTTACAGCATCGAGAAATTGGTTTTTCCATAAAGGAAAAAGAATTAGCAGAAGGTGAGTTAATTATGTTGCGCCTTGAGTTAGATGCGATGCGTTGTTAGTGGCGGTGACAATCTCTTGGCATTGAATAATGGCAATGAATGTAATGTTTTATCTGAAATTAGTTAGCGGCGAACGAATATTTCGGCAGTTGCAAATGTACTTTGTAAATTTGATGGCAAATCTGGTGATTGTGAAATTTGGAAGAAGCAGATCAATTTGTTGAAGACGATATATAAATTGGAAGATGACGTTACACGATTACTTATCGGTATGCGACTGAAGGGAAAAGCACTTGAATGGTTTTATTCGAAACCAGAATATATAACTATGCTATTCAACCGACTGCAGGAAGAATTAAGAGTTACGTTTTATCATCCACAAAGCAAGTTTGAAATAAGGAAGGAATTTGAAGAGCAATTGTGGAAGAAGAACGTGACATTTCATGAATATTTGCACGAGAAAATCATCCTTAGAAATCGAGTACCAATCAACGACCATGAAATACCTGAATACTTGATTGACGGCATCCCCGATGAAATGCTCAGGAGCCAGGCGCGTATTCAACAGATTACAAAACCCATCAACTTTCGAAAGCGTTTGAAGAGGTAATTCTCCGAGATCAAGGTTTGTCGAGTGCACAAATGTCAACAAAGTTTGAAAAGTGTGAAGACAGTTTCAATAGAAATGAACGAAAAGAGGTGGTCAATGTGGGTGAGATAAAAGAGTTTACCGGTAATATTGTACGATGTTATAATTGCGGTGGGCATGATCATATTAGCGTGAATTGTCTGACGAAAGATCGTGGTGTAAACTGTTTTATATGTCAAGAACGTGGACATATTGTATCCAAATGTCCCAAAAAATCTAAAGCGAGTGAAGAGAGCTGCCCGACATTAAGAGGTTCGCACCGAAAGTATCTCAAAAATGTTTTACTTAATAGATACGAGATTGAAACATTAATCGATTCAGGAAGTGATTTTAATTTAATTCGCGCAGACGAATATATTAAGCTTGGTTTTCCGCAATTACGACGCAATTACATTTCGATGGTATAGATTCAAAGAATGATACGACATTTAGTGAATTTCAAGTAGAAATTACCGTAGATGGGCACTCATATTCGATTTGTATACAAGTAATCTTCAATACCATTGTTCGGCACAAGCTGTTGATAGGAATGAATTTCTTAAATGTAACCGATGTTAGCATTAGAGGTGGTAAAGTAAACTTTCGTCCATTACCAAAAGTAACGCGCAAAATTGTTGAAAGAGAATATATTGTACCGGAAATATTTAAAATAGATGTAACGAGTGACATGTTAGAAGTAAATTAGCGAGTGGCAATAGATTATCTTGTTAGTAATTACAAGCCGAGTAAAACCTTTAAACCTGAAATTGCAATGAAATTAATATTGAAGGCGAAGAGTCTATATATCAATCGACGAGACGATTGTCAGCGTCGCAAAAAGTGATTGTTAATGTGCGACAGGATAAATCAAGTCGAAAGTATACAGCATTTATTGTACCAGATGGTCATTATGAATTCTTACGAGTCCCTTTTGGTCTATGTAATTCAGCAGCAGTTTTTCAAAAATTTATAAATACCATATTTAGAGATCTTATTCGAGACAGAATATTTCTAGCATACATACATGATTCGATTATTTCATCAAATGATATTGATAGTGGGATCAAAAATCTTGAAAGCATTTGAATTTTTGCGAGCGGAACCGATTCAATGCTCAGCTGAGAAAAGTGTTGTTTTCTGCAAACTTCTGTCCAATTTCTCGGGCATGTAATCAACAATGGTTATGTTCGCCCCTCACTAAAATTGATGCAGTCCGACGGTTTCCAATGTTAAACACGTACAAAGTTTTCTAAGACTAATCGGGATTTTCCGTAAATTTATTCGTGAATACCCTGTAATCGCATGACATTTGTCTAACCTTCTGCGAGCGAATGCTTAATTTTGTTTTGGAGCAACTGAAAAGGAAGCATTCACACGACTTAAGCTTTTATTGAGTGAGAAACCAATATTGAATTTGTATCAAGTAGAAGTAGAGACGGAGTTGCATACAGATGCTTCTGCGTTAGGATACAGATCGATTTTATTTCAAACAAATAACTAAGATCAACCTTTTCAACCTGAATATTATTTTCTAGTTGTATCGGGTAAATGCTTTTACAAAATTTACATGGCTTTATGCTACAAAATCTATTACTACAGCTTAAGTTTTGTCACGCCTGAAGAAGCAAGCGACTATTTTCTGTATTCCGTGTCCGTCAAATAATTTCTGATAGGGGAACCGCTTTCAGTGTAAATGTTTGCAAGCAATATTGTCAAGAAGAAAATATAGAATATGTTTCAAATACAACAGGAATTCCTAGAGCTAATGGTCAAGTTGAACGTCTTAATAGAACATTCATACTATTGTCAGCAAAATTAGCTGCACCTGAGCTCTGTGAATAATGTAAGTACTTAGAAGTAGATCAACAATGTTTGAAATCAGCAATACATCGAAGTATTGGTAGGTCACCATATCATCTTCTCTCTGGGTCACATTCGCGTCTTAGAGGTCATCTTGACATCCGACATATACTTGAAAAGGAACGGATCACACGTTTTCAAGATAAATGCGATGAAGTACGACTTCAAGCAAGCAAAAATATATCCAGGATCCAACAACAGAATAGGCGAACCTTTAACAAGAGTAGACGAAAGGCTAGAATTTATCGTGAAGGAGATCTAGTAGCAATTAAACGTATGCAACAGAGTCCTGGTCTAAAAATAGCTCATAAATATTTTGGACCGTATGAAGTTACACAAGTTTTACGCAATCAACGATTTGTATTTCGAATGGTATGGGAAGGAGAAGGACCCTTACAAACATCTACATCAGCAGATTCTTTGAAATTGTGGATCGACGAAATCAATGTTGATTTATCTGAAATCGAAGACGACATGAATGAAGACATTCGGGACAAACGTTCATGCAGGACGGCCGAGTGAAGGATAACGAAATTATCTAAATCTGAAAGATAATCAATAATTCAAGTTTCAAATGTTACGTGCATGGAACATTCTAGAATGCGAGAGAGCGAATGTGCGGAATAAATGATATTTCTGGTATATGTTTTGACACGATGAAGCAGTTGTTGATTAGCAGTTGTAGGAGTAATATCTCAGTTGAAAGGAACTATCTAATCATTTTCAAAATCTTGTAATTGTCTCTAATTAATGAGTTTCCTACATTACGCATACAAGATTATAGCTAACTTAATTCGCTACAAACAAATGAAATGCGCAGTCGCATTGCATGGAGAATTAGAACCCTATTGTTTTGACATGCAGACACTGTGAAAGATCACCCTGTTGCATGGAAGCGTATAATTCACAACCTTATGATGTGTAGAAGCAGATAAGCTTAGTGCTATGCTTAAAGGATTACTGCCTACTTACTCTAAATGTTGAATTGAGATGCGTTATAACATGGCATGCAGCATTAGAACTCCACAGCTTTGACATGCAGGTACTATGAAGCGCCATTCCGCTGCGTGGAACTGTAGAATTTACATTCTGTAGAAATGTAGAAGCAGATACGCATAATGCCATGCATAAAAGATTAAACGCTGAAATGTGGTGCACCATCGCAATGGATGAAGCATCAGAGGAAGTTGCATGGAACTGTATAATTCAGATTCTGTAGAAATGTAGAAACAGATAAGCATAAACCGATGCAATGAGCATTAGAACTTACTGTACCTATTTTGAACTGTTGAGATGAAATCCGATATCGCGATGCATGAAGCATTAGAAACTAAATGCATCGACACCTATAAATCTAGAAACGCTATCTCTTAGCAAGGAAGTGTAGGATTCACCTTCTATTGACGTTAGAAGTTGCGAGGAAGTATAGACATCACATTCCTTTCAAGTGCAGAAGCAGAAAAGCATAGTGAGATGTATAGAGCACGAAAATCTACATAAGTACTCCGAACTGTTGATATGAAATGCCATATCGCGGTTTATGAAGCTTTGAAATTCTATTGCTTCGATACATGGACTGCTAGACACACTATTCCGTAGCAAGATAGTATGGGATTTACATTCTTCTCAAGTTCAGATGCAGATACACAATAACGCGTTGCATTGTATATTACATCTTATCACGAAACAACGAAGTGAAATGCGACATCACTTCGAATGCACGACTAGAACTCTACTGCTTCGACACGTTGACATCTACAAACCGTATCCCCTCGGAAGGATGTGTAGAAATTTCATTTTTTTGAAGCGTAGAAACAAATATGCATAATGAAATGTATAGAGCATAATAATATACTTACATACTACAAACTGTTTGTATGAAATGCGATATCGCGATTTATGGAGAATTAAAGATATGTAGCTTCGATACGTAGACACCTAGAAACGCTACCCAGTAGCAAAGAAGTGTGAGATTTATATTCTTTTGATGTGTAGACGCAGATACACGAAACGCGTTGCAGTGAACTTCTTATCATGTAACATTGAATTATGATGCGACATCGCGTCGAATGAAGTATTAGAACTCTATTGCTTCGACACATAAACATCTACAAACACTGTCCCTTTGCAAGGGAGTGTGGAGTTCACATTCGTTGGCAATGTAGAAAAGATAAACGTAACGCGTTGCATTAAATATTACATCTTACATTAAACATTGATTTAAAATCGCAACATCGCGATGAATGTAGTTCCTTACTATTTAAAGTGAAACATTGAGATTTGTTTACAATCTAATGGAATTTAATTACCTTTTGATTCAAATTCTTCTTATAAAATGGACGACAAACGAACAGCCTAATCAAAAGTAATCAAACCGATTTTTCAATACTAATATTATTATGTTTAACTTATCCTGCAAACTATTAAAATGCTCTTCGAACAGTGTTTACTCACTTCCTTCCACCACTGTTTGCAATACGTATGTTTCATTCACTATCAAAACCGTAAGCATTATCGCCTTTCTTTACTTCTTGTAGCCTTTAATGGCTTCATGTTACAGGTCGTTGAACTCGTTTTGAAATACTCTATCGTATTATGCAAGAATGAACATACTATTTCATTTTAAAAAATGAAGGTGATCTTCAAATATCCAACATACCTCCACTTACAAAAGACTATTTTCATCAACGTCTGGGTCCTTGATACAATTTTATATCAGCAAAAATTTCTATGGAACTTATTGTTTCTAGAATATCTAAGGTGCTAATTATCACTGCGCAACCCTGTATATTGCTATGGATGTACCCAACAAGGCAACGATGAACAAAGTTAAATTTAATATTACGATGTTTATTATAATACTTACAATATATTTGTTTTTCTGGAATTTAGCCAAAAAACAGTGTTCACGATATCGACATATGAATGCATTTGCCTTACAATTACAAGAGCGGACAGTTTAGAATGTAGAATATTTATTTTCTGCTCTAACTGAATCATTGCAAACGTTAAGTAAAGTACGTGCCTTTCAAAACAGTCAGATGCAAATTACCATACAACGTTTCCAAGAAATGGTACATGCCACTCTTTTTTAATTTCTGTTTTTGTAATCAGAGCAAACTTAATTGAAATATCCTCAAAATTTAAAGACAAAAAGTTATTATAATCTTACGCAACATATATGATGGTGATAAAGGATAAGTATACGGAACTGAAAGTGGAAAGTAGCGAGCAGAAAAATAAACTGACAGAACAATAAAATCTGTTAAACAAAAAACTATTGCACAAAATCAGGTATAATAAATATTACTTCTGCTCAAAAGCTATAATAAAATTGGACCGAAATGGATATAAAACAGGCAATAATATTTAAACGTTCTATTCTATGGAAAGGCAAATATTTCAACGAGAAAAAATGTATTACTTACAAATTACTTATGTCCGCAGAGATCTCACTAATTCAGGCTTCTTGTCTTGCAGAACTAATCATTCATTTAACATGGAAAGGAATCGAGGAATTGTAAGAGATTTTGATATTTCACAGCCTCACTCGATACGTCGATTGGATAACGTAAAATATCGGACATTAATTGCATCTACATCTTCAGACCTTAAATATATAATTGCAACAACATATTTAATAGCGTTTTAATAACATTTTTCTAATTGTTTATATCTATGCCTAATAAATATATTAATCGAATAAGTTGCTTTACAAAAGAATAAAAGAATCTGAGTATTACAAATCTGAGCATTACATAACGAACATGCATTACATATATAATGTTTTATGTAACAAAAGATGAAGACCAAAAAGATCGTACATAAGTTAAATCCACAATGCGGTCATAGAGATGCAGAAGCGGCAAAAATTCCAAGCAATAATTAACAAAATTCAAAGAGGGGAAAGTGAAAATTCATCTCCTTGATGATGATAAGAAACAAGTCTGCCTCATGCACTACAATATCCCAAGCAGCCAGCGATTGGCACGCCAATGACAACGGATGGAACGAATTCCGTGACAGAACTGGCATACTATTAGTACTGGGGCGACACTCGTATCACGGCACTACTAATGCACTGCGCTATAGCACACTGGCTACACGGCCGTGGCAATGACACTATCAGCACACCATAGCTACACGCGTGGTAGTGACGTAAGCTGACATTTACTAATGGGAAAATTGATTCCACAAAAATTATAAGCGAATATGAAAAATTGCTAAACCAAGCAGTTTATTTATTTTGATTCCAAAATAGATACACCGGCACGAAACAGAAATGTAAAAACTCGACATTATTATTCTCTGTAAACTAGCTCAATACGGCGATTTTTTTGATAAAGTCGTTAATTACTTTATCATAAAAATATATACATTTATTTTATATGTATTTTTCTCAATTGATCGTTACAAATTCATGCAGTTGAGGGTTATATTAAATACGACGACAGCATGTCATTTAAGAAATTACATGAGGCGAAGTTAGGGACGCAACAGCATGAATTTGTACTTTGTAAATAATACTGTTCTTATAAATAATATTTTTAGTTTATGACGGGTTGAAAGAAATATATACAACTCTCACAATAACTATACATATACGAAAACGACTATCAAAATAAATATTAGTACTCATATGTTGAACATCTAACGGTTCTAATTTGTATGAAAGCACAGGTACCCCATTACCAAATGTGGCCCTACGTCATTGCTGAAAAGATTCATGAATGGAGCGATGATACGCGTGTCACTATAGTACTGGTGCTGCGTGATTCACACGGTGTGTTATGCTTGTTTAGAACGTGCTGGTAACATGTTCTGGTATTTTAGCTAAAGAATCTGGCCGCAGATGGCTACGGATCAGCTGAAACTCCTCGGAAGTAGCAATATAGTGCCGGTATGGTGTCGCCGCCATCTTGCCCTTTGTAATCTGGGACGCTTTTCAGAGCATTATTCGGAATTGAATTTGAACACATAGCTACTTAATCGCGAATTTGTATGTACATAATTATACATGACTGCATAAAAACAATATCATATACTTTTATTACCAATGCGATATAGGAATATAAAACGAAGAACTATTCACTCTTATCAGGAGTAAAAGCAATGTTTGGTACTCAAGGTTCGTTGTAAAATATAATCAAGCAGTTAATATATCAAATCACAGCACATAATAAATCACTGAAAGTATAATGATATGAATAGTCAGAAAAACATATTTATTTGTTAGATGTTTATAAATTCAAATTTGAAAGTCCAAGTCATATTTAATATATTCTTGTTTAACCAGGTGATTTGGTGTTGTTTCAAATAGGCGTGTAGAGCTAGCTGGTACTTCTGTCAATGTAATTTCATTTCTGCTGCAACCTAAGCAAGGTTTCATTAATGTGGATTTTCCAAATTTTAGAAAGGAATGATGGTAGTAGTAGTTGGTTCAGCGCCAGGTGATAAACATATACAACGAGCAAAGCAACGTAAACGGATTTAAAATGTTCAAGATTATATAAATTAAACTATTACACTTTTATAATCCATGTAGCGTTTCTGTTCTTTGTAATTTACAAGGAGTCTTAAGAATGTAACGCCATGTAAAGAAGTATGGAAACAAGGAAAGCAGACCTTAATCTCAGATAAAGTTGTGGCGACCACCGTAGTCGCCTTTGCACCCCGTGGCGCAGGGCGGAAGAGCACACTTAACCCTCGAAGCGAAGAGACTGGAGACATTAAACATATGTTTGACTCCAAACTTTCTCTTCGTCTTCGAGGGTTGAGGATGATTTCTACGAACGTGCCCCCTCCTTTTCGGCATCGAAATGAGGGGGTGACAAGCAGATAAAATGTGAGGGAAAGGAGCCCTCAAGATCAGTGTGTTTAGAGTGAGCTTGAAGCTACGTACCTAGCGTCTCTAGCGTTGACTTTCAATCTGTCTTTGTTGAAATAAATTATTTTGTTATATACTTCCGAGTGTTATTCAACCACACCCACGGGTTTCCCAAAAAGTAAACTTGGATTTGTTGGGTATCGTGGTTACCGACGCGCTGTGGTAAGGGATATGTCATTCAGTTGTAATTTTCTAAACAAGAACAATTCAAATAAATCTGGAGTCGACACATTGGAAGCAAAATTCTTCCAGTGAAAAATGCTGTATGCAGTGCAATAGTAGCTTCACATCGCCTTGATATTCTGCAGAAATTCTTATGCCCTTTTATTTGATTTACTAGAATCGAAACTATGAAACGTATTAGGTGGTATTTCTGCAACTGCTACCACACACACACACACACACACACACACACACACACGCACGCACGCACGCACGCACGCACGCACGCACGCACGCACGCACGCACGCACGCACGCACGCACGCACGCACGCACGCACGCACGCACGCACGCAAGCACGCACGCACGCACGCACGCACGCACGCACGCACACACACACACACACAATCCATCAAGATTGAAGACACTGTGTATGTATTGGAGAATGCGTACAAAAAGAAAGGACTATTACATAAATAAATTGGAGAATTCCACTTATAATTGATAATTAGATTATAAACATTTATATGATTTTATCAGAAATTTATATACGTCAAAATTGCAGCACTCAGGTGTGTAAACATCATTTTGCGATCTCATTTCATTTTGGCAGTTATACTTATATATAAGCATCCATTCAGGCATAAAGCTTAATAATCTTTCAACTATAAAATAATTATGAGACATTAGACGTTTTGCTGCCGTTGGTCTATTTTATCATTTTCGGAACTTATGAAGCAGCTAGAACTATAATAACAAAGTACTTTATATCTTTGCTCATTGTTTCCAAAGAAAATATTAAATATGAATAATTATGTTCATTTTGTTATAAATGTATGTGTAAAGTTCAATCTACATAAATAAATATATTCAAGCGTAATTTATTTAATTTTTATCATTTAGTGTTACAAAATGTATTACAAAATATAATATAGTATATACATAAAAATATATTTTACTTTAGATTTTTTAATATTTTAAATATTTTATATTATCATGTTAAACGTTTAGAAAGTGTAAGAACATTTTTATAAGTAGGAATAACTTTCCCTTAATCAGTTAATATGTCGGTTCATTTTAAGGAGAGGGTATTTAATTTTTCAAAGTAAGTTTCAACTTTAAATTGACCATTAATTTCTCTAATTTCATTGGTTATCGTAGATCACCGCTAATTTTCAACTTTCCCACTACGGCTTTGTTGATGTAAGTTTTAATTCTCCGAAAGATATATAATATTATGTTATTAGTAAAATTATTTTGCACTTCTAATTAAGTTGAACGTAAAAGATATATTTTTTTTATGAGAAAACATTGCGAGAAAATTTTGAGAATCCATTTTTAATGTTGGACCTAGTGGTTGACTAGGTTCTCCTCTCCCTGCCGCATCTTTCTACCATTTTTAAGATGTAAAAACCGTGTACCAGCTTCGTCACCATTAAAATTTACGAAATTTACATTTATTATAAATTTTTGCAAAAGTGATGTTAATTAACTCTTGAATTATGATTGCTCGGGCAATTAATCAGACTGATCTATGATGTGCTGTAATGTACGAGTTCTAATAAATTTTTTTTTAACATAATGAACAATATAGTATTTGTGCTTATAGTCTTGTTAACAAACTCGCTGTTTAAATTAGTTTGGATGACGATTGATACTTGCATGATCTTTTCCTCTCAATTATCTGTATAATTTGTTCGTTCTTTTCAATTGTTATATATAATTATCCAAATCTATCTGTTTCAAATTCTCCTCTAGGAAGGAATCAGGCAACAATTTATCTTATCAATAATATTTGTACTCTATAGAATAAATTGATTTGTTTACTAAAATATATATTATACGTTCATGTATTAATTGTAAACCTTTAGTTAATTATTCACACCTGGATTATATGCATAATGGGTAAAATCTGACATTCCGTCAGTTTTTTAATATTGCCTCATCCATTAAAGATTAAGTAGTAACAGATTTACTGTCTTTGTAAAACAAAAGCGTACATTGCATTACACATTATTTTTAGCTTCCCACTATAATTTTGTGATTCTAAACCAACGAACATATCCATTGCAGCCATATGTATACCTGAAACAACGCGTGCGTAAGGCAATCTCAAATTGGGAGAATTGTTTTCCTTAACAATGGAGTTAGAAATATATATAATTAGTGCAGTCTTTGACAGGAGTGCATTCACAGCAATACCACCATTTTCATATTTATCGGCCCTTCCAAGAGCACACATTAACATTCCGAACTTGGATATTATATAATCGACACGAGTTTGAAACCATATTCGTTTAATTTTTATATTTAATGGTGGGCTGACATTTATTATATGAGGATTTGTGCCTTTCTTTAAACATGGTAAGGATAGTTTGGATCTGAAAAAAAGTGTAGTGTCATATGGGAGAATATTATTTCTACACCTAAAACAGAACTTTTTTACTTACATTAGAAATGTTCCTCTAGAATTGATATTATTCACAAGGACATAATTTTTTATACTTATGGATTCTATGCCTGGTTAAAGAAATAGCGCTAGCATTATTAACCCTTTCAGCAATGAGTTGTGTAGCAAATGGTTTTGTGAGAACCTATATGTGGCACTCGTTGTTGCCAGACCGGTGAAGTCATCTCTGTGAAAACTGCTCAAGCTGTTCGCAATTCTGTTTCAGCACAGATTGAAGAGATGACGAAACGAGTCAATACATTCCTACGGATGGATGTTTCCATTAAAAATAACGTATAAGTTACCGATGGATGGTGTTGCCAGCGGTCGGTAACTCACGATATATCGACAGTAGATAATGATTGCGGTCGATAACTTATGACATAATAACGGATGGTATTGTCAATAGTCGGGAATTCAAGAACTATCGAAGAATGGCATTGCCAGCTATCGGTAATCCATCTCTTACTTGGCTTAACTTAATCTAACATCCTCTAAACTTAATTTAAACCAAGTTAACCTCAATTACACCTAATCTGACTTAACCTGCCTGCACTCAAATCTAACTCAACCTAAAACAATCTAACATTATCTTCTTTAAACCTAAACAAAACGAACCTACGCTTTCTTAAAGCTAACCCAACATAACCTAGCAACCTACAAACATTCCCAAACGTATCTCAACCTAACCTAACCTAGCGTAACCTAACTAAATCTAACACAATCACACTTTCATCTCGGGACGGAAGCAGCCTCCGCAACATTCCCAGGGATGAGGCTATGCAGTAAGCTTTCCGCAGTTACGGAGTGGCAGAGATCCGCTCCGATTGAACGTTTATTCACGTAATATAATATAATAATCGGCGAGTTCAATCGGAGCGGGTCCGCATTGAATACAGGAACGCCTTCGACTAAATGAAAACAACCAATCGGAAAAGAATAAAACTTTACAAACAAATCGTACGGAAGTCAGATAATTCGACGCATATCCAATATACATCTAACTAAAACGTAATTCGAAAAATACAAAGGATAAGTGGAAATATTCTCCAATATTTGACATATACAAATCAACGGATGCAAGGGAGAACACTCAATTTCGGGGTGGCGAGACCGGGGCACCATCATGAAGTAATCGTACAACGCCGGTTCCGGTATGGTGCAGAGAGAAAATGTGGAGGATAGAGAACATAAAATAACAAGAACGTAACTAAAGAGAAAGAAAAAGATCTGTGGAAACATTGCATTTATTAAGAGGAAAACCTACGAATATCAAACAACAGATTATATACCATACCGTCAGGGCAAGGTATAACGAAATAGACGATATCGTGAGAGAAAATAAAAATATCGAGAAACTTAAAAAGAAAATAATACTTTAGACTGAACGAATCAATATCACTGATTCCGGCAAGCTTAATGAAAAACGCGACAACGAATCGGATAGAGTATAAGATAGATGCTGGTCGCGTTTCAAGTGGCGCTGCGTTCCTCGCCCGCATCAGGGCAGGCAGTAGGATGGTGGTGGGCCTGCCCCCCCCCCCCAACCTCCACTACCGGCCTAAGCGAGGCTGCTGTGCATATGCTGATGAAAGGTGCTGCTGGCTCGTGATTCGGAATCAGCCCCGTCGGGTCCCGGCAGAAGATTAATTGTTGGGCAGGCGGTTCGGAGCCCCCTGTTGATGACACCAAAGGATAGGAAAATATAAAAGAGGAAAAGAAAGCCTCGGAAAACACAGGCACGAAAGGAGAAGCATCAGGAGCCGAAGTAAGGGAAGCAAAGGAAAGGGCAGAATAATGGTAAAGCTACCGATAAGATTAACGTCCATACTTTCAAATAGAAGAATAGGCAGCCATACATTAGACGTAATGATAAATATTATGAGCGAGGATAGGACGAAGGTAATGATATATTAGAAAACATTAATGGGAAACATCAGGTATATAAAAAAAACCTGAGATCGAACACTAGATCGAACTAGTGGCGAACGGTATAGAGGAACGACAAAAATACAAATAGATGACGCAAGAAAATCGAGAGAGGGTGATATAATCCTAGAATTTAACAAGAAAACAGGTATATAGAACGTAATAAAGGAGATAAAAGGAACTCTAGAAACAGAATTCGAAGAAAAACATACAAGTGCGAGTATAATTCTCCAATTAAGGGACATATACCCGTTAGGTGACCAGAGAAGAAATGAATGATTACATAAACCGAACACTGAAAATAATCGAAGGAAAGGATAGCGGTATAAACGTCAAGTTGCTAAAACAAACGTGGAGAGGCAACCGAATCGTGTTAGTTGAATTTGGACAGGAATACAGTAAAGAGTTGGAGAAGATCAGACGACTCAAAATACCATTAACACCTTGTCTCTGCAAAGTGCTACCGAAAATCGAGAGATGCTTCAAATGCCATAAACTGGGACGTATCGGCAGAAATTGCGAAGAAGTCAAAGATAATAAGGGAATCTACAGAAGATGCGGATCTCAGATTTATACGATGATCGGTTGCATCGCGAATAAACCGAAATGAATAGTCTGCAGCGAGGCAGGAAGAAGGAATCCGTAGATCAGACACGTTACCGGAGGTTTAATTGTCTGGCCTACAGAAAAGCGTTGATAGAAAAGAACGAGAAACGAATATGGAATTCAAAGTCCTACAATTGCGAATGATTTAAGAGACAAACGTGGTAATAATATCGGAAGCACACAAGATGGAAGAATACTGACTGCAAGACGAGAACGGTGACGTTGTGGTATGGATAACCGGTGTTAATCGAAAATGTTACATATATGGTACCACATATTCCTCGACCGGAATCGTTCATGCAATGGTCGAAGGAACAAAAGCTATAAGCTGCTACTTCTCGCTTAACAGGAACGGAAAGAAATCGAAGAATTTATAAACCAAGTTGAGGTTAACATAGAAAAGGGAGAGAAAGCAAACAGAATAATAACTGCGGGCGACCTGAATGAAAAATCGGTAATCTGGGGTAGTAAGACGAACAACCATAGAGAGGAAAAGATCATCAAAATGGCTCTAAGAAACGATCAAATCGCGATCAATCCGAAAGGAGACCATACATACTTTAAGAACCAAAACAAGTAAAAAATAGACAGAATGTTGATAGGAGATTGCATATACGCTAAGTTGAGTATAGCAGAAGTGTTTGAGATATTTTCAGCGTTGGACCATCAATACGTGCTACATACCTTCTGAAGTACGAATTACAAGAATAACGAAGAGGGATTTGCAAGCCTCGATGGAAAGAAAGCGAACTCGAACGATGCAAATAAATGATCGACTTATATAATATATAGATATTTATTTTCATTTAGAGGGGATGATCTATATTTAAGTAACTAAAATATATGATAAATGTAATTATATAAACCAATTTCAAATATTTAATTAAAATATCATGAAGTGATATGAAATTAGATAGGATTTTAGATTTAATGAAGTATCTTAAGGAGATATTGTATTTGGAATTAACTAAAATATAAAATATGTATTAATATTTATACCAGTTTGATACATTTACTTAAAAAATCATGAAAGCATGTGGTCTAGCGAGTGGGGATTAACGGATCGTTGCGAGGAGCATGCGGTCCAGCGAGTGTAGACTCGCGTCTCGTGGTGGGACTAGCGGCGCGTCCTTCGCGTTTAACTTATGAAATTGTATAATGAAGTAAGTGCAGCATGAACCTACGATTACGCGTGTGTTGTTCGTGTCTTGGATTCTTAACGTGTGTAACTTGGATTTATGAATTCTTATATGCAGCAATACATTAGTCCGGATATACTATATATATGTATGTAAGAGGCTTAAAAGTAGAATACAGGTTCTGCTAAAGTCGGCTCCCTGAATTGGGAGAATCCCCATTGAGGTGGTGGGCTGCGACTGCACCTCTTAGCAGAATGAAATCACTGGTGCAAGGTAGGCAAGGGTGTTCGTCGTTGGAGCGAACGCAGATATACTCGATAATGGGAGTGAGACAGTAGTGCTTGCCGGTGAGATTCAAAGAGCGATGTCTGGTACGTACGAGCCATGTATACCAGTCGGTTCTAGTGACACAGCGGTACTTGGTGCGTGTGAGCGCGTGCAGGTGTGCGCGCGCGAATGCTGCAACTGCCAGTGCTGTATGCTAGCACGGCAGGTTCCCTGATTCCAGGGGTTGATGATAGAAGTGCAAGAAGGCTCATGTGTAGAATGGGTGGCAGGAGCTACGTACGACATTGCACTTGGAAACGCTATCCCATTGCATGAATTTGTAGAACTCACATTCCTTTCAAGAGCAGACGCAGATAAGTATAATAAAATGCATAGAACATTACAAATAACTAACCTTGAAACGTTGAAATGAGATGGGCTCTCGCGTTGCATAAAGCATTAGAACTCTCATGCATTGGCACGCAGACACTATGAAACACCATCACATTGCATGCAACCGTAGGATTCATAGGATTCGTAAGCATCGAAAAAATAGAGTTCTAACGCTTCATGTATTACGACGACACAATTTACTCCAACGTTTCAAAGCAAGTAAGTAGTAATGCCCCACATAATGCAATATTCTCATCTGCTACTCCTCTTTAGAAGAACTAGATAACGAATATTTCATGCAACGCGATGTCGCATCTTATTTCAATGCCGCATGACAAGATGTAATGTACAATGCAAAACGTTATGCTTATCTCGTCTACACTTCAGGAGAATGTAAATGCCACACTTCCTTGCAACGGAATAGCTTTTGTAGATGTCTCAGTATCGAAACAATAGAGTTCTAAGGCCTCATAAAACGCGATATCGTATCTCATTTCTATGCTTCATGGTAAGATGTAATTCAATGCAACGCGTTATGTATATCTCGTGTACTCTTCAAAAGTATGTTAATGCCACACATGCTTGCTATGGAATAGCGTTTCTAGATATCTACGCATCGAAGAAGTAGAGTTCTATATCATCATAAAACGCGATATCACATCTCCTTTCTATGTTAGTTGATAAGACGTAATTCAGTGCATCACGTTAGTATATCAAATGTATGTAACTGTATTGCTTCAATACGTAGTCTTCTAGAAACGTTATTCCGTTGCAAGGAAGTGTGGGATTTACATTCTCTTCAAGTATGGACGAGATATACATAACGCGCTGCATTGATGTTACACCTTATAATAGAACTTAGGAATAAGATATGATATCGTGTTTTATGAAGAATTAGAACTGTATTGCTTCGATACATAGATATCTAGGAACGCTATTTCATCGCAAGGTAGTGCGGGATTTACATTCTTTTGAAGTGTTTACAAGATATAATTAACGCGTTGCATTGAATTAAGTCTTATCATGAAACATAGGAATGACAAGCGATATCGTGTTTTATGATGTATTGGAACTCTATTGCATCGATACGTAGACATCTAGAAATGCTGTTCCGTAGGAAGCAAGTATGGGATTTACATTCTTTCAAAGTGTAGACGAGAAATACATAGCGTGCTGCATTGAGTATTACATCTCATCGTGAAACATAGAAATGAGATGCGATATCACGATTTATGTACCCTGTGAACTCTATTGCTTCGATATGCTAACATCTAGAAACGTGTTCCGTAGCAAGGAAGTGTGGGCGTGACATTCGCTTGAACTGTTGACGTAATATACATGACATCGTTGCACTGATACTACATCTTACTGTGAAACATAGAAATGAGATGCGATATCGCGTTTTAAGAAGCATTAGATCTCTATTGCTTCGATACATAGATTTCTGGAAGCGATATTTCCTAGCTAGGAAGTGTGACTTTTACATTCTAGTGAAGTGTAGACCAGATATACATAACTCTCCTCAATGAATATTATATCTTATCATGAAACATAGAAATGAGATGCGATGTCGCGTTTTAAGAGGCATTAGAACTCTATTGCTTCGATACGTGGACATCCGGAAACGCTGTTTCCTAGGAAGGAAGTGTGGCATTTACCTTCTTTTGAAGTGTAGACGAGGTATAAATAACACTTCGAAATGAATATTATATCTTATAATGAAACATAGAAATGAGATGCGATATCGCGATTTAAGAAGCATTAGAACTTTATTGCTACGAAACGTAGATATCTAGAAATGCTATTCCGTAGCTAGGAAGTGTGGCATTTACATTCTTTTAGAGTTTAGAGGAGATATACATAACACGCTGCATTGTATTTTACATCTTATCTTGAAACATAGAACTGGGATACGATATCGCGTTTTAAGAAGCATTAGAACACTATTGCTTTGATACGTTGTCATCTGGAAACGCTA
The DNA here is from genome assembly GCF_050948175.1 of Xylocopa sonorina. NCBI lineage: Eukaryota > Metazoa > Arthropoda > Insecta > Hymenoptera > Apidae > Xylocopa > Xylocopa sonorina. The sequence continues at coordinate 1,165,486 of NW_027490117.1, forward strand.
TTTCCTAGCAAGGAAGTGTGGCATTTACATTCTTCTGAAGTGTAGACGAGGTATACATAAAACTTCGCAATGAATATTATATCTTATCATGAACCATAGAAGTGGGATACGGTATCGCGTTTTAAGAAGCACTAAAAATCTATTGCTTAAAACCGTAGACATCCAGAAACGCTATTCCGTTGCTAGGAATCGTGGAATTAAGTAGCAAGGAAGTGTGATCCTTACATTCTTCTGAAGGGTAGACGAGACACACATAACGCGCTCCATTGAATACTACATTTTATCAAGAGACATAGAAATGAGATGCGATATCGCGTTTTATGTGGCATTAGACCTTTACTGCTTAGATACGTATAAATCCAGAAACGCTATTGCGCGGCAAGGTAGTGTGGCATATACATTCTTTTGATGTGCAGACGAGATATTCATAACGCATTACACTGAATATTACATCTTATCATGATACATAGAAATGATATGATATATCGCGTTTTATAAGATGTTAGAACTCTATTGCTTCTATACGTAGACATCTAGAAATGCTGTTCCATAGCAAGGAAGAGAGGCATTTACATTCTTTTGAGGTGCAGACGAGATATACATATCGCGTTGGATTGATATTACATTTTATCATGAAACAAATAAATGAGATACGATATTGCGTTTCATGAAGAATTAGAACTGTACTGGTTCGATATGTACACATAGAAACACGATTCGGTTGCAGGGTAGCGTCGCACTTTCATTCCTTTGAAGTGTAGTTGAGGTATACAGAACGCGTTGCAGTAAATATTACATCTTATCTTGAGACATATAAATGAGATGGGATATTGCGTTTTATAAAGTATTGGTACTCCATTGCTTCGGTATATAGATATCTCGCAACGTTATTCCGCAACAAGGTTCCATACAAATTAAAACCATTAAATGTCACTAGATGTTCAACATATGAGTATTGACAGACATTTTGATAGTTGTTTTCCAATATTTATAGTTATTGAGAGAGTCATATATATTTCTTTCAATCTGTCATAAACTAAAAATATTATTTATAAGATAAAATATTACTTATAAAATAAAAATACATGCTGTTGCGTCCCTAGCATCATCTTGTGCAGTTTCTTAAGTAACATGGTGTCATCGTATTTTATATAACCCTCAATTGCATGAATTTGTAACGATGAATTGAGAATAGAAAATATATGTATAGAAAATATTTTTAGATATTTTTCTATATACATAGAAAATAAATGTATATATTTTTATGATAAAGTAATTAACGACTTTATCGAAAAAATCGCCGTATTGAGCTAGTTTATAGAAAATAATTAAATCGAGTTCTTACATCTTCGTTTCGTGCCGGTGTATCTATTTTGGAATCAAGATAAATAAATTGCTTGGTTTAGTCATTTTTCATATTCGCTTATAATTTTTATGGAATCAGTTTTCCCATTAGTAAATGTCAGTCCACGCCACTACCACGCATGTAGCTATGGTCAGCTAATAGTGTCATTGCCACGACCGTGTAATCCGTGTACTATATCGCGGTGCATTAATAGTGCCGTGTTACGCGTGTCGGCACAGTACTGAGAGTATGCCGTTACGAGAACTAAGTAGGGGCATTGTCTTTGCACAGTTTTGCCTCGGAATTGGTTCCATCTGTTGTCCTTGGCGTGCCAATCGCTGGTTGTTTGGGATATTGTAGTAAATGAGGCAGACTTGTTTCTTATCATCATCAAGCAGATGGATTTTCACTTCCCCTTTTTGATTTTTGTTAATTATTGTTTGGAATTTTTGCTGCTTCTGCATCTCTATGACCGCATTGTGGATTTAACTTATGTACGATCTTTTTGGTCTTCATCTTTTGTTACATGTAACATTATGTATGTAATGCACGTTTGTTATGTAATGCTCAGATTTGTAATACTCAGATTCTTTTACTCTTTTGTAAAGCAACTTATTCTATTAACATATATTTATTAGGCATATATGTAAGTAATTAGACAATGCTTAAAATGCTGGTATTACATATATTGCTGCAATTATATATTTAATGTCTAAAAGTGTAGATGGAATTAGTGTCCCGTGTTATGTGATCCAATCGACATATCGAGTAAGGCTATGTAATATGAAAACCTTTTCTTATTCCACAACCCCTTTCCATGTTAAAGGAATGATTAGTTCTGCAAGACGAAAAGCCTGAATTAGTAAGATCTCTACGAACATAAGTAATTTGTAAGTAATACATTTTTTCTGTTTGAAATATTTGCCTTTGTATAGAATAGAATGTATAGATATAAATTCCTGTCTTATATCCATTTCGATCCAATTCTGTTATAGCTTTTGAGCAGGAATAATATTCATTATACCTGATTTTTGCAATAGTTGTTTATTTAACAGATTTTATCGACGTAGAAGCAGCATTTGAGGGATGTATATTTCTACTTTGCAGTTCTATCAGTTTCTTTTTCTGCTCGCTACTTTCTAATCTCAGTTCCATATACTTATCCTTTATCACCATCATATATGTTGCATAAGATTATAATAACTTTTTTGTCTTTAAATTTTGCGGATATTTCAATTAAATTTCCTTTGATTAAAAAAACGGAGATGAAAAAGGAGTGACACGTACCATTTCTTGGAAACGTTGTATCGTAATTTGCATCTGACTGTTTTGAAAGGCACGCACTTTACTTAACGTTTTCAGTGATTCGGTCAGCGGAGCAAAGGAATATTCTACTTTCGATATTGTAGGCTCTTGTAATTCTAAGGCAAATATATTCATCTGCCGATATCGTGAACACTGTTTTTTGGCTAAATTACAGAAAACCAAATATATTATAAGGAACATATTGTGACGTGGTGTCGTCACAAGACTCGCTTTACCCCTCCCCCCCCCCCCTGCTTCGGTTAGCTTAGCTCGCTGATCACCACCTATGCGGGAAGCGCGACGCGGACCATCGCGATAGCTGTATTTATGAGAAGCATGAGGTACACGATGGTAGAAACTTTTCCCCTTCCCTCCTCCTTTTTCTCTTCTCTCTTTATCTTAAGGATTAGACTGCCGAGCTGATGGAAGAAACGATCCAGAAGACGTCCCTTCATCGGATAAGCAGACCGCGGGATATTATCCAAGGCCTTGCGAAGATATTACCGCTGCCATCGTCCATGGAGACGCATAGGATGGTTTTTGGGTGTGAGAAGAACCCCCCCCCCCCCCCTCCCCCCCCCCCCTCCCCCTGAACACACTAAGAGAGAAGTTCAAGTGTACAGCGGACTTGCAGGTGAGCCGTGGAAAGAGCGGCGCGCGATACGCGCCGCAGATCAAATGATCAGAAGGACCCCCTCCCCCTAAAGACACCCCAGGGGGCGAGATGAGAAGATCCCCAAAATCCACCGATCGATGCCCCGAACAATATCGAAGCGTACAGCCTACCCCACCAAGGTGCCCTAAGGAGGATCTAGGAGATCCGAGGACCACCAGCGGATTCATTGAGCGAGCGAGTTAGCAAGCGACGAGCCAGATTTGACAAGCGAGCGGTTTTGAAAACGAGAGAAAGTAAAGAGAGAGAGAGAGAGAGAGAGAGAGAGAGAGAGAGAGAGAGAGAGAGAGAGAGAGAGAGAGAATCAGCATTCAGGAGCCTGGAAAGGAGAGCGTGAGTCCATATACGCTAAACCGTCCAGTTTTTCCTGCCGCATTTTTGATATTATGTATTGTATTTTATATCGTATAACGGGTGTTGATCCCAGGTCATTCGCAGCGTACCGCGTAACAGTTAGTAGTCCTTATTAGTAATTCCGCGTCGGGGCAATATAAAAAGAAGCGGTGAGTTCAGTATCCCGCGAACCGAATTTGCGCATTTGGCTAGACGTAGTCGAAAGAAGGAGCATTTCGAAGTTTCGAGGGTTGTTCTGCCCCGGGTTTCCCCGGGTTGTGTAGTCCATTAGTTTTTGCTACTTCCTGAGTAGCTGGCGTCCAAAAAGTCCCAGCCTCGCAGCTTCGAAATACCCCCTGGTTAGGCAATTATCTTGTTCTTTTACTTTGCGTTGGCGAATCCGCGGAAAGTGTAAGCACGCGCATATTTTGTACACCTACCTAGGACCGGATTAAAACTGTTCTACATCCCTTATTACTGGTATAATTACCCCTTCTTGCGAATCGTAACGGGAACACCGTCACAATATTAAACATCGTAATATTAAATTTAACTTTGTTCATCATTGCTGAGATAAAATTGCACAGTACAAAGGGCCCATCCGTTGATGAAAATAGTTTTTTTGTAAGTGTAGGTATGTTGATCATTTGATGGTTACCTTCATTTTTAAAAATGAATTGGTATGTTCATTTTTCCGTAATACGATAGAGAATTTTAAATGCATTTTCACTGTGAATAAACACTGTTCGAAAGGCATTTTAATGGTTTGCAGGATAAGTTAAACATGATAAGATTAGTATTGAAAAATCGGTTCGATTACGTTTGGTTAGGCTGTTCTTTATGTCGTCCGTTTCAAAGTAAGTTCTCAGATTCTCAGTTCTACGTTTAAAGCTATGTGTGTTCCATATATCTATGTAAAGTGATGGTCTCTATCAGTTGTGACGCAAACCTATCTACAGTATGTCAGGGAAGCTCGAAGGGGTTAATTATCCAAATGCTTTAAGATGTAAAACGTACTTTAATCTAAAGCGATCTATCGTTACAAGGTATCCGCTAACGTACAACTTTTCACGAGCTTGCGAACGCAAAAATAATCACCGAAACGTGGGGTATTTCGAAACTGCGAGTACTAGTTTCTTGGGCGTCAGCTGCGCAGAAAGCAGCAAAGAAATAGTCTACACGGCCTCAGAAAATCCGGAGCGGAACAACCCTCGAAACTTCGAAATGCTCCTCCTTTCGACTACGCCTAGCTGAGTACACACACTCGGGTCGTGGGATACTGAAGTCACGGCTTCTTTATTTATGGCCTCGACGTGGGATTAACTAACAAGCGCTACGCGAAATTACGTAACACGCCGCGAATCACCGGGGATCGCCGCCCGCTTCGCGATATAAGTTACAATATACAATATGCGATACAAAAAATGCGGCATGAAAATGGGACGCTTTAGCGAATAAGATCTCGCCATCACGTTGCATGGATAAGTAGAATCCACATTCTTTTGAAATGCAGAATCACCTAGGTATAATGGTACGCATAGAAGAATACAGCATACTTACTATGAAACGTTGAAATTGGTTGCGCCATCGCATTGCATGCAGCATTGGAACTCTATTGCATTGACAAGTGGACCCATTAAAGGGCAATCCTAATGCATGGAACTGTAGACTTCACATTCTAATGAAGTATAATATCAGATAAGCATAGTGCTATGCATAGAGGATACCATATTACTTACTTTCAGACGCTGAAATGAGATATACCATTGCATTGCATGGAACACTAGAAAACAACTGCTTTGATGAGCAGACACTATAAAGCGCCATCTAGTTGCATAGAATTGTGGAATTCACATTCTTTCAAATCGTAGAAGCAGACAGGTATAACTCCATGTATAGAAGTATACAACTTACTTACTTTGGAACGCTGGTGTGAGATGAGTCATCGCATTGCATCAAGCATTAGAACTCCATTGCTTTGATACGTAGAACCTTTAAAGCCCCACCCTGTTGCATGGAACTGTAGAATTCACATACTTTTGAAGTATAGAAGCAGATGAAAATCACGCGTTGCGATGAATATTACATCTTATCATGAAACTTTGAATTCGGATTCGACATCACGATGAATAGAGTATTATAACTCTATTGCTTCGGCCCATAAACATCTAGAAACGCTATCCCATTACAAGGACGTTTGAGATTCACATTCGTTCGAGGTGCAGAAGCAAACAAGCATAATGCGATGCATAAAGCTCCACAACATACTATTTTCCTTTGAACTGTTGATATGAAAAGTGATATCGCGATGCATGAAGCATGAGAAAGGCTATACCTAAGCAAGAAAGTGTAGCACACACACTCTTTTGAAATGTAGAAGCAGACAAACAAAATGCGTTGCTTTGAATATTACATCTTAACATGCATCATTGAAATGAGATGCGATATCGCGTTGAATGAAGAATTGAAACCCTATTGCTACGACATGCAGACACCTAGGGACATTATCCCAAAGCATGGAAGTGAAGGATTCGCATTCTTGTGAAGGGTGCAAGCACGTAAGCATAATGCGTTGCATTCAATATTACACCCTATCATAAGACATAGAAATGGGATGCTACATCGCGTTTTACGAAGAATTAGAACTGTATTGCTTCGATGCGTAGACATTTAAAAACGCTATTCGGCAGCAAGGAAGTGTGGTTTTTACATTCTTTTGAAGTTTATACGATATATACCTAACGCTCTGCATGGAATATTACATCCTATCATGAGAGATAGAAAGATGTAATATCGCGTTTTATGAAGTATAAGAACTCCACTTCTTCGAAACGTAGACATCTAGGAACTCTATTCTGCACCAAGGATGTGTGGCGTTTACGTTTTGTTGATGTGCAGACAAGATATGCACAACGCGTTGCGTTGATATCTCATCACATCATGAGACATAGAAATGATTTGCGATATCGCGATTTATGAAGCATCAGAATTCTATTGCTTCCATATGTAGACATCTACAAGCGCTATTCCACCGCAAGGAAGTTTGGGATTTACATTCTCTTGATGTATTGACGAGATGTAACGCGTTGTACTGATTTTAATGTTATCATGGAACACAGAAATGAGATGCGATATCCCGTTTTATGAAGCATTAGAACTCTAGTGCTTCGATACATACACATTTAGAAACGCAGTTCCGCAGCAAGGAAATCCGGGATTTACTTTACTTTGAAGTGTTGACGAGATATGCATAACGTGTTGCATTGATATTACATCTCACCACGAGTCATAGAAATAAGATGCGATATCGCATTTTATGAATAATTAGATCTGCATTGCTTCGATATTTAGACATCTAGATACGCTGTTCCGCAGCAAGAAAGTGTGGGCTTTGCATTCTTTTCAAGTGCTTTCGAGACATACATAACGCGTTGCATTGATATTACATCTAATCGTGAAACATAGAAACGAGATGCCATATCGTGTTTTGTGAAGCATTAGAACTACATTGCTTCGGTACGTGCACATTTAGAAACGCTATTCCGTAGTAAGGAAGTGTGGCATTTACATCCTTTTGACGTGTAGTCGAGACAAATATAACGTGTTGCGGGGAATATTACATCTTATCAGAAGACATTGAATTGAGATGCGATATCGCGTTTTATGAAGTATTAGGACACTATTACTTCGATTCCTAGGCATCTTGAATCGCTATCCTGTAGAAAGGAAGTATGGGATTTAAATCCTTTAGTCGTGTGGACGAGAGAAAAATAACGAGTTGCATTTAATGATACATATTGTCATGAAACATAGAAATGTGATGTATTATCGCGTTTTATTTTATGAAGTAATAGAAATCTATTGCTGAGATACGCAGACACCTAGAAACGCTCTTCCGTAGCAAGGATGTACAGTATTTACATTCTTTTGAAGTGTAGATGCAGATACAAAGAGCGCGTTACATAGAGTATTACATCTTATTACGAAACATTGAAATGAAATGCGACATCGCCACAAATGAAGTATTAGAACTCTATTGCTTCGACACCTAGAAACGCTATCTCGTAGCATGGAAGTGTGGGATTTACATTCTCTCGATGTGTAGGATTGTACGGAATAAACTTAACACGTCGCATTGAAAATTACATCTTATCATGAAACATTGAAGTGAGATGCGACATCGCGTTGAATGAACTATTAAAAATCTATTGCTTGGACCCGTACGCATATAGAAACGCTATATCTTTGCAAGGAAATGCAGGATTTACATTCTTTTGAAGTGTAGAAGCAGAAAAGCATAACTTTTTGCATTGAATATTACATGATATTTTGTATGTCTGAAATGAGATGCGACATTCCGTTGAATGAAGTACTAGTACTCTATTGCTTCTACACGTAGATATCAAACGCGATTCCTTTGCAAGAAAGAACATTATTTATATTCTTTTGAAGCGATTTATTCATTTTATAAGTGATTTATTTTGAAGTGAAGTTAATCATATTCTTCGAAGCTAGTAATCACAAGGCATTCTTCAGGCGTCGTAATATTACAATTCATTTCAACAGTTCAAAGTAAGTAACTAGGTTGTAATGCTCTATGCATCGCATTATGCTTATCTGCTCCTACACTGCAAAAGAATGTGAATCCTACGCTTCCTTAAAACGGATTTACGTTTCTAAGTATCTACGTGTCGACGCAATAGAGTTCTAATACATCATTGAACGCGATGTGGCATCTCATTACAATGTTTCATAATAAGTTGTAATATTCAATGCAACGCGTTATGCTTATCTGCATCTACACTTCACAAGAATGTAAATTCTGCATTTCCATGCAACAGGATGACCCCTCATAGTGTCTGCTTGTCGACGCAATGGCGTTCTAATGCACCATTCATTACGATGGTGCATCTCACTTGAACGTTTCAAGGGATGTAGTCTGTAGACTGCTATGCATAGCAAAATGCTTATCTGTTTCTGCTTTAAAATAACGTGAAATTTACAGTTCCATGCAACGACATGGCGCATCTCCTTTCAGCGTATCAATGTCTATAAAAACGCTGATCGAACGATGAAATGAGATCTGCCACCAGATAGCATGGAGCATTAGAACTCTGCTGCCTTGAGACGCAAGTACTATGAAGCGCCATCCCGTTGCATGGCTCTGTAGAATTTACATTCATTTGAATTGTAAAAGCAGATGAGCATAATGCATTGCATAGTAGATTAAAGCTAATGAAGCATTTATAGGGGCGGTAGTATTTAGAATTAGAGATAATATGTGAATATTGTAAGTATATATACTGATTAAATATCTTTATTTAAAACGTCATAAAGTGCTATAAAATTAGATAGAATTTTGGGTGATGTAATGTATTTAGTGGGGATATTCTATTCCCAAACAGCTGAGATATATTATATGTGTAAATATATATACCAAATTGAAATGTTAATGTAAAATATCATGAAACAATATATAATTAGGTAGGTAGGGTGTTAAATGTAATATAGTATTTGGAGGGGACATTTTATTTACGTTTATAGAAAGTTCTTGATGTGTTTAAATATATACACTAACCTGAAATGTTTACTTATACCTTTCGCTACGGCAGTCCTTTCCGTGCCAGTAGCGCCACTGAACGGGGCACCGCGCCATGCAGTGTGCATATTACGCATCTGTAGGTTTCGGTGTTCGCACTTACGTCTTTCATTGGCACCTTGGAATTCTCTTGTGTATATACTTTTTTGAGAGCTATGTAACAACTGTTTCGTCATATTATATGAAAAACATAAAAATGAGTATATTTTGAGTATTCAGAAATATACATATTAAAAAATTTTACTGCTATTATAACTAAAAATACAGTTGAGTTAGTGAGATATCAAATTATACGTTAATTCTTAGTAATGCAACTCGGTATGGTAAATTCTAAAGCAAGGTTCCACGCAAAGTCCAACATTACAATATTTACATTCATATCGAGACACGCGTCTCTTGTTTGTCGTAATGACGATGCATCTTCTATTTCGGTTTTTTTTCGTGGTTCATACAGCGAAGGAAAATGCCGTTCTGTTGACCGTAATGGATTGTTGTTGTCTCTTTGATGATATTAAGAAATGTTCATATGATAATTTTTCAGCATTTTTCGGATTAAATTCAAGTGTAATTTAGCCATAGATTTCGGTTTTCTTGTGTTATCCTTATAAAGACAATATGCATTCCATACTCATATGTCCAGCAAATGAAAAAATATTGACGTTACCATTTTACAGATTTCCGTGTCGAATTTAAAGTGCTTATCACTATGTCGGCTTTGTCGACACAACCCATACAATTATTATAGTTAACGACGCATAGGCGTTTTTGAATAATTTCGTTTCCTTCATGTCTAACAAACGTTGCACACTCTGAAGTATGCATAGTGGATAGCATATATATTTCTTTTTTATCCAGCCATTTCACAACTAATAAATTTTTAGTTGGCCGGGAAGATGCCCCTCCTTTTCTCAGTGTATCAGTAATCTTTGGTATTCCTTGTCGCTTTTTTGCTACGGTCTCTCACGCATTTGTATGATTATTATATAGTAAATTAAGCAAGGCTGGACTTAAATACCAATTATCTAGGTAAACTGTATGTCCCTTTCCTAGATAGGGCGCCATTAAGGCTTCTGCTATCGTTCTCGATTTTCTAATTTTCTTATTTTGGCTGTTGACTACAGTCGATGACCCAGCTTAAAAAATAAGGTCTTGTACAAAACCAGTTCGACAATCACAAAGAATACATGATTTTATCCCAAATCTACTTCTTTGCAAAGGAATGTATTGTTCGAATGAAAGCCGCACTTTATATAGAAGTATACTTTCATCGATGCATAATTTTTGGTAATAATAAAATGACTGGCAGAAATTTTTTCGGAGCATATCAACCACGTTCCTTATTTTATATAATTTACCATTGGTATACGTGATATCTTGACTGAAATGTAGCAACGATAACAATTTAAAATAGCTGTCTCTATGCATAATCTCAGCAAAAATGTTACTACGCTTGTCTACCCTCCAGTATTCCTCTAAGGACAACTTCTTATTGCGTGTCATTAGCAATGACACAGCAAAAAAGCAGTATATTTCGGACAGTATTGTCGCTTCACCATCTTTCATATTATAGTTATTTTTTTCCAATAGGCATTTGCTTCATTTAAAATAAATTGCACGAACTCGTCTGAAGCAAAGAGTTGAATGTAATCAATTGCTTTTTCTGATCTGCTAATATTTGGTATAATTCCTGTCTTTTGGGGGGTAAATGGATGTAACTTAGGGATGAATGTGTTTGGCGTCCAGGAATCGCAATCGTCCATATTGTCTGGCTCATTGTTCTCTACTTCTGAGTCTAAGGTACTATATGTATACCTTCTTCTTTTGTGCTCGGCGAAATTATCTTCGTTTTTACTCACGGTATCATTTTCGTAATCAGTTAATCCAATCAAAAATTGAATTCCTTTTGAACTCCGTCCAGAAATTGTAACGAGGGTGCAATTAAAAATTAAAAAACAAATTTTACGCAAACATAAAACTAAAATTTTTAGATAATCATTTATAATCTTAGAATTTACCTCAACTGTAAAAGTCGACAATAATCTATTCAACTTACATGTTGTCCGACTTATATTGGTACAAGAAAGACTTTATATTATAATCCCTGTTTTTTATTATAGTTTTGTGGCTTACAAATACTTCGTATGTCGAATATGTGTTTGGCAGGCTTTAGTACAGTACGAGCCACTAGATTCAAAAGATATTCTACCGATACGGTAGATTCTATTTTACCAAATGAGTCAGCGTAGGTGATCACGCGGCACCGACTATAGTCGGGACCCGTACACATAGCAGGTCTCGCGAACATTGACTATAGCCGGCATCAGTACTCACAGCGCTTCGCGCGGCCGCCGACTATAGTCGGTGTCCATAGTGAAAGGGTTAGAACATCACGAAATTATATAAAATTAGATGAGATTTTAAATGTAATTGGTATTTAGGGGAATATTCTATTTGCAGTCAATTAAAATATATGATAAGTGTAAGTATATGTACCAATTTGATGTAACTAATTAAAACAGTATGGAATGATATAAAACTAGATAGAACTTAGGTGTAATGAAGCATTTAAAGGGCATATTATATATACACTTCAATAAAATTTATGATAAGTGTGAACATATACACTAATTTGAAATACTTATTTAACACATCATAAAAATATATAAAATTACATAGGAATATGGATGTATTAGAGTATTTAGAGGGGATATTCTCTTTGAATTTAACTGAAATACATGGTAAGTGTAAGCTTGTACATTAGTTTGAAATATTTACTTCCAACATAGTGAAATTATATAGTATTAGGTAGGAATGCAGATCTAATGGAATATTTAGTGGGGATATTCTATTTAGAATCGACTATCATATATGATAAGTGTAAATATATGTACTACTTTGAAATATATATTTAAAATGTCAAGAAATAATACAAAATTAGATAAGATTTTAGATACAATTGTAGTATTTAGAGGATATTCCATTTAGGATTAACTAAAATATATGTTAAGTTGAAGCATATATAATAATTTGAAGTAATTATTTAAAGCGTCATGAAATTATATATAATGAGGCACAATTTTAGGTTTAATCTAGCGTTTCGAGGGGAAATCCTTTTTACAATTAAAATAAATGTCTCCAAATATTTGTGCCAATTTGAAATATTTATTTAAAAAATCGTGAAATAGTACGAAATTAGATGGGATTTTAGATGTAATGGACTATTTAGAGGGAGTATTCTACTAGCAATCAATTAAAATATATGATAAGAATAAATATATATACTAATATGGAATATTTATTATTAAAAATTCATTATTCAATTCAATAATGTAAAATTAATTAGGATTTTGGATGTAATAGGGTATTTAGTAATGGTAATCTATTGACAATCAACTGTAATACACGATAAGAGTAAACATATATAATAACTTGAAACATGCACTTAGAACATCATAAAGTGCTATTTCTACAGACGCGTTTAGATGAGGAACTTTGAATTGTAAGACTGAGATTCGCCATCGCGTTGCATTGAACTTCCGAAGTCAATTACTTTGACAAGCTGATACTTAGAAGTGCAGAATAGTCATACGGAACTGTAGATATTGCACATTTTGTAACGTAGCACCAGGTAAACGTAACTGCGTTGTGTAGATACCTACAACTCGCTTACTTTGAAACGTAGAACTAAGAAGCTGTATGGACCATTGGAAGTCAATTACTATGTCAATTTGACAGTTAGAAGAGCCAACAACTACATGGATCTGTAGGAATTGCATACATTGTTATGAAGTACCTAGTAAGTAAAATTGGTATGTATAGAAACTTAGAACTAACATACACTGAAACGCTGAACTGAGAAACAAAATCGCGTTACATGGACATTTGCAAGTAAATTATTTAGACAATTTGATACTTAGAAGCGCTATTCTGTTACATGTACCTGTAGAAATTACATACTTTGTATCAAACAACCTGGTAATTATAGCTGCTTTGAATAGAACTATACATTTTACTTAAATTGAATGGTTGAACTGAGAAACGCCATTGCATTGAATCGAGCATTATAACTCTATTACTCTAACACGTAGGCACAATGAAGCGCCTACACACTGCGTGGACCTGTAGACTCCACATCCTTTAGAAGTGTAAACAGAGTTAAGCATATTGGAATGCTTAGAAGATTGTACCCTACTAACTTAGAAACGCTGAAATTAATCGCGACCATTGCGATATATAAAGCATTAGATCCCTATTGCTTTGAAACGCAGACACTATGAAACGACAGCTCTTTACATTCAGCAGGAGGATTCACTATCATTTAAAGCGTACAAGCAGATATGTTTTATGCGATACATAGGAAATTTAAACCTACTTCCATTGAAACGTTAAAATGACAATCGCCACAGAAATGAATTAAGCATTAGTACTCCATTGCTTTGAAACGCAAATACTATGAAGCGTCATCCAGTTGCATGCAACATTAGAATAGATTCCTTTTAGGCTTTTCTTATCAATAGGGAAAATTTTGGGACCTAGCTCACCCGTAAAATCTGATGTGGTAGGAATTTTATCGACATCTGATCATTCTTCGCTGTAACTATACAATCCTGTGCACATTATACAATGACTGGAATCATCGGAATCGCTTGAATGCTGTAGTGGAATGGCTGTTAATCTTATTCTTGGACCCACATCAATATAGCAGTCCTCGACATTTATATCAGAATCTTCTGAATGTACCGAATAATCCGATAGAAAGTCAGCAATATACTCATCAATAGTATCACTCATATTATGTGAGTAAAAAGTTACAAAATAATAAACCTTGTTATACTGGTAAACTAGAAGCGTAAGCCTACGAAACAGAAGATGACTATGGAATACATTGTTCAAGAATAATTCTTGCTTTGATTGTTTCCAAACTATCGTATAAGTTTTATGTCTGGGGCATATGAAATGAAGATCGACATAACCATGGCAAGTACATACAAATTGATGTACAAGATATTCAAACCAGCAAAAAAATTGCATATCATGGTGGGATCAGCACACAAGCGTCAGACTCAGAAACCCGCGTTTTCACGGGACCGGCGCTCAAGTGACATACTCAAAAACCTGCGTTATCGCGGGGACGGCTGTCAATGTGTTAACAGCTTCAGGTCTTCAAAAGAATGTGAATTGTACAGTTCCATGCAATAGAATGGAGCTTCATGGTGTCTGTGTGTCAAAGCGGAAGAGTACTAATGCGATGGCACATAGCATTTCATCGCTTCGAGGTAAGTAAGCGGTATACTTCGATGCATGGCATTATGCTTATCTGCTTCTACATTTCAAGAGAAAGTAAATGCTAGAGCTCCTTATACCTGGATTGCGCTTCATAGTGTCTGCGTGGCAAGTCAATGGTATTCTAAAAAACACCATGCATTCCAATGGCCCACCTCATTTCAACGATTCGAAGTTAGTGAGCTGTAATCTTCTATGAATAGCATTATCCTTTTCTGCTTTTGCATTACAACAGAAAGTGTTCTAATGCTCCATTCAATGGTGTCGCGCATCTTATTTCAAAGTTTCAAAGTAAGTAAGTTGCAATCCTCCATACATAGCATTTTGTTTTTCTATTTCTACATTTCTAAAAAATGTGAAATCTACAGTTCCAAGCAACTGGATGGCGTTCCACAGTGTCTCGGTGTCGATACAGTAGAGTCCTAATGCTCCATGCAATGCGATGGCGCAACTCATTTCAACGTTCTGAGTAAGTAATTTGTAATTCTCTATGTATAGCATTATGCTTATTTGCTTCTACACTTAAAAATTTTTTTTCTTCTAGACACCAACTGGCCTGGCAGCCTATGACAGAAAACGAAATGAACATTTTTATTGGTGTCCTGCTTATATTGGTTGTAGCGCCACTGCTAGAAATTAGATTATATTGATCTCAAAAAAAGGATATGTATACAAACGCGGATATGAAAAGCGCGACCGGTTTACATCGATACATAGATATTTACACTTATCCTACATTTTCACGGCTTGGACTGAGGACCGTTTGAATAAACTTAGAAATATTGTTATCGAAATTGTCGACACTTTCACAATTACTGTTAAGACTTGTAAAAATATTGTAATCGACGAAACCATGGTTTCGTGGCGAGGACGCCTCAGTTCTTGCCAATATATCCCAGGAAAGCGGCATAAATATGGTATAAGACTTTGTTAACTGTGCCTTCCTGAAGGATGCACTCACAACATTCTTATTTACGTCGGAAAAAATGCAACTATAATAGTTAAAATACATGCGCATGCTGTTGTTATGACGTTGGAAGTTGAATTATTATTTGGAAGCCGCGTATTATACGCAGATGGTTTTGACAATAGTGTCCCATTGGCCGAGGAACTTCTGCAAAAGGGAACATTTATTTGTGGTCCAGTAAAAATTAATAAAAAATTTCCCCAGCTGCAGGCCATACGAAAACAGCAACGGGGTGGTTTTATGTATTTTCAAAATCGGAGTGGCTTTAAATTATTAAAGTGGACGGATAAGAGGCCGGTATGCATGCTAGCCACTTCTGAAAACCACAAATGTGTCATTGTTCAGAGTGGTAACAATAAGTTAAAACCGGATATTGTGTTTCTTTATAACAAAGCTAAGAAAGGGTGTGGCCATCCGACCAGATGTCTTCTTATCACAGTTGATTACGCAGAACAGTAAAGTGGTATAGAAAAATAGTTATCGAATTAGTATGCGGGGCTTCTCTAGTTAATGCCTGCTATATATATAGAAAATGGAGTACTAAAGGTATGAAAATATTAAACTTCCGCGAAAAAGTTATTGATTATCTCTTCAGTACAGTGGATCATCACGGTGAACAAACGTCATCTGAAACTTAAGCAGTGCCCAAGAAACGTACACATTTTCTGGGGTCGTTCCAAGGCCGCGCAAGAAAAACAAGGCAGGGCTGTAAAGAATATTATAAACGGATGTCTAGAATAAATGGCGGGTAGTATGCCGCGAGTAAGGCGATAAAAATAAAAACCTGTTGTAACCGATGTAAGGGCCAACCAAAACTCTACCCAACATGTTTTGAAAAATTACATAAAAAGAGTAAATAATTATGTTAGGTTTATAATATTGATTTGTTATATTTTAAGTATTGAATGTTTGTTTACAATGCGGAGAATTAGATCACTACAGCTTTGACAAGCAGACAATAAGAATTCCCAGCCCGGTGCAAGGTACAGTCTAATTTACATTCGTTTGAAGTGTAGAAATAGGTAAGGGTAATGCGATACATAGAACATTACAACATTCTTGCTTTCGAACGTTGAAATGGGATACTCCACCGCACCGCATACAGCATTGGAACTCCATTGTTTTTACACGAAGACACTATGAAACGCCGTCCCGATGCATATGACTGTAGAATTCAGATTCTTCTGAAGTATAGATACAAATAAGCATAATGCTATGCATAGAAGATTACAGCTCACTTAATTTGAAACGTTGCAATGATATGTGGCATAGCAATGCATGGAGCATTAAAACTCCATTAAAACTCCATTTGATACGTAGACATTATGAAGTCACTTCCTCTTGCATGAACCTGTAGAATTCACATACAGGATCCTTACTTTGAAACTTTGAAATGACAAGAGCCATTCGCACTGCATGGAACACTGCAACTCCATTGCTTTGACACGCAGACACACTGAAGCGCCATCCCGTTGCACGGAACTGTAGAATTCATGTTTATAGGGAGTGTAGATGCCGAAGGCATAATGTTATTAATTGAAGATTGCAGCTTACTTATTTTGAAACGTTTAAATGGGATGCGCTGTCGCATTGCATGGTACTTTAGAATTCTACCGCTTTGACACGCAGACACTATGAAGCGCTATTCCGTTCCATGGAAATGTATAATTCACAATCTTTGGAAATGTAAAGGCAGATAAGCATATTGCTTTGTTTAGAAGTTTTAGCTCACTTACTTTGAAAATTTGCAATGAGGTACGCCTTTGAATTGCATGAAGTACTAGACCTCTTCCGTTTCCACAAGCAGACTCAGAACAGCGCCATCCCGTTGCATGTAACAGTAGAAATCACAATCATTAGGCATAATATTATCTATTGGCCATGATTTCCATTGCCTTTCCAAGATTTTTCATCAAACATGGTTTTTCGAGTCTTATCATGAATATAAGCTGTGGAACCGAAAATTCGTAAATACTTTACTTTAGGCTTTTTATCAAGCCACATGTCAAATGGCGTTTTGCTTTGTTTTAAAGCCTTTGTTGGGCTTAAGTTTATTAAATACGTCACAGTTAAAGCTGCTTCCATCAAAAACAGTTTATTTAAAGTGGCACCACTTATCATCGTGCGTGCCTTTTCTGTTACGTTTCTGACCATTCTCTCAGAACCACCAATTGGGGAGTTCGCAGAACTGTTAGATGGTAACTAGTACTCTTTTCTACACAATAATCTTTCATCTCATTTGACAGATATTCTCTGCCATTATCGCTATACAACTGAGCAACTTTTAAATTAAAATGGGCCTCGCATCTAGTTGCAAAATCTTTAAGTGCAAAAAATACTGTTGATTTATATGTAATCAGTTATGTTGCACGGTAAAGTGTATATTCGACCACAAACAGGAGAAAATAATTCTTTCCGTTAATAGTTAAAGGAATAATAAAACAACATACATCTGAATAAATAATAAACAATGGTCGCTTTACATGCTTCATATTCTTTACCTTTTCGAATGATAACCGTGCTTGCTTAGCTTTAATGCAAGCCTCACATAAATTATCATTCGGCACTATCATTTCAATATGATTTACATCATTGACCATTTTTTTATTCATCAAGTCTACGAATTTTGATCTTCCAATGTGGCCCAAACGCTGATGCGACAGTTCATAGTCATTATTTATTGTACTATGAATCTGGTGATTAATCAACTTTTCACCATTTTTCATGTGAAAATCAGTAATAGATAAGCTATTTTATTCCTTACCTTTGATTATTTTCTCACCAGTTTTCATTACTTGAACGTTTCCATCTGTTACATATACGATGTCCATTCCTGCTTCTTGCATCCCTCTATTGGACAGCACCTTTCTGCCACCGAAATCTTCAAGGGTGGACTCAACTTGTCGAATGTCGGAAAGACATTATCACATTTGACAATGTGATCCGACGCTCCGGAATCCAACAGAAACTTTAATTTGTTTTTATCGTCTTCCCCATTTTCATTGTACCCCGTCATAAAGGCAAACGAGGATGACCAAATCTTTGCAATATCCAATTCTTCTGTTACTGGAGCTGCTTGGGCGATCACCTTTTTCTTTTCCGCATGCTGGACCGTTCTTTTATAATAGAAACGTTCTTCTATTTTATGCCCTTTCGCCCACAATCATGGCATTTTATATTTATCGTTTCTTTGGCCATTTAAATTATCTCTATCTGTATGTATCTTCTCAGTATGTAATACTTTCGCGCTTGTCGAGCAGCCTGTTCGTAATTTTACTTCATGGACCAATAAACCAGTTTTTAGAAATGCTAATGTTGGATTGTTTTCGGGAAATGTTCTATTGCCGTAATTACTCGCCATAGTACGTTGGAAGGATTAGTAGTAAATGGAAAGCTTTATCCGTTTCTTCTAATTTTGCACACGCTACTAAGAGTTCCGTGATTATGTCGTTGAGTGGTGTAAAATGTTTTATCAAGGGCTGCTCTCCCTGTAGTTTTAAATTTAATAGTTTTTTTCTAACAGCCAATTGCGTGGCTAAACTATCTCTTTCATATATGCCATCCAATTTCTGCAAAATTTCAGCAGCAGTTTTCGCATTATTTGCGAAGCTCAAAATGGAATCTGCTAAATATTCAGCATCCTCTCTGCTTTCCTCCAATTTTCAGTTATTTTTACTGGAATGGATTCATCAATAATTATCCAATTCGCTTAACAGAGTATCAATTCTTAATTGCAACATACTGTAGCGATCACCATCAAATTGTTTAATGTTCCTCTTGGTTTTTGTACTTTCCATATTTCTCTTTTCTTTCATAAGGAAAGGTTTATATTCACTAATAATGTTTTAATAGTATAATCCTCCTTTAATAGTATAATCACTTATTTATACTTCTGATATTACACTTATAATCACATAATCACGTACACAAAAGTTATCACTAAAAAGAATATCTACTAAAGTGTTAATACTATTAAAATACGTAAACTGGGCCCACAACCTATTGAATTATGGGTAAATATAAACGAAAAGCTGTCCAAAGTTCTTTATAGTCTGTAACTTTATTCTTAAGGTTTGATGGTACGTCTTTACGTTTAAACGCTCTAATAATTGTGAGGACACCGCATAGGAAATATAGGGTCATCCCTCCTAAAGAAATAGACGGCGCAAAGTCTGCACGTGTTTTCCTTTCAGGCCACGAGGTATAAACAGTCGTGAACCCCACTCGAACCGACAGAACTATTTCACAGTTTATATACTGGATTCCATTTCCTAACTCAAGATTCATTTTTGTTTCTCCGTTGACATTTGAAATAATGCAATAGCAGTAAGCTGTTATGGATAGCATTATACTCATCTGCCACTACACTTCAAAAGAATGTTAATTCTACATGTTCATGCAACAAGATGGCCCTTCATACAGCCTGCCTGTTGGACCAACAGAGTCTTAATGCTACATAACATGCGGTGACGAATCTCACATCAATGTTTCCGAGTAAGTAAGCTGAAACATTCTATGCATAGGATTACGCTTATCTGCGTATGCACTTCATAAGAATGTGAATTCTACAGTTCCATGCAACAGGAAGGAGCTTCATAATGTCTACGTGTCAAAGCAATGGAGTTCTAATGCCCCATTCAATACCGGGGCGAATCTCATTCCAACGTTTCACTCTAAGTAAATTGCAATCCTCCATGCATAGCATTATGCTTATCTGCTTCTATACTTCAAAAGAAAGTGAATTCTACAGTTCTAAGCAACGGGATGGCGCTTCACAGTGTCTACGTGTCAAATGAGGAGAGTCCTAATGCTCCATGCAATGCGATGTCGCACCTCATGTCAACGTTTTAAAGTAAGGTGTAATCGTGTATGCATAGCATTATGCTCATTCTGCTTCTACACTTCATAAGGTTGTGAATTCTACACTTCCATGCAACAGGGTGGCGTTTTATAGTGTCTACTTGTCAAAGCAATGGAGTTCTAATGCTCCATGCAATGCGACTGTGCATTTCATTTGTACGTATCGAATTTAGTAAGCTGCAATCTTCTGTGCATAACGTAGGAAACTCATTAATCAAAGACAATTACGAGGTTTTGTAAATCATTAAATAGTTCCTTTCAACTGAGATATTACACCATGGACTGCTAATGAACAACTGCTTCATCGTTTTAAAACGTACACACGAAATCTCATTTTTTCCGCACATTCGCTCTCGCTCGCATTCTAGAATATTCCACGCACTTAACATTTAAAACTTGAATTATTGATTAGCTTTTAAATTAAGATAATTTCGTTATCCTTCACTTGGCATGCCTATCCTGCATGAACATTCGTCCCAAATGTCTTCATTCATATCGTCTCTGATTTGAGATAAATGTCATAGATTTCTTCGATCCACGATTTCATAGAATCTGCTGACGTAGATGTTTGTAGGGGTCCTTTTCCTTCCCCTACCGATCGAACTACAAATCGTTGATTACGTAAAACTCGTGTAACTTCATACGATTCAAAATATTTATGAGCTATTTTTAGACCAGGACTCTGTTGTACATGTTTAATTGCTACTAGATCTCCTTCACGATAAATTATAGCTTTTCGTCTACTCTTGTTAAAAGTTCGCCTATTCTCTCGTTGCATTCTGGATATATTTTTGTGTGCTTGAGTCGTACTTCATCTCGTTTATCTTGAAAACGTGCGATCCATTCCTTTTCAAGTATGTCTCGGATGCCAAGATGACATTAAGACGTGAATGTGTCCCAGAGAGAAGATGAAATGGTGACGTGCCAATACTTCGATGCATTGTTCATTTCAAACATTTTTGACCTACTTCTAAGTACTTACATCATTCACAGGGCTTAGGTGCAGCTAATTTTGCTGACAACAGTATGAATGTTCTATTAAGATGTTCAACTTGACCACTAGCTCTAGGAATTCCTGTTGTAGTTGAAACACGTTTTATATTCTTTTCTTGACAATATTGCTTGAAACCATTTGCTGTGAAAGCCGTACCCCTATCAGAAATTATTCGACGCGGATTACAAAAAATATTCGCTAGCTTTTTTAGGCGTGACAAAACTTAAGCTGTAGTAGTAGGTTTTGTAGTATAAAGCCATGTAAATTTTGCAAAAGCATTTACCACTACAAATATGAACTGATACGTTTTCTTTGCTGATGGCAGCGGTCCAAGATAATCGATATGAAATGTACTAAAAGGAATACTCCCGTTTTCAATCGGATTTAAATGACACTCCTGCTTCCCCTGCATCTTTTCGGCTAAGATGCATGTAACACAATTCTTTACCACCTTTTCCACTTGCTGCCCAAGATTTGGAATCCAATAATCTTTACGTACGATAGCCTCAGTCTTGACTATAGACAAATGTCCACACTCATAAGCTTGCCTTATTTCTTGCTCTGTACAGAAAATTTCCCCGTAGATCATAATCATTCGTCTTGTTTTGAAGTACCTAATCTCGAAGTTTCATAACAGTCTCATCATCTTCCTGTGCTTTCTGCAAACGTTCTGTAAGGCTTGCATCAGATTCATCGATTAAGAAAATCGCAGGAGATGCATTTCTACTAAGCGCAGCAACATGTATCATGTCCTTCTCTGGACGATGCTGTATCCGGTAATCAAATTCTTCTAACGATAATGTCCATCACGCAACTCACAAACAAAGATCTATCTTATTCATTGCAAGAGTAAAATTTCGGCAATAAGTAACAATAGCAAACGAAATTCCTAGTAAATAAACTCCTAATTTCTTCAAAGCTTTTACTATTGCTAAAACCTCAAACTCATAGCTACTGCATTTAGATTCAAGAGAAGCTGTCTTACCACTAAAAAATAATATTCGTGGTGAAAAGGTTGATCTTTGTTATTTGTTTGAAATAAAAGTGCTCCGTACCCTAACGCAGAAGCATCTGTATGCAACTCCATCTCTACTTCTACTTGATACAAATTCAATATTCGGTTCTCACTCAGTAAAAATTTAAGTCGTATGAATGCTTCCTTTCCAGTCACTCTAAAACAAAATTTAGTATTCGCTCGCAGAAAGTTAGACAAATGTCGCCCAATTACTGGGTATTCACGTGTAAATTTACGAAAATTCCCGATTAGTCTAAGAAAACTTTGTATGTGCTTAACATTGGAAGTCATCGGATTGCATCAGTTTTAGCGAGGGGCGAACATAACCATTGCTATATATATACATTATATATATATATAACCATATATGCCCGAGAAATTTGACAGAAGTTTGCACAAAACAATACTTTTCCCAACTGAATATTAAACCGGCTCCGCTTGCTATAATTCAAACTCTTTCAAGATTTTTGATCCTACTTTTAATATCATGTGATGAAGTAATCGAATAATCTATGTATGCTAAAACTATTCTCTCTCGAATAAGATCTCTAAATATAGTATTTATAAACCTTTGAAAAACTGCTGGTGAATTACATAGACCAAAAGGGATTCGTAAGACTTCATAATGACCATCTGATACAATAAATGCTGTATACTTTCGACCTGACTTATCCTGTCACATGTGAAAGAAACCGTTTCTCAAGTCAAGAGTAATAAAAATGCGCGTGCCTTGAAACAAATCTAATCGATCTTCGATCAATTGTAACGGATATCTATCTTTAATAATTTTCTTATTAATTTGTCAATAATCCACACATAATCCAAACGAAACATTTTTGTTCCGAACGAGGAAAACCGGAATCGCATAATCAGAAGTAGGCAACTAGGCGACTCCAGCCACAATCCACTGTTCTATCTGCGCATTAACAATCTCTTTTTGCAACGCTGACAATTGTCTCGCCGATTGATATACAGACTCTTCGCCTTTCAGTATTAATTTCAATGGAATTTCACGTTTAAAGGTTTTACTTGGCTTGTAACTACTAACAAGATTTTCTATCGTCACTCGCTAATTAGGATCTAATACACCAGACACATCAACTTGATTTTCTTCTAACACGTCACTCGTTACATCTATTTAAAATATTTCCGGTACTATATTTTCTCTTTCAACAATTTCGCGCGTTACTTTCGATAATGGACGAATGATTACTTTACCATCTCTAATGCTGACATCGGTTACATTTAAGAAATTCGTTCCTATTAACAGCTTGTGTCGCACAATGGTATCAGAGATTACTTGTATTCAAATCAATATGAGTGCCCATCTACGGAAATTTCTGCTTGAAACTCACCTAATGTTGTACTATTCCTTGAACCTTCGAAATGTAATTCATTGCGTCGTAATTGCGGAGAACCAAGCTTAATGTACTCGCCTGTGCGAATTAAACTAAAATCAGTTCCTGAATCCATTAATGCTTTGATCTCGCATCCGTTAAGTAAAACATTTTTGAGATACTTTCGGTACGATACTCCTAATGTCGCGCAGCTCTCTTCACTCGCTTTAAATTTCTTGGAACGTTTCGACGCAATATGTCCACGTTCTTCACATATAAAACATTTTACACCGCGATCTTTCGTTGGACAATTCACGCTAATATGATCGTGCTCACCACAATTATAACATCGTACAATATTACCGATAAATTCTTTTATCTCATCCACATTGACAATCTCTTTTCTTTCATTTCTAACGAAACTGTCATTACATATCTCAAACTTTGTTGACCTCTGCACACTCGACATACCTCGATCTCGAAGAATTACCTTTTCAAACGCTTTCGAAAGTTGATTGGTTGTTGTAAACTGTAGAATACGCGCGTGGTTCCGGAGCATTTCATCGGGAATGCCGTCAATCAGATATTCAAGTATTTCATGGTCGTTAATTGGTACTCGATTTCCAAGAATGTTCTTCTCGTGCAAATATTCATGAAACGTCTCGTTCCTGTTCCATAACCGCTCTTCAAATTTCTTCTTCGTTTCAATTTTGCTTTGCGGATGATAAAACAACTCATAATTCTTCCAGCAGTCGGTTGAATTCCATAGTTGTATATTCTGGTTTAGAAAGAAATCATTCAAGTGCTTTTCCCTTCAGTAGCATACCGATAAGTATTCGTGCAACGTCATCTTCCAATTTATATGTCGTCTTGAATAATTTGGTCTGCTTCTCCCAAATTTTATAATCACCAGATTTACTTTAGATTATTAAGAAATTGTCACCGCTACTAACAACATCAAATAGTTCGCCTTCAAAATTACGCATCGATCTTCGTTGCTCATTTTTCGAATTTTACTCAACCTGTAACTTTTGTCGCACCGGATCTAACTCAAGGCGCAACACGGCTAACTTCACGTTCCGTCTGGGTCAACTTCCATCAAACGGGAAATTAATTCAGCTTTTGAACCAGCAGTAAGTAGTTTATGCTCTATTAATACCTCTCTTAGCGCTGTAACTGTAATTAATAAAAATAATTTTACTCAAATCGATCATTGTAAAAATTATTACTCGACACTTGCGTTTAAACTCGAATTGTCTCCACACGAATAATTAATTTTCGTTCTCGCACTATCTCTAAAAACTACACTCGCATCGCTTGAGTATCTTCTCGAACGTTCTAGACCGTCAAGGAATTATCTTGAACGCTCTGTCTTCAAATATTCGATAATACTTCAATCTTTAGAACGTATCCGATTTAATTCTTGAATGTCTTCTTGATAATTACTACGCTCGAGACCCCAAAATTGTAGGAAACTTATTAATAAAAGACAATTATAAGATTTTTTATATCATTAAATAGTTCTTTTCAACTGAGATATTACTCCAAAGACTGCTAATGAACAACTGCTTCATTATTTTAAAACACTCACACGAAAAACTCATTTGCTTCGCACATTCGCTCTCACTCGCATTCTAGAATATTCCACGTACGTAAGATTGACATTAAACCTGAGTTATTGATTAACATTTAAATTAAGATTATTTCATTATCCTTCAATAACATTATGCTTGTCTGCTACTACACATTAAAGGAATGTATACTCTGCAGTTCCTTGAAACGGGATGGTGCTTCACAGTATCTGCGTGTGAAAACCATGAAGTTCTAATGTTCCACGCAACGCGATAATACATCTCATTTCAACTTTTCAAAGTAAGTAACCTGTAATCTTTTAAGCATATCATTATGCTGATCTGCTTATACACTTCTAACGAATGTGAATTCTATAGTTCCATTCATTGGGTTGCGGCATTATAGTGTTCACGTATTATAGCAGCAGAGTTCTACTGCTGCATGCAATGTGATGGCGCATCACATTTCATCATTTCGATGTAAGATGTAACTTTCTATGCTCACGATTATGTTTACCTGCTCCTACGCTTTAAAAGAATGTAAATTCCACAGTTTCTTGCAAGGAGATGATACTTCATAGTGTCTGTGCATCAATGCAGTAGATTTCTAATGCTACATTCAATGCGATGGAGCATCTCATTTCAACGCTTCGATGTAATTAAGTTGTACTCCTCTATACGTAGCGTTACGCCTTCCTGCTTTTGCACTTCATAAGAATGTGAATACTACAGATCCATGCAATTTCATGGAGCATAAAAGAGTTTAAGTGTCAAAGCAGTAGAGCTCTATTAATCTATGCAATGTGATAGCACATCCCATTTCTACCTTTCAAAATAAATAAGCTGTAATCATCTGTACACATCGCTATACTTATTTGTTCCCACATTTCCGAAGAATGGAAATTCTTTAATTCCATGCAACGAAATGGCGCTTCATGATGCTTGCGTGCCAATGCAATGCAGTTCTCATGCTCCATGCATCCTCATTTCACAAATTCTGCAAAATCCCTATTAAACACATAGTAGCAATAAACTCGTAAAGCAACAAGATGTCGTCTCATCGTAAATTTCAAAATCAAGCCTTCGTAGTGATTCTTCAAATTGTGTATACCATGCAGCTGGCCGTTTTATTGTCTTCTTTCCCGCTTCTCACAATTGTCGCAACCAACCTACAACCGTTGGTCCCACTCTTCGCGCCTTCTTGTCTCCTCCCAGTTCCAGAGAAAGAAGCAAATCTACAGATTTTCCACCAATAACGTCTCATTGATTTGCCACACCTTTGACCACCCCTCCATACAAATTCACATTAAAACACTCTGACTTCATGACTGATGAGCTTAGTAGAAATTCAGATTCAGACATATCCGAGAACATGAAAAACACTAAAACCTTTTAATTCATTTTAAGTTAAGTATAATTGTTTGTTAAGGAATCGTATCAATTCCAATTATATCTATCTACTTCCCTATTACTGTAACAGGTATTAGAGCGCACGTTGCAACTGTGACGAAAAGATACGTAATGAAGATTTACGTCCTTCGTAGGCTTATCAACCGAAAATGAGCCTCGTCGACTGCGAGTTATAAAAACGAACAGTTAAAATCAGTGACGTGAGTGCCCGAACTACAGTGTCAATCAATCAACATTCAGTGATCGAAGAATCATGCCAGTGATCAAGCCAACGCTCCAGGACAAATTGAGATTCTCAGCAGCAACAAGTCGGACATACCAGGGAATCCAGACATCATGACAGAGCTTAACAAACCTGATATCTTCACATTGAAAAGGTAGACTCGTTTATTCGTCCATTCCTTTCTTATTCATGTTCCACGATGACAACCCGATCGCTCGAAAAAGCTCAGTCCATTCCCCATGAAATTATTCTCAGTTCACTGCGGCGTAAACGTGGTACCACATTCGGTCAAATCACTACCTTCACGCGACTCCTTAACACAGGCAAAACATCAGAACAACCGGATATACGTTTACTACAAACCCATCTTTACGCGTTAACTGAAACGTGGAAACGATTCGATGGCATCCAATTTGACCTCGAAGAATAAAACGAAACAAAAACGTCACGTCTTTACAAAATTCAAAACGACTACTTCTCTATCACAACTCGCTCTGATTCGATATCATAACTCGACGCGATTGAGTTATTGTAAGGTAAATACGACTGTATAAGTCGGGCTGCCACTAAATATTGTGATGCAATCTGGAATATTCTTAAACCGCCAAGGAACACTGCAGAAACACTGGGCAATATCGTCGACACCGTCAACCAGCTTCTGCGCGCACTGAAAAATTCCAAAGAAAACATCTCGCAATGGAACACTTCTGCTTTCCATCATTCGAGGAAAGATAAATGCTAATACGTTATTCCAATGGGACTCACAGTAAAGACAACAAGGTGCCGTTTTACACGGATCTTCTAGAGTTTTTGCAGAAACGGGCCAACTGTGTACCAGAGATGAACGCAAGGGCAAGCTCAACCGCAAGTCGGGTCGACGGGAGACTATCGGACCATTCACGTTCCACGAATCAACGTACTACGGAGAAATCAGGTGACATTCTGATGACGATTACACCGAAAGCAGAACAAGCAGGACAACCATAAGAACCCAAAAGTGTTCAGTATGCCACGGAGGGCACCGCATCTACACATGTGAAGATTTTCTCTAATTCTCAACTTATCAAAGTAATTGACATCTAATGCTCCATGCAACATTTCTTTTCAACGATACAAAGTAAGTAAGTTGTAATGTTCCATGCATAGCATAATGCTTATCCACTTCTGCACTTCAGAAGAATATGAATTCCACAATTCCTTACAAGGGGATTGCGCTTCACAGTGTCTAGTTGTCAAGGCAATAAAGTTCTGCGGCTACTTGCAATGCGTTGGCGCATCTCCTTCTTACGTTTTAATGCATGTAAGCTGTAACGTTCTATACATTGCGTTATGTTTATCTGCTTCTGGACTTCAAAGTGATGTGAATTCTACAGTTCCTTGTAGCGTGATGGCTTCTCCTTTCAACGTAAGTAAGTAGTAAGCTTCAATACAAGCCACTATGCATACTTGGTTCTACAATACAATTACATGCAATTTCTACATATCCATGTTACTCTATAGCTCTCCTAAATACCAGCTTGTCAATGTAATTAACATCCAATGTTCCATGCAACGCGATGGAAATTCTTAGTTCTATGTATCAAAGTAAGTAAGTTATAAGGTTCTACACAATACAATCGTGCTTACTAGTTTCTACACTACTATGTATGTTATTTCTATAGTTCCATGTTACTGTATAGAGCTTCATAATGTCTACTTGTCAAAGTAATTGAGTTCCAAACGTCCATGCAACGCGATAGTGTTTCTCAGTTCTACAATTAAATGTCTCTGTTGAATTCACACTTCATGATGTTCAAAGTAAAAATTTCAAATTAGTGTATATATTCACACTTATCATATATTTTAGTCAAGAGTAAATAGGTAATCCGCCGTTCAATTGCTCCAGTACAATTAAATTCCATATAATTTTGTATCATTTCAGGATGTTTTAAATAAACATTTCTAATTAGTATATATACTTACACTCTCCGCTAAATCTAAGCAGAATAGACACTATAAAAACTCCAGTAGCTGTAATCTTCTATGCACTGCTTCATTCTTATCTGCTTCTACACATTAAACGAATCTGAGCTTCACAGTTCCTTCCAACTGGATTACGCATCATTATGCCTACGTGTCAAAGCAATAGAGTTCTAACACTCCATTCAATGCGGTGACACATCTCATTAAATGTTATAAAGTTAGTAAGTTCTAATGTTCTATACAATGTATTGATTTCATCTCCCTCTATACATCAAAAGTATATGAAGAACATAGTTACTTGCAACGGGATAGCGCATCATAGTGTCTGCGTGTAAAAGCAATAAAGATGTAATGCTCCTTGCAATGCGGAAGCGCATCCCGTTGCAACGGTTCGAAGAAAGTAAGTTGCAATCTTCTACTCGCAGAAATATTGTTTTCTGCTTCTATACTTCAAAAGAATGTGAATTCTTCAGTTCCATGCAACGGAATGGCACTTCGTAGTATCTACCTTCCAGAGCAATAACGTTCTCTCTCTCGTTTCACGGAACTGTATAATTCACATTCCTTTGGAATGTAGAAGCAAATAAGCATGATATGATGCATAGAATGTTACTGCTCACTTTGTAACGTCGAGAGCCATCGCATTATATGGAGCAATAGAACACTACCGCGTTGCATCGAAGACACTGCAAGGCGCCATCTGGTTGCAGGGTACTGTACATTACACATACTTTTGAAGCGTTGTAACAGGTAAGCATAATGCGACGCATGGAGCATTACTACCTACTTATCTAGATACGTTGAAAAGATATGGGCCATCGCGATGCATGGAGCATTAGAAATATATTCCTCTGATACTACGACATTATAAAAAACCACTTCGTTGCAATGAAGTGATGAGGGATTCACATTATTTTGAAGCATAGAAGCAAATGAGAGAATTGCGATGCATAGGACATTACAACCTACTTACTTTGAAGCGCTGAAATGATATGCGCCCTCGCGATGCACAAAGTAATCTATTGGTTTGAAAAGCAGATACTATGAATTGCCATCCCGATGCAAGCGACTGTAAGATTCACATTCTTTTGAAGCGTAGTAGAAGTTAGGCATAATGTGATACATAAGACATTACAACCTAATTACCTTGAAGCGTTGAAATTATATGCGTCATCGCAATGCATAGTGCATTAGAACTCTATTCGTTCAAAACGCAGACACTGAAACACCATCCCGTTGCAAGGAACTGTAGATTTCACTTTCTTTTGAAATATAGAAGCAGATCGGCATATTGCATTGATCGGAACATTGAAATGAGATGCGCCATTGCATTCCATGGAGCATTAGAATTCTATTGCCTTAAAATGCAGGGGTTCCAGAATCTGGGTGTCCAGGATGTACCCATCCCCACCTCCTCGTGGTGGAACCTGGGCGCCGGGCTTGCCCGGTGGCTAACGGGGCTCTGGGGCTACAATATCGAATTAAACTATGATTCGGAGGTTTGGTGCATTATCGATTGCCCAAAATAGTCCGAATCTTTTCGTAGAGCAAACATGAATTGACTGAGCAGGCAGTCTGGAGCATCTATAAATTTGGCCAAACTGATGCTTAATATTCAAAAAGGGTCAGAGTGAGCGTGTTCGCGTACACGTAGCGAGTTCGCCTCCCCGAGGTTCCCCGTGGGTGCTCCGGCGGTTAGGATTCGTCCTCTCCGACGGGGTAGCTGAAGGACTCGCCCGGTGGGAAAGGCGCCCCGGCACATCTGGATTTTTCCATCGCCCGTTTCAGTGAGGTGGGAGTACCCTGGGAGGTAGATGCTAGATTACGTCGCGTATACCCGTCTGGGTGAGGAAGCACGCCTGATCACCGTCCTGGTGTAGGGCAGACAATAAATCCTGCCTTAAAATGCAGACATTATGAAGCACCATCTCGTTGCTTGAAACTGTAAATTTCACAGTCGTTTGGAATGTAGGAGCAAATAAGCATAATGCAATGCATAGAATGTTACTGCTTACTTACTTTGTAACGTTGAAATAAGATGCGCCATGGCATTGCATGGGGCATAGGAACTCTATTGTTCTGAAACGTAGACACTATGAAGGGCCATTCCGTTGGAGGGAATTGTAGCATTCACATTATTCTGAAATGTAGAAGCAGGTAAGCACAATGCGATGCATAGAACATTACATACTTGCTTTGAAGTGTGAAACTGAGAAGCACCATCTTGTAGCACAGAATATTTTTTTATTGCTTACGACGAATTATAGTACTGAGATGCTCCATCTTGTTGCAAGGAATCTTCAAAGCTGCTCATACTGACATGTAGACACTCAGATGCGACATCCCTTTTCGTGGAACTTTGGGAATTACTTTGAAACGCAGGACTGTGAAGCTGCATCGCGTTGTATGAAGTTATAGGAAGTGCTTACTATGAAACGTAGAAATAAGAAGCGAAATCATGTTGCATAGAACTTTGCATCTTACGTACTCTGAAACGTATAAACTGATAGGGACAATCACTTTACATAGATATATAGAACACACAAAGTTTTAAGCGTTGAACTTAGAATTTGTGAACTTGCTTTGAAACGTTGATAGTGAGGAGCTCCATCGGCTTTCGTAGAACTTCAGAACTCACTTGCTATGTAACGTAGACAGATAAGGGCCATCGCGTTGCTTGAAACTTTAGAACTTGCTTACTTCAACAAAGATTTCTATTGGCTTCGTCCGTTCTTTTAGAAGAGTTCTTGATAAACCACTTAATTTTCACGTTTGCAATATTTTTATATATATGCCAGGTGTAATCGTTTAAGTTTAAAGATGATTATTTAGTGTTGATTATTATTTAGTAACTCGGTTATAAACGTGTCTGCATAAGACTTAATCAGTATGTTCATAAGCCTGAAATTTATGCAGTTATTTGTTAGTCACTTATTGTTCAAACGGCAAAGATTCTGATCATTTGAAGATGGTTGACTTTCATCAATTTCATCAAAAATTGAAATACTGTCCAACTGCTTGTATTAAAGACTATAATTAAAGTTTTCAAAATATTTTTCCTTTCATAGATGTATCACGTCTGGGGTCGCGGAAAATTAACCGTATGGCGGAGCAGCACGCAGTCTCGAATGGTTCGACTCGCACAATTGGATGGAAGAGCGAGTTCTTCTTGGATCGCGAAACACTGCGCGAAAGTCACGGACGCGAGTATATAAAAAAGGGGACTTACCTTTCGAAGTCTTGGAAGCCGCTAATTACTAACGTCGTTCCAGGTATCGTCCTCGGCGAGGATCATCCTCTGGTATGGTTCCTGCATACGGGCTGTGAGGCGGAATCGACAATGGAACGAGTACCCAGGCAGGCTTGTCTCTGGTGCGGATTGGTGACGGGGGCGGCGATACGGAATGGCTGTCCGGTCGGCAGACAGCAGGAGATGAGACGGTGAAGTGGTGGACGATGGAATAGCTACTTGTACCCAAGTATTCACGCACTAGAGAACGCAGGAAGTTCTTCCTTCCCACGCGTCGAATTCGTTTATTCGTAGCCGAACGGCGCATTCAAATCGGATTCCAAAACTCCAGCTACGGGTCTACTAGCGGAGGGGGTCGCTCTAGTTTGCCGATCCAGAGATATGGAAAACGATGTATATCTTCTCCTTAGTCGAACTGTGGCACAATGCAGCTAAGCGGAGGGCCGCTCTAAATTGTCGGTAACCAAGCGTAACTAAGGGTCAGAACTCCTTGAATGATTTTGGAAGACGCGTGAACTCGTGGAAGACGTCGTACCGTAATGAATTTAATGTAATATAAGACAAGGAATACATTGAGAATAATGAGAGTTTGTAAATACTGGTAAGAATAAGATATATTCTAAGTAAAATCTAAGCCTACGCTTTACTGCTCCATGCTAAGAATGACTAAGTACTAGAATCGTTTATTTAGAATAAAGTTAAAGTTAGAATTGGAAATAGCACCTTGAATTCTGAGTTAGAATAGTAACGAAATAGCAAACATCTTCAACTGAGGTGGAGTAAGGCCCGGAGGCATGATAGGTACGGTCGCGATGAGCGCTTGGATCGATCTGTACTCGTCGAGCGCTGGGCTTGATCTCTCCGTTGACACGCGGAACCGCGACCTCCTCGGATCGCGCGGGAACGCGAGTCGCTAGGCCCTGGAGTGGGACGGACGCTCGACACTCGCGGTGGTGCGGACGGTCGTGGTGAGGCGTGCGCGGCCGGCGTGAGCTGGCGCGGCTCTAATTATGAATAATACGCTTTCTAAAATTATGATTACACATGAAATGACTTATGGTATACTTGTGTGTTGCGTCCTGTTTGTACATAGAGTGCCGTATGCATAAATACTAGAATTCGCTTGGTTATAGACATGAGTATAATACGAATATGTGTGCGTAACTGCGGGCGACCCTCGTGGTGCGTGAAATGGTCCTCGTGCGGAGGCTGTGGTTGGTGTCTGCTCCAACTGTCTGACGTATGCGCGTCGAGGCGCGATCGTGTGGTTCAACTCCTTGGTGCGAGGGTAGCTGCCTTAGCTCGGTGATCAGACTGTGTTACCGTGTGTCGGTATGCTCGTCTCTGCATGTCTCTGCATCACAGTTGTATTCTGGAATTGAAATTAAATGTTTGATTTTTCTATTTACTGATTAGAACATCTTTCTGTTGGAATGTTCAAGAATTTTTCATATTCTTAATTACTGAAAACGTATTGCTTGGTTCGCTAGCTTAATATTTAAAATTTGCTGAGATATTCTTATCTAATTCTTGTAAATAATTTTTTATCTTAGCGAAGTGTGTATCCATTCTTGTAGTTTTGTAAAGAGTATTTTACTTTACTATTTAAAATGGAATATTAAGATTTGTTTACAATATAATGGAATTTAATTACCTTTTGATTCAATTTCACAATGATAATCTTTCATAGTTCAACAATTTTATGAGCTGTCCTGAGGAATCCGCAGCTCAGTACTTATAAAATGGGCGACACAAAGAACAGCCTAACCAAACGTAATCGAACCGATATTTCAATACTAATCTTATCATGTTTAACTTATCCAGCAAATTATTAAAATGCCCTTCGAAAAGTGTTTATTGACAGTGAAGTAAACGGTAAACATTACACATTCCACCACTGTTTACAATACGTATGTCTCATTTACTATCAAAGCCGTAAGTATCATCGCCTTACTTTACTTTTTGTAACCTTCAATGGCTTCATGTTGCAGGTCGTTGAACTCGTTTTAAAATGGTCTATCATATTAGGGAAGAATGAACATACCAATTCATTTTAAAAAATGAAGGAAACCTTCATATGTCCAACATAACTCCACTTGCAAAAAAACTATGTTCATCAACGGATGGGCCCTTTGTACTATGCAATTTTATATTAGCAAAAACTTCTATGAAACTTACAGTTTCGTGGATATCTGAGGTGCTAATTATTACTGCCCCACCCTGTAACAATGTTCGACAAAAAACAATGTTCACGATGTCGACAGATGAATATATTTGCCTTAGAATTACAAGAGCCAACAATTTCGAAAGTAGAATATTTCTTTACTTCGCTAACCGAATCATTGCAAACGTTAAGTAAAGTGCGTGCCTTTCAAAACAGTCAGATGCAAATTACGATACAACGTTTCCAAGAAATGGTACGTGCCACTGTTTCTTAATTTCCGTTTATTTAATCAAAGGAAATTTAATTGAAGTATCCGCAAAATTTGAGGACAAAAAGTTATTGTAATTTTACGCAACATATATGATGATGATAAAGGATAAGTATACGGAACTGAAAATGGAAAGTAGCGAGCAGAAAACGAAACTGATGGAGCTACAAAGTAGATTGATACATCCGTCAAATGATGATTCTAGGTTAATAAAATCTGTTAATCAAAGAACTATTGCAAAAATCAAGTATAATCAATATTACTTCTGCTCAAAGGCTATAATAGAATTGGATCGAAATGGGTACAAAACAGGCAATTATATCTATACGTTCTATTCTATGCAAAGGCAAATATTTCGAAGAGAAAAGATGTGTTACTTACAAATTACTTATGTTCCTAGATATCTCACTAATTCAGGCTTCTTGTCTTGCAAAACTAATCATTCATTTAACACGTATAGGGGTCGAAGAATAGTAAAAGATTTTTATATTTCATAGCCTCACTCGATACGTCGATTGGATCACGTAAAATATCGGACATTAATTGCATCTACATCTTCAGACCTTAAATATATAATTGCAACAACATATTTAGTAGCATTTTAATAACATTTTTCTAATTGTTTATATCTATGTCTAATAAATATATATTAATCGAATAAGTGGCTTTACCAAAGAATAAAAGTATTTGAGGCTTACAAATCGGAGCATTACATAACAAACGTGCATCACATATATAATATTGCATGTAACAAAAGATGAAGACGAAAGAGATCGTACATAAGTTGAATCCACAATGCGGTCATAGAGATACAGGAACGACAAAAATTCCAAACAATAATTTAAAAAATTCAAAAAGGGGGGAGTGAAAATCCATCTCCTTGACGATGATAAGGAACAATTCTGCCTCATGCACTACAATATCCCAAACTGCCAGCGATTGGCACGCCAATGACAACGGATGGAACGAATTCCGTGACAGAAACTGTGCTAACAAAGTGCTCCTACTCAGCTTTCGAAATGGTATACTGTTAGTACTGGGGCGGCATTCGTATCACGGCACTATTAAAACACCGAGATATAGCACACGGGCTACACGGCCGTGACCATGACACTATCAGCTCACCATATCTACACGCGTGGTTGTGGCGTAGGCTGACATTTACTAATGGGGAAGCTGTTTCCATAAAAATTATAAGCAAATATGAAAAATGACTAAACTGCGCAATTTATTTATTTTGATTCCAAAATAGATACACCGGCACAAAACAAAGATATAAGAACTCGATTTTATTATTTTCTAT
This sequence comes from Xylocopa sonorina, assembly GCF_050948175.1. Lineage (NCBI taxonomy): Eukaryota > Metazoa > Arthropoda > Insecta > Hymenoptera > Apidae > Xylocopa > Xylocopa sonorina. Next base: position 1,201,348 of record NW_027490117.1, read on the forward strand.
AAACTAGCTCGATAGGGCGATTTTTTCCATAAAGTCGATAATTACTTTGTCATAAAAATATATACACTTATTTTATATATATTTTCTTCAATTTATTGTTACAAATTCATGCAATTGAGGGTTACATTAAATACGATGACAGCATGTTATTTCAAAAATTACACAAGGCGAAGTTAGGGACGCAACAGCATGAATTTTTATTTTATAAGTAATATTTTTTTATAAATAATATTTTTAGTCTATGATGGATTGAAAGAAATATATACGACTCGCTCAATAACTATAAATATAGGGAAACGACAATAAAATGTCTATCAATACTCATATGCTGAACATCTACTGACACCTAACGGTTCTAATTTGTATGAAAGCACAGGTTCCCCGTTGCCAAATGTGATCCTGCGTCATTGCTGAGAAGATTCATGAATGGAGCGATGATACGCGTGTCACCATGGTGCTGGTGCTAGGCGATTGGCTTGTCTAGAACGTTCTGGTAACACGTTCTGGCATTTTAGTTAACTAATCCGGTCACAGATGACTACGAATCAGTTGACACTCCTCGGAAGTGGCAATATAGTGCCGGCATGGTGTCGCTACCATCTTGCTGTTTGTTATCTGGGATGCTTTTTAGTGCATTTTTCGGAATTGAATTTGAACGCATAGCTACTTAATCGCGAATTTGCATGTACTGTGACGTGGTGACGTCACAAGGCTCGCTCACCCCCCCCCCCCCCCTGCTACGGTTAGACTAGCTCGCAGATCACCACCCATGCGAGAAGCGCGACACGGACCATCGTGATAGCTGTATTTGCGAGGAGCGTGGAATGCACGATGGTAGAACCTACCCCCCCCCCCCGGGTTCTTTTCTCTCTCTCCGTTCTACGGATTAGACTGGCGAGCTGATGGAAGAAGACCGAAGGTTCGCGGAAGAGCTGTGCGCCGAGGTAGCGTGACGGGCTCGACGGTGGAGGAGTCATGAAGTGAGCAAGAAGAAACCCTGAAGCCCAAAGGATACGATCCCGAGCCCTGCAACTATAAGACCGCTGCCATAGTCCATGGAGACGAACAGGATGGTTCTCGGGTGTGAGAAGGACCTCCACCCTTCCCCTGAGCCCATGAAGAGGAAAACTCAAGATGCCCAGCGGAATTGCAGGTGAGCCGTGGAAAGCGCGGCGCGCGACACGCGCCGCAGTTCAAATAATCCAGAGGACTCCCTCGAGACACACCAGAGGGGGCGATCAGGGAAGATCGCCGAAATCCACCGATCGATGCCCCGAACAATACCGAAGCGTATGGCCGTACCCCACCAAGGAGCCCTAAGGAGGATCTAAGGGGATCCGAAGACCCCCAGCAAACCTATATAATGAGGTAGCCAGCACGAAGACAGCTGATACGGAGGAGAGAGAGAGAGAGGGGGGGGGGAGAGAGAGAGGTAGACGGACTGAACGAGATCCATACTTGTTGGAAACGAGAACATCCTTCTAAGGTCTAGATGCAGACAAATGTAACATATTGCATAGAAAATTGCAATTTACCATGAATCATTGAAATGACTTGCGACATCGTGTTGAATGAAGCAATAGAACTCTATTGCTTCGATACGCAGACATCTGCAAACGCTACTTCCTAGCAAGGGAGTGTCGCATTCTTTTGAAGTGAATACGAGGTATACATATCACTCCACAATGCATATTATATCTTATCATGAAACACAGAAGTCAGATGCGATATCGCGTTTTAAGAAGCATTAGATCTCTGTTTCTATGATACGTAGATAACTGCAAACGCTATTCCCTAGGAAGGAAGTGTCGCATTTACATTCACCTGAAGTGAATACGAGGTATAAGTGACATTTCGCAATGAATATTATATCTTATCACTGAACACAGAAATGGAATGCGACATCTCGTTTTAAGATGCATTAGATCTATATTGCTACGATACGTAGACATCTGCAAACGCTCTTCAATAGCAAGGAAGTGTCGCATTTACATTCCTTTGAAGTGAATACCTGGTATACATAACACTGCACAATGAATATTATATCTTATCATGAAACATAGAAATGCGATGCGATATCGCGTTTTAAGAAACATTTGAACTCTATTGCTTCGATACGTACACATCTGCAAACGCTGTTACCTAGCAAGGAAGTGTCGCATTTGCATTCATTTGAAGCGAATACGAGGTATACATGACACTCCACAATGAATATTATATCTTATCATGAATCATACAAATGAGATGCGATATCTCGTTTTAAGAAGCATTAGAATTCTATTGCTTCGATACGTAGACATCTGCCAACGCTATTTCCTAGCAAGGAATTGTCGCATTTACATTCATTTAGAGTGTATACGAGGTATAAATACCACTTCGCAATGAATATTATATCTAATCATGAAACATAGAAATGAGATGCGATATCACGATTTAAAAAGTATTAGAACTCTATTGCTACGATACGTAGACATCTGCAAACGCTCTTTAATAGCAAGGAAGTGTCGCATTTACATTCCTTTGAAGTGAATACCTGGTATACATAACACAGCACAATGAATATTATATCTTATCATGAAACATAGAAATGAGATGCGATATCGCGTTTTAAGAAACATTTGAACTCTATTGCTTCGACACGTAGACATCTGCAAACGCTGTTACCTAGCAAGGAAGTGTCGCATTTGCATTCATTTGAAGTGACTACGAGGTATACATGACACTTCGCAATGAATATTATATCTTATTATGAAACGTAGAAATGAGATGCGATATCGCGATTTAAGAAACATTATAACTCTATAGCTACGGTACGTTGATATCTGGAAACACTATTTCCTAGCAAGGAAGTGTCGCATTTACATTCTTTTGAAGCGAATACGAGGTATACATAACACTCCACAATGAATATTACATTTTATCATGAAACATAGAAAGGAGAAGCTATATCCCGTTTTAAGAAGCATTAGAATTCTATTTCTACGATACGTAGACATCTGCAAACGCTATTTCCTAGCAAGGAAGTGTCGCATTTACATTCCTTTGAAGTGAATACCTGGTATACATAACACTGCACAATGAATATTATAACTTATCATGAAACATAGAAATGGGATGCGATATCGCGGTTTAAGAAGCGTTAGAACTCTATTGCTACGATACGTAGACATCTGCAAACACTATTTCCTAGAAAGGAGGTTTCGCATTTACATTCTATTGAAGCAGGTGCGAGGTATACATGACACTTCGCAATGACCATTATATTTCATCATGAAACATAGAAGTGAGATGCGATATCGCGTTTTGAGAAGCATTAGAAACCTATTGCTTCGATACTTAGACACCTGCAAACGCTACCTCCTAGCAAGGAAGTGTCGCATTTACATTCTTTTGAAGTGAGTACGAGGTATATATGACACTTCGCAATGAATGTTATGTCTTATCACGAAACATATTATAGAAATGATATGCGATATCGCGATTTAAGAAGCATAAAAACTCTATTGCTACGATACGTAGACATCTGCAAACGCTATACCCTAGCAAGGAAATGCCGCATTTACATTCATTTGAAGTGTATGCCAGGTATACATGGCACTTCGCAATGAATATTATATCTTATCATGGAACATAGAAATCAGGTGCGATATCGCGTTTTAAGAAGCTTTAGAACCCTATTGCCTCAATGCAAACGCATTTCCTAACATGGAAGTGTCGCATTTACATTCTTTTGAAGTGAATACGAGGTGTACATGACACTTCGCAGTGAATATTGTATATCATCATGAAACATAGGAATGAGATGCGATATCGCGTTTTAAGAAGAATTAGGACCCAATTGCCTCGATGCGGAGACATCTGCTAACGCTATTTCCTAGCAAGGAAGTGTCGCATTTACATTCTTCTGAACGGAATACGATGTATACATGACACTTCCCAATGAATATTATATCTTCATCACGAATCATTAATATGAGATGCGATATCGCGATTTAAGAAACATTAGAACTCTATTGCTACGATACGTAGACATCTGCAACTGCTATTTTCTAGCAAATAAGTTTCGCATTTACATTCTTTTGAAGTGAGTACGAGGTATATGTGACACTTCGCATTGAATGTTATATCTTATCACGAAACATAGAATTGAGGTGCGATATCGCGATTGAAGAACCATTAGAACTCTATTGCTACGATACGTAGACAACTGCAAACACTATTTCCTAGGAAGGAAGTGTCGTATTTACATTAATTTGTTGTGAGTACGATGTATACATGACACGTCGCAATGAATGTTATATCTTATCATGAAACATAGAAATGAGATGCGACATGTCGTTTTGAGAAGCATTAGAACTCTATTGCCTGGATACGTAGACATCAGCAAACGCTATTTCCTAGGAAGGAAGTGTCACATTTACGTTCATTTGAAGTGTATGCGAGATATAAGTGACACAACGCAATGAATATTATATCTCATGATGAAACATAGATGTGAGATGCGATATCGCGTTTTAAGAAGCATTAGAACTCCATTGCTACGATACATCCACATCTGCAAACGCTATTTCCTAGCAATGAAGTGTCGCATTTACATTCTTTTGAAGTGAATACGAGGTATTCATGTCACATCGTAATGAACATTATATCTTATCGTGATACATAGAAATGAGATGCGATATCGCGAATTAAGAAGCATTAGAACACTATTGCTTCGATACGTAGACATCTGCAAACGCTATTTCCTAGCAAGGAAGTGTCGCGTTTACATTCTTTTGAAAGGAATACGAGGTATACATCACTGCACAGTGAATATTATATCTTATCATGAAACATAGAAATGAGATGCGATATGGCGATTTAAGAAGCATTAGAAATCTATTGGTTCGATACGTAGACATTTGCAAACGCTACTTCCTAGCAAGGATGTGTCGCATTTACATTCTTTTGAAAGGAATACGAGGTATACATGAGACTTCGCAATGAATATTATATCTTATCATGAAACATTGAAATGAGATGCGATATCGCGTTTTGAGAAGCATTAGAACACTAATGCTACGATACGTAGACATATGCAAACGCTATTTCCTAGCAAGGAAGTGTCGCATTTACATTCATCTGAAGTATAGACGAGATATACATAACACTGCACAATGAATATTATATCTTATCATGAAACATAGAAATGAGATGCGATATGGCGATTTAGGAAGCGTTAGAACTTTATTGCTTCGATATGTAGACATTGGCAAACGCTATTTCCTAGCAAGGAAGTGTCCCATTTACATTCTTTTGCGCGGAATACGAGGTATACATAACACTTCGCAATGAATATTATAACTTATCATGAAACATAGAAATGAGATGCGATATCGCGTTTTAAGAAGTATTAGAACTCCATTGCTACGATACGTAGAAATCTGCAAACGCTATTTCCTAGGAAGGAAGTGGCGCATTTACATTCTTTTGAAGTGAATACGAGGTATACATGACACTTCGCAATGAATATTATACCTTACCATGAAACATAGAAATGAGATGCGACATCGCGTTTTATGATGCGCTAGAACTCTATTGCTACGATACGTAGATATCTGGAAACGCTATTTCCTAGCAGGGAAGTGTCGCATTTACACTCATTTGAAGTGAATACGAGGAATAAGTTACACTTCGTAATGGATATTATATCTTATCATGAAATATAGAAATCAGATGCGATATCGAGTTTTAAGAAGCATTGGAACTCTATTGCTACGATTCGTAGGCATCTACAAACGCTATTTCATAGCAAGGAAGTGTCGCATTTACAATCATTTGAAGTATAGACGAGATATACATAACACTGCACAATGAATATTATATCTTATCATGATACATAGAAATAAGATGCGATATCGCGAATTAAGAAGCATTAGAACACTATTGCTTCGATACGTAGACATCTGCAAACGCTATATCCTAGCAAGGAAGTGTCGCATTTACATTCGTTTGAAGTGTATGCGAGGTATACATGACACTTCGCAGTGAATATTATATATTATCAATAAACATGGTAATGAGAAGCCATATGGCGATATAAGAAGCATTAGATCCCTATTGCTTCGATACGTAGACAACTGCAAACGCTACTTCCTAGCAAGGAAGTGTCGCACTTGCATTCATTTGAAGTGAATACGAGGTATACATAACACTGCACAATGAATATTATATATTATCATGGAACATAGCAATGAGTAGCGATATCGCGTTTTGAGAAGCATTAGAACTCTAATGCTACGATACGTAGACATCTGCAAACGCTATTTCCTGGCAAGGAAGTGTCGCGTTTACATTCTTTTGAAATGAATGCGATGTATAGATAACACTCCACAATGAATATTATATCTTATCATGAAACATAGAAATGAGATGCGATATGGCGATTTATGAAGCATTAGATGTCTATTGCTTCGATACGAAGACATCTGCAAACGCTATTTCCTAGCAAGGAAGTGTCGCATTTACATTCTTTTGAAAGGAATACGAGGTATACATGACACTTCGCAATGAATATTATATCTTATCATGAAACATAGAAATGAGATGCAATATGGCGATTTAAGAAGCATTAAAACACTTGCTTCTATACGTAGACATCTGCAAACGCCACTTCCTAGCAACGAAGTGTCGCATTTACATTCTTTTGAAGTGAATACGAGGTATACATAGCACTGCACAGTGAATATTATATCTTATCATGAAACATAGAAATGAGATGCGATATGGCGATATAAGAAGCATTAGATCCCTATTGCTTCGATACGTAGACATCTGCAAACGCTATTTCCGGGCAACGAAGTGTCGAGTTTACATTCTTTTGAATTGAATACGAGGTATACATAACACTCCACAATGAATATTATATCTTATCATGAAACATAGAAATGAGATGCAATATGGCGATTTAAGAAGCATTAGAATTCTACTGCTTCGATACGTAGACATCTGCAAAAGCTAATTCCTAGCAAGGAAGTGTCGCATGTACATTCAATTGAAGTGTATACGAGGTATACATGACACTTCGCAGTGAACATTATATATTATCATGAAACATAGAAATGAGAGGCGATATCGCGATTTAAGAAGCATTAGATCCCTATCGCTACGATACGTAGAAATCTGCAAACGTTATTTCCTGGCAAGGAAGTGTAGCGTTTGCATTCTTTTGAAGTGAATACGAGGTATTCATAACACTGCACAATGAATATTATATCTCATCATGAAACATTGAATTGTGATGCGATATCGCGATTTATGATGCTTTAGAACTCTATTGCTTCGATACGTAGATATCTGGAAACACTATTTCCTAGCAAGGAACTGTCGCATTCACATACATTTGAAGTGTATGCGAGGTATACATGACACTTCGCAGTGAATATTATATATTATCATGAAACATAGAAATGAGAAGCGATATCGCGGCTTAAGAAGCACTAGATCCCTATTGCTTCGATACGAAGGCATCTGCAAACGCTACTTCCTAGCAAGGAAGTGTCGCATTTACATTCTTTTGAAAGGAATACGAGGTATACATGACACTCCACAATGAATATTATATATTATCATGAAACATAGTAATGAGTAGCGATATCGCGTTTTGAAAAGCAATAGAACTCTAATGCTACGATACGTAGACATTTGCAAACGCTATTTCCTGGCAAGGAAGTGTAGCGTTAAATTCTTTTGAAGTGAAAAGGAGGTATACATAGCACTCCACAATGAATATTATATCTTATCTTATAACATAGAAATGAGATGTAATATGGCGATTTAAGATGCATTAGAATTCTATTGCTTCGATACGTAGACATCTGTAAACGCTATTTCCTAGCAAGGAAGTGTAGCATGTACATTCAATTGAAGTGTATGCGAGGTATACATGACACTTCGCAGTGAATATTATATATTATCATGAAACATAGAAATGAGAAGCGATATCTTGATTTAAGAAGCATTAGATCCCTATTGCTTCGATACGTAGACATCTGCAAACGCTATTTCCTAGCAATGAAGTGTCGCATGTACATTCAATTGAAGTGTATGCGAGGTATACATGACACTTCGCAGTGAATACTATATATTATCATGAAACATAGAAATGAGAAGCGATATCGCGATTTAAGAAGCATTAGATCCCTATTGCTTCGATACGAAGGCATCTGCAAGCGCTACTTCCTAGCAAGGAAGTGTCGCATTTACATTCTTTTGAAAGGAATACGAGGTATACATGACACTCCACAATGAATATTATATATAATCATGAAACATAGTAATGAGTAGCGATATCGCGTTTTGAGAGGCATTAGAACTCTAATGCTACGATACGATGACATCTGCAAACGTTATTTCCTGGCAACGAAGTATAGAGTTAAATTCTTTTGAAGTGAATACGAGGAATACATAACACTCCACAATGAATATTATATCTTATCATGAAACAGTAATGAGTAGCGATATCGCGTTTTGAGAAGTATTAGAACTCTAATGCTACGATACGTAGACATCTGCAAACGCTATTTCCTGGCAAGGAAGTGTAGCGCTTACATCCTTTTGAAGTGAATACGAGGTATACATAACACTCCACAATGAATATTATATCTCATCATATAACATAGAAGTGAGATATTATATGGCGATATAAGATGCATTAGAATTCTATTACTTCGATACGTAGACATCTGCAAACGCTATTTCCTAGCAAAGAAGTGTCGCATGTACATTCAATTGAAGTGTATGCGAGGTATACATGACACTTCGCAGTGAATATTATATATTATCATGAAACATAAAATTAAGAAGCGATATCGCGATTTAAGAAGCATTAGAGCACTATTGCCTCGATACGTAGACATCTGCAAACGCTATTTCCTGGCAAGCAAGTGTCGCATTTCCATTCTTTTGAATGGAACACGATGTATACATGACGCTTCGCAATGAATATTATATCATATCATAAAACGTAGAGATACGATGCGACGTCTCGTTATAAGGAGCATTATAACTCTATTGCTTCGATACGTAGACATCTGCAAACGCTATTTCCTAGCAGGGAAGTGTCGCATTTACACTCATTTGAAGTGAATACGATGAACAATTTACACTTCGCAATGGATATTATATCTTATCATGAAATATAGAAATCAGATGCGATATCGAGTTTTAAGAAGCATTGTAACTCTATTGCTACGATTCGTAGATATCTGGAGACGCTATTTCCTAGCACGGAAGTGTCGCATTTACATTCTTTTGAAGTGAATATGAGGTATACATGACACTCCACGATGAATATTATATCTTATCATGAAACATAGAAATGAGATGCGATATCGCGTTTTGAGAAGCATCAGAAGTCTATTGCTACGATACGTAGACATCTGCAAACGCTACTTCCTTGCTAGGAATTGTCGCATTTACATTCTTTTGAAGTGAATACGAGGTATACATGACACTTCGCAATGAATATTATATCTTATCATGAAACATAGATGTGAGATGCGATATCGCGTTTTAGGAAGCATTAGAACACTATTGCTGCGATACGTAGACATCTGCAAGCGCTATTTCCAAGCAAGGAAGTGTCGCATTTACATTCTCTTGAAGTGAATACGAGGTATACATGACACTTCACAATGGATATTATAGCTTATCATGAAACATCGAAATGAGATGCGATGTCGCGTTTTAAGAAGCATTAGAACACTATTACTACGATACGTAGATACCTGCAAATGTTATTTCCTAGCATGGATGTGTCGCATTTACATTCTTTTGAAGTGAATACGAGGTATACATAACACTCCACAATGAATATTATATCTTATCACGAAACATAGAAATGAAATGCGACATCTCGTTTTAAGAAGCATTAGATTTCTATTGCTACGATACGTAGACATCTACCATCGCTATTTCCTAGCAAGGAAGTGTCGCATTTACAATCTTTTGAAGTGAGAACGCGGTATACATGACACTTCGCTATGAATGTTATACCTAATCGTGAAACATAGAAATGAAATGCGACATCTCTTTTTAAGAAGCATTAGAACTCTATTGCTTCGATACGTAGACATCTGGAAACATAATTTCCTCGTAACGAAGTGTCGCCTTTAAAAAGATTTTAAGTGTAGACAAGGAATACATAACACTTCGCAATGAATATTATATCTTATCATGAAACATTGAAATGAGATTCGATTTCGCGTTTTAACAAGCATTAGAACACTATTGCTACGATACGTAGACATCTGCAAACGCTATTTCCTTGCAAGAAAGTGTCGCATTTACATTCATCTGAAGTGAATACGAGGTATACATGACACTTCGGAATGGATATTATATCTTATCATGAAACATAGAAATGAGATGCGATATCGCGTTTTAAGAAGCATTAGGGCACTATTGCCTCGATACGTAGACATCTGCAAACGCTATTTCCTAGCAAGCAAGTGTCGCATTTACATTCTTTTGAATGGAACACGATGTATACATGACGCTTCGCAATGAATATTATATCATATCATAAAACGTAGAGATACGATGCGTCATCTCGTTATAAGGAGCATTATAACTCTATTGCTTCGATACGTAGACATCTGCAAACGCTATTTCCTAGCAGGGAAGTGTCGCATTTACACTCATTTGAAGTGAATACGATGAACAAGTTACACTTCGCAATGGATATTATATCTTATCATGAAATATAGAAATCAGATGCGATATCGAGTTTTAAGAAGCATTGTAACTCTATTGCTACGATTCGTAGATATCTGGAGACGCTATTTCCTAGCACGGAAGTGTCGCATTTACATTCTTTTGAAGTGAATATGAGGTATACATGACACTCCATAATGAATATTATATCTTATCATGAAACATAGAAATGAGATGCGATATCGCGTTTTGAGAAGCATCAGAAGTCTATTGCTACGATACGTAGACATCTGCAAACGCTACTTCCTTGCTAGGAATTGTCGCATTTACATTCTTTTGAAGTGAATACGAGGTATACATAAAACATCGCAATGAATATTATATCTTATCGTGAAACATAGAAAGGAGATGCGATATCTCGTTTTGGGAAGCATTAGAACTCTATTTCTGCGATACGAAGACATCTGCAAACGCTACTTCCTAGCAAGGAAGTGTCGCATTTACATTCCTTTGAAGTGAGTGCGAGGTATACATGATACTTCGCCCGATCAATATTATATATTGATGATGATCGAATATTATGTATTGATTCCGATCAATATTATATCTTATCATCAAACATAGAAATGGGATGCGAAATCGCGATTTCAGCAGTATTGGAACTCAACTGCTACGATACGTAGACATCTGCAAACGCTATTTCCTAGCAAGGACGTGTCGCATTTACATTCATTTGAAGTGAATACGAGGTATGCATGACACTTCGCAATGAATATTATATCTTATCATGAAACATAGAAGTGAGATGCGATATCGCGTTTTAAGAAGCATTAGAACCCTATTGCTACGATACGTAGACATCTGCGAACAATATTTCCTAGCAAGGAAGTGTTGCATTTACATTCTTTTGAAGTGAATACGAGGTATAAATAACACTCCAAAATTAATATTATATCTTATCACGAAGCATAGAAATGAAGTGCGACATCTCGTTTTAAGAAGCAGTAGAAATCTATTGCTACGATACGTAGACATCTGCAAACGCTACTTCCTTGCTAGGAATTGTCGCATTTACATTCTTTTGAAGTGAATACGAGGTATACATGACACTTCGCAATGAATATTATATCTTATCATGAAACATAGATGTGAGATGCGATATCGCGTTTTAGGAAGCATTAGAACACTATTGCTGCGATACGTAGACATATGCAAGCGCTATTTCCAAGCAAGGAAGTGTCGCATTTACATTCTCTTGAAGTGAATACGAGGTATACATGACACTTCACAATGGATATTATAGCTTATCATGAAACATCGAAATGAGATGCGATGTCGCGTTTTAAGAAGCATTAGAACACTATTACTACGATACGTAGATACCTGCAAATGTTATTTCCTAGCATGGATGTGTCGCATTTACATTCTTTTGAAGTGAATACGAGGTATACATAACACTCCACAATGAATATTATATCTTATCACGAAACATAGAAATGAAATGCGACATCTCGTTTTAAGAAGCATTAGATTTCTATTGCTACGATACGTAGACATCTACCATCGCTATTTCCTAGCAAGGAAGTGTCGCATTTACAATCTTTTGAAGTGAGAACGCGGTATACATGACACTTCGCTATGAATGTTATACCTAATCGTGAAACATAGAAATGAAATGCGACATCTCTTTTTAAGAAGCATTAGAACTCTATTGCTTCGATACGTAGACATCTGGAAACGTAATTTCCTCGTAACGAAGTGTCGCCTTTAAAAAGATTTTAAGTGTAGACAAGGAATACATAACACTTCGCAATGAATATTATATCTTATCATGAAACATGTAAATGAGGTGCGATACCGCCCTTTGAGAAGCATTAGAACACTATTGCTACGTTACGTACACATCTGCAATCGCTATTTCCTAGCAAGGATGTGTCGCATTTACATTCCTCTGAAGTGAATGGGAGGTATACACAACACCGCACAATGAATATTATATCTTACACGAAACATTGAAATGAGATTCGATTTCGCGTTTTAACAAGCATTAGAACACTATTGCTACGATACGTAGACATCTGCAAACGCTATTTCCTTGCAAGAAAGTGTCGCATTTACATTCATCTGAAGTGAATACGAGGTATACATGACACTTCGGAATGGATATTATATCTTATCATGAAACATAGAAATGAGATGCGATATCGCGTTTTAAGAAGCATTAGGGCACTATTGCCTCGATACGTAGACATCTGCAAACGCTATTTCCTAGCAAGCAAGTGTCGCATTTACATTCTTTTGAATGGAACACGATGTATACATGACGCTTCGCAATGAATATTATAACATATCATAAAACGTAGAGATACGATGCGACATCTCGTTATAAGGAGCATTATAACTCTACTGCTTCGATACGTAGACATCTGCAAACGCTATTTCCTAGCAGGGAAGTGTCGCATTTACACTCATTTGAAGTGAATACGATGAACAAGTTACACTTCGCAATGGATATTATATCTTATCATGAAATATAGAAATCAGATGCGATATCGAGTTTTAAGAAGCATTGTAACTCTATTGCTACGATTCGTAGATATCTGGAGACGCTATTTCCTAGCACGGAAGTGTCGCATTTACATTCTTTTGAAGTGAATATGAGGTATACATGACACTCCACAATGAATATTATATCTTATCATGAAACATAGAAATGAGATGCGATATCGCGTTTTGAGAAGCATCAGAAGTCTATTGCTACGATACGTAGACATCTGCAAACGCTACTTCCTTGCTAGGAATTGTCGCATTTACATTCTTTTGAAGTGAATACGAGGTATACATAAAACGTCGCAATGAATATTATATCTTATCGTGAAACATAGAAAGGAGATGCGATATCTCGTTTTGGGAAGCATTAGAACTCTATTTCTGCGATACGAAGACATCTGCAAACGCTACTTCCTAGCAGGGAAGTGTCGCATTTACATTCCTTTGAAGTGAGTGCGAGGTATACATGATACTTCGCCCGATCAATATTATATATTGATGATGATCGAATATTATATATTGATTCCGATCAATATTATATCTTATCATCAAACATAGAAATGGGATGCGAAATCGCGATTTCAGCAGTATTGGAACTCAACTGCTACGATACGTAGACATCTGCAAACGCTATTTCCTAGCAAGGACGTGTCGCATTTACATTCATTTGAAGTGAATACGAGGTATGCATGACACTTCGCAATGAATATTATATCTTATCATGAAACATAGAAGTGAGATGCGATATCGCGTTTTAAGAAGCATTAGAACCCTATTGCTACGATACGTAGACATCTGCGAACAATATTTCCTAGCAAGGAAGTGTTGCATTTACATTCTTTTGAAGTGAATACGAGGTATAAATAACACTCCAAAATTAATATTATATCTTATCACGAAACATAGAAATGAAGTGCGACATCTCGTTTTAAGAAGCAGTAGAAATCTATTGCTACGATACGTAGACATCTGCAAACGCTACTTCCTTGCTAGGAATTGTCGCATTTACATTCTTTTGAAGTGAATACGAGGTATACATGACACTTCGCAATGAATATTATATCTTATCATGAAACATAGATGTGAGATGCGATATCGCTTTTTAGGAAGCATTAGAACACTATTGCTGCGATACGTAGACATCTGCAAGCGCTATTTCCAAGCAAGGAAGTGTCGCATTTACATTCTCTTGAAGTAAATACGAGGTATACATGACACTTCACAATGGATATTATAGCTTATCATGAAACATCGAAATGAGATGCGATGTCGCGTTTTAAGAAGCATTAGAACACTATTACTACGATACGTAGATATCTGCAAATGTTATTTCCTAGCAAGGATGTGTCGCATTTACATTCTTTTGAAGTGAATACGAGGTATACATAACACTCCACAATGAATATTATATCTTATCACGAAACATAGAAATGAAATGCGACATCTCGTTTTAAGAAGCATTAGATTTCTATTGCTACGATACGTAGACATCTACCATCGCTATTTCCTAGCAAGGAAGTGTCGCATTTACAATCTTTTGAAGTGAGAACGCGGTATACATGACACTTCGCTATGAATGTTATACCTAATCGTGAAACATAGAAATGAAATGCGACATCTCTTTTTAAGAAGCATTAGAACTCTATTGCTTCGATACGTAGACATCTGGAAACGTAATTTCCTCGTAACGAAGTGTCGCCTTTAAAAAGATTTTAAGTGTAGACAAGGAATACATAACACTTCGCAATGAATATTATATCTTATCATGAAACATGTAAATGAGGTGCGATACCGCCCTTTGAGAAGCATTAGAACACTATTGCTACGTTACGTACACATCTGCAATCGCTATTTCCTAGCAAGGATGTGTCGCATTTACATTCCTCTGAAGTGAATGGGAGGTATACACAACACCGCACAATGAATATTATATCTTACACGAAACATTGAAATGAGATTCGATTTCGCGTTTTAACAAGCATTAGAACACTATTGCTACGATACGTAGACATCTGCAAACGCTATTTCCTTGCAAGAAAGTGTCGCATTTACATTCATCTGAAGTGAATACGAGGTATACATGACACTTCGGAATGGATATTATATCTTATCATGAAACATAGAAATGAGATGCGATATCGCGTTTTAAGAAGCATTAGGGCACTATTGCCTCGATACGTAGACATCTGCAAACGCTATTTCCTAGCAAGCAAGTGTCGCATTTACATTCTTTTGAAGTGAATACGAGGTATACATGACACTTCGCAATGAATATTATATCTTATCATGAAACATAGATGTGAGATGCGATATCGCGTTTTAGGAAGCATTAGAACACTATTGCTGCGATACGTAGACATCTGCAAGCGCTATTTCCAAGCAAGGAAGTGTCGCATTTACATTCTCTTGAAGTGAATACGAGGTATACATGACACTTCACAATGGATATTATAGCTTATCATGAAACATCGAAATGAGATGCGATGTCGCGTTTTAAGAAGCATTAGAACACTATTACTACGATACGTAGATATCTGCAAATGTTATTTCCTAGCAAGGATGTGTCGCATTTACATTCTTTTGAAGTGAATACGAGGTATACATAACACTCCACAATGAATATTATATCTTATCACGAAACATAGAAATGAAATGCGACATCTCGTTTTAAGAAGCATTAGATTTCTATTGCTACGATACGTAGACATCTACCATCGCTATTTCCTAGCAAGGAAGTGTCGCATTTACAATCTTTTGAAGTGAGAACGCGGTATACATGACACTTCGCTATGAATGTTATACCTAATCGTGAAACATAGAAATGAAATGCGACATCTCTTTTTAAGAAGCATTAGAACTCTATTGCTTCGATACGTAGACATCTGGAAACGTAATTTCCTCGTAACGAAGTGTCGCCTTTAAAAAGATTTTAAGTGTAGACAAGGAATACATAACACTTCGCAATGAATATTATATCTTATCATGAAACATGTAAATGAGGTGCGATACCGCCCTTTGAGAAGCATTAGAACACTATTGCTACGTTACGTACACATCTGCAATCGCTATTTCCTAGCAAGGATGTGTCGCATTTACATTCCTCTGAAGTGAATGGGAGGTATACACAACACCGCACAATGAATATTATATCTTACACGAAACATTGAAATGAGATTCGATTTCGCGTTTTAACAAGCATTAGAACACTATTGCTACGATACGTAGACATCTGCAAACGCTATTTCCTTGCAAGAAAGTGTCGCATTTACATTCATCTGAAGTGAATACGAGGTATACATGACACTTCGGAATGGATATTATATCTTATCATGAAACATAGAAATGAGATGCGATATCGCGTTTTAAGAAGCATTAGGGCACTATTGCCTCGATACGTAGACATCTGCAAACGCTATTTCCTAGCAAGCAAGTGTCGCATTTACATTCTTTTGAATGGAACACGATGTATACATGACGCTTCGCAATGAATATTATATCATATCATAAAACGTAGAGATACGATGCGACATCTCGTTATAAGGAGCATTATAACTCTACTGCTTCGATACGTAGACATCTGCAAACGCTATTTTCTAGCAGGGAAGTGTCGCATTTACACTCATTTGAAGTGAATACGATGAACAAGTTACACTTCGCAATGGATATTATATCTTATCATGAAATATAGAAATCAGATGCGATATCGAGTATTAAGAAGCATTATAACTCTATTGCTACGATTCGTAGATATCTGGAGACGCTATTTCCTAGCACGGAAGTGTCGCATTTACATTCTTTTGAAGTGAATATGAGGTATACATGACACTTCGCAATGAATATTATATCTTATCATGAAACATAGAAATGAGATGCGATATCGCGTTTTGAGAAGCATCAGAAGTCTATTGCTACGATACGTAGACATCTGCAAACGCTACTTCCTTGCTAGGAATTGTCGCATTTACATTCTTTTGAAGTGAATACGAGGTATACATAAAACATCGCAATGAATATTATATCTTATCGTGAAACATAGAAAGGAGATGCGATATCTCGTTTTGGGAAGCATTAGAACTCTATTTCTACGATACGAAGACATCTGCAAACGCTACTTCCTAGCAAGGAAGTGTCGCATTTACATTCCTTTGAAGTGAGTGCGAAGTATACATGATACTTCGCAATCAATATTATATCTTATCATCAAACATAGAAATGGGATGCGAAATCGCGATTTCAGCAGTATTGGAACTCAACTGCTACGATACGTAGACATCTGCAAACGCTATTTCCTAGCAAGGACGTGTCGCATTTACATTCATTTGAAGTGAATACGAGGTATAAGTGACACTTCGCAATGAATAATAGATCTTATCATGAAACATAGAAATGTGATGCGATATCGTGTTTTAAGAAGCTTTAGAATTCTGTTGCTTCGATACGTAGACATTTGCAAACGCTATTACCTAGCAAGGAAGTGTCGCATTTACATTCTTTAGATGTGTATACGAGGAATGCATGACACATCGCAATGAATATTATATCTTATCACGAAACATAGAAATGAGATGCAATATTGCGATTTAAGTAGCATTAGAACTCTATTGCTACGATACGTAAACATCTGCAAACGCTATTTCCTAGCAAGGAAGATTCGCATTTACATTCCTTTGAAGTGAATACGAGGTATACATGACACTTCGCAATGAACATTATATCTTATCATGTAACATAGAAGTGAGATGCGACATCTTGTCTTAAGAAGCATTAGGACACTTTTGCTACGATAAGTAGACATCTGCAAACGATATTCCCAAGGATGGAAACGTCGCATTTACATTCTTTTGAAGTGAACACGAGGTATACATGACACTTCGCAAAGAATATTATATCTTATCATGAAGCATAGAAATGAGATGCGATATCGCGTTTTGAGAAGCACTACAACTCTATTGCTACGATACGTAGGCATCTGCAAACGCTATTTCGTAGCATGCAAGTGTCGCATTTACATTCTTTTGAAGTGAATACACGGTATACATGACACTTCGCAATGAATATTATATCTTATCATGAAACATAGAAGTGAGATGCGATATCGCGTTTTAAGAAGCATTAGAACCCTATTGCTACGATACGTAGACATCTGCAAACGCTATTTCCTAGCAAGGAAGTGTTGCATTTACATTCTTTTGAAGTGAATACGAGGTATAAATAACACTCCAAAATTAATATTGTATCTTATCACGAAACATAGAAATGAAGTGCGACATCTCGTTTTAAGAAGCAGTAGAAATCTATTGCTACGATACGTAGACATCTGCAAACGCTATTTCCTAGCATGGAAATGACGCATTTACATTCTTTTGAAGTGAATACGAGGTATACATGACACTTCGCAATGAATATTATATCTTATCATGAAACATAGATGTGAGATGCGATATCGCGTTTTAGGAAGCATTAGAACACTATTGCTGCGATACGTAGACATCTGCAAACGCTATTTCCTAGCAAGGAAGTGTCGCATTTACATTCTCTTGAAGTGAATACGAGGTATACATGACACTTCGCAATGGATATTATATCTTATCATGAAACATAGAAAAGAGATGCGATATCTCGTTATAAGAAGTACTAGAACTCCATTCTTACGATACGAGGTCATCTGGAAACTCTATTTCCTAGCAAGGAAGTGTCGCATTTACATTCTTTTGAAGTGAATACGAAGTATACATGACACTTCGCAATGAATATTATATCTTATCTCGAAACATAGATGTGAGGTGCGACATCGCGTTTTAAGAAGCATTAGAACTCTATGGCCTCGATGCGGAGACATGTGTAAACGCTATTTCCTAGCATGGAAGTGTCGCACTTACATTCTTTTGAAGGGAATACGAAGTATACATGACACTTCGCAATGAATATTGTATCTTATCACGAAACATAGAAGTGAGATGCGATATCGCGTTTTAGGAAGCATTAGAACTCTATTGCCTCGACGCGTAGACATCTGCAGACGCTATTTCCTAGCAAGGAAGTGCCGCATTTACATTCGTTTCGAGTGAGTACGAGGTAAACATGACACTTCGCAATGAATATTATATCTTATCATGAAGCATAGAAATGAGATGCGATATCGCGTTTTGAGAAGCACAACAGCTCTATTGCTACGATACGTAGGCATCTGCAGACGCTATTTCCTAGCAAGGAATAGTCGCATTTACATTCTCTTGAAGTGAATACGAGGTATACATGACACTTCACAATGGATATTATAGCTCATCATGAAACATCGAAATGAGATGCGATGTCGCGTTTTAAGAAGCATTAGAACACTATTACTACGATACGTAGATACCTGCAAATGTTATTTCCTAGCAAGGATGTGTCGCATTTACATTCTTTTGAAGTGAATACGAGGTATACATAACACTCCACAATGAATATTATATCTTATCACGAAGCATAGAAATGCAATGCGATATCTCGTTTTAAGAAGCAGTAGATTTCTATTGCTACGATACGTAGACGTCTACCATCGCTATTTCCTAGCAAGGAAGTGTCGCATTTACAATCTTTTGAAGTGAGAACGCGGTATACATGACACTTCGCTATGAATGTTATACCTAATCGTGAAACATAGAAATGAAATGCGACATCTCTTTTTAAGAAGCATTAGAACTCTATTGCTACGATACGTAGAGATCTGCAAACGCTATTTCCTAGCATGGAAGTGTCGCATTTACATTTTTTTGGAGTGAATACGAGGTATACATGACATTTCGCAATGGATATTATATCTTATCATGAAACATAGAAATGAGATGCGATATCTCGTTATAAGAAGTATTAGAACTCCATTCTTACGATACGAGGTCATCTGGAAACGCTATTCCCTAGCAAGGAAGTGTCGCATTTACATTCTTTTGAAGTGAATACGAGGTATACATGACACTTCGCAATGAATATTATATCTTATCTCGAAACATAGATGTGAGGTGCGACATCGCGTTTTAAGAAGCATTAGAACTCTATGGCCTCGATGCGGAGACATGTGTAAACGCTATTTCCTAGCATGGAGGTGTCGCACTTACATTCTTTTGAAGTGAATACGAAGTATACATGACACTTCGCAATGAATATTGTATCTTATCACGAAACATAGAAGTGAGATGCGATATCGCGTTTTAGGAAGCATTAGAACTCTATTGCCTCGACGCGTAGACATCTGCAGACGCTATTTCCTAGCAAGGAAGTGCCGCATTTACATTCGTTTCGAGTGAGTACGAGGTATACATGACACTTCGCAATGAATATTATATCTTATCATGAAGCATAGAAATGAGATGCGATATCGCGTTTTGAGAAGCACAACAGCTCTATTGCTACGATACGTAGGCATCTGCAAACGCTATTTCCTAGCAAGGAATAGTCGCATTTACATTCTGTTGAAGTGAATACGAGGTATACATGACACTTCACAATGGATATTATAGCTCATCATGAAACATCAAAATGAGATGCGATGTCGCGTTTTAAGAAGCATTAGAACACTATTACTACGATACGTAGATACCTGCAAATGTTATTTCCTAGCAAGGATGTGTCGCATTTACATTCTTTTGAAGTGAATACGAGGTATACATAACACTCCACAATGAATATTATATCTTATCTCGAAGCATAGAAATGCAATGCGATATCTCGTTTTAAGAAGCAGTAGATTTCTATTGCTACGATACGTAGACGCCTACCATCGCTATTTCCTAGCAAGGAAGTGTCGCATTTACAATCTTTTGTGGTGAGAACGCGGTATACATGACACTTCGCTATGAATGTTGTACCTAATCGTGAAACATAGAAATGAAATGCGACATCTCTTTTTAAGAAGCATTAGAACTCTATTGCTACGATACGTAGAGATCTGCAAACGCTATTTCCTAGCATGGAAGTGTCGCATTTACATTCTTTTGAAGTGAATACGAGGTATACATGACACTTCGCAATGAATATTATATCTTATCACGGAATATAGAAATGAGATGCGATATCGCGATTTAAGTAGCATTAGTTCTCTGTTGCTACGATACGTAGACATCTGAATACGCTATTTCCTTGCAAGGACGTGTCGCATTTACATTCGTTTGGTGTGAATACGAGGTATACATGACATTTCGCAATGAATATTATATCTTATCATGAAACATAGAAGTGAGATGCGATATCGCGTTTTAGGAAGCATTAGAACTCTATTGCCTCGACGCGTAGACATCTGCAGACGCTATTTCCTAGCAAGGAAGTGCCGCATTTACATTCATTTGAAGTGAATACGAGGTATACATGACACTTCGGAATGGATATTATATCTTATCATGAAACATAGAAATGAGATGCGATATCGCGTTTTAAGAAGCATTAGAGCACTATTGCCTCGATACGTAGACATCTGCAAACGCTATTTCCTAGCAAGCAAGTGTCGCATTTACATTCTTTTGAATGGAACACGATGTATACGTGACGCTTCGCAATGAATATTATATCATATCATAAAACGTAGAGATACGATGCGACATCTCGTTATAAGGAGCATTATAACTCTATTGCTTCGGTACGTAGACATCTGCAAACGCTATTTCCTAGCAAGGAAGATTCGCATTTACGTTCTTTTGAAGTGAATATGAGGTATACATGACACTTCGGAATGAATATCCTAACTTACCACGAATCATAGAAATGAGATGTGATATCGCGATCTAAGAAGCATTAGAACTCTATTGCTACGATACGTAGACATCAGCAAACGCTATTTCCTAGCAAGCAATAGTCGTATTTACATTCTTTTTAAGAGAATACGAGGTATACATGACACTTCGCAATGAATATTGTGTCTTATCATGAAACATTGAAATGAGACGCGATATCGCGATTTATGAAGCATTAGTACCCTATTGCTTCGATACGTAGACATCTGCAAACGCTATTTCCTAGCCGGGAAGTGCCGCATTTACACTCATTTGAAGTGAATACGAGGAATAAGTTACACTTCGCAATGGATATTATATCTTATCATGAAATATAGAAATCAGATGCGATATCGAGTTTTAAGAAGCATTGGAATTCTATTGCTACGATTCGTAGATATCTGGAGACGCTATTTCCTAACACGGAAGTGCCGCAGTTACATTCATTTGAAGTGAATACGAGGTATACATGACACTTCGGAATGGATATTATATCTTATCATGAAACATAGAAATGAGATGCGATATCGCGTTTTAAGAAGCATCAGAACTCTATTGCTTCGATACTTAGACATCTGCAAACGCTATTTGCTAGCAAGGAAGAGTCGCATTTACATTCATTTGATGTGTATCCGAGGTATACATGACACTTCGCAATGAATATTATATCTTATCATGAAACATAGAAATGAGATGCGATATCGCGTTTTGAGAAGCATCAGAATTCTATTGCTACGATACGTAGACATCTGCTAACGCTACTTCCTTGCTAGGAAGTGTCGCATTTACATTCTTTTGAAGTGAATACGAGGTATACATATCATATCGCAATGAATATTACATCTTATCACGAAACATAGAAATGAGATGCGATATCGCGATTTAAGAGGCATTAGAACTCTATTGCTTGGATACGGAGACATCTGCAAACGCTATTAACTAGCAAGGAAGAGTCGCATTTACATTCTTTTTAAGAGAATACGAGGTGTACATGACACTTCGCAATGAATATTGTATCTTATCATGAAACATAGAAACGAGATGCGACATCTCGTTTTAAGATGCATTAGATCTCTATTGCTACGATACGTAGACATCTGCAAACGCTATTTCCTAGCAAGCAAGTGTCGCATTTACTTTCTTTTGAAGTGAATGCGAGGTATACATGACACTTATCAATGAATATTATATCTTATCATGAAACAGAGTAACGAGATGCGACATCTCGTTTTAAGATGCATTAGACCTCTATTGCTACGATACGTAGACATCTGCAAAAGCCATTTCCTAGGAAGGAAGTGACGCATTTACATTCTTTTGAAGTAAATAAGAGGCGTACGTGACACTCGCAATGAATATTATACCTTATCACGAAACATAGGAATGAGACGCGATATCGCGTTTTAAGAAGCATTAGAAATCTATTGCTTCGATACGGAGACATCTGCAGTCGCTATTTCCTAGTAAGGAAGTGTCGCATTTACATTGTTTTGAAGTGAATGCAAGGTATACATGACACTTCGCAATGAATATTATATCTTATCATGAAACAGAGAAACGAGATGCGACATCTCGTTTTAAGGTGCATTAGATCTCTATTGCTACGATAGGCAGACTACTGCAAACGCTATTTCGTTGCGAGGAATTGTCGCATTTACATTCTTTTGAAGTGAATACGAGGTTTACATGACACTTCGCAATGAATATTATACCTTATCATGAAAGAGAGAAATGAGATGCGACATCACGCTTTAAGAAGCACTAGAACTCTCTTGTTTCGATGCATAGACATCTGCAAACGCTACTTCTTTGCAAGGAAGTGTCGCGTTTACGTTCTTTTGAAGTACATACGAGCTATACATGACAATTCGCAATGAATATTATATCTTATCATGAAACATAGAAACGAGATGCGACATCTCGTTTTAAGATGCATTAGATCTCTATTGCTACGATACGTAGACATCTGCAAACGATATTCCCAAGGATGGAAACGTCGCAATTACATTCTTTTGAAGTGAATACGAGGTATACATGACACTTCGCAAAGAATATTATATCTTATCATGAAACATAGAAATGAGATGCGATATCGCGTTTTAAGAAGTATTAGAACTCCATTGCTACGATACGTAGAAATCTGCAAACGCTATTTCCTAGGAAGGAAGTGGCGCATTTACATTCTTTTGAAGTGAATACGAGGTTTACATGACACTTCGCAATGAATATTATACCTTATCATGAAACATAGAAATGAGATTCGATATCGCGTTTTATGAAGCGCTAGAACTCTACTGCTACGATACGTAGATATCTGGAAACGCTATTTCCCAGGAAGGACGTTTCGCATTTACATTTATAGATGTGAATACAAGGTATACATAACACTGTACAATGAATATTATATCTTATCATGAAACATAGAAGTGAGATGCGATATCGCGTTTTAAGAAGCATTAGAAACCTATTGCTTCGATACGTAGACATCTGCAAACGCTTTTCCTAGCAAGCAAGTGTCGCATTTACATTCTTTTGAAAGGAATACGAGGTATACATGACGCTTCGCAATGGATTTTATATCTTATCATAAAACGTAGAAACACGATGCGACATCTCGTTATTAGGAGCATTATAACTCTATTGCATCGATACGTAGACATCTGCAAACACTATTTCTTGCAAGGAAGTGTCGCATTTACATTGATTTGAAGTGTATGCGAGGTATACATGACACTTCGCAATGGATATTATATCTTATCACAATACATAGCAATGAGATGCAATATCGCGTTTTAAGAAGCGTTAGAACTCTATTGCTGCGATACATAGACCTCTGCAAACGCTATTTCCTAGAAAGGAAGTGTCGCATTTACATTCTTTACATGTGATTACGAGGAATACATGACACATCGCAATGAATATTATATCTTGTCGTGAGACATAGAAATGTGATGCGATATCCCGTTTTATGAAGTAATAGAACTCTATTGCTTCGGTACGGAGACATCTGCAAACGCTATTTTCCTAGCAAGGAAGTGTCGCGTTCACGTTCTTTAGAAGTGAATACGAGGTATACATGACACTTCGGAATGGATATATGATAAATATTATATATCTTATCATGAAACATAGAAATGAGATGGGATATCGCGTTTTAAGAAGCATTACAACTCTATTGCTACGATACGTAGAACTCTGCAAACGTTATTTCCTAGCAAGGGAGTGTCGCATTTACATTCTTTTGCAGTGAATAGGAGTTACACATGACACTTCGCAATGAATATTATACCTTATCATGAAACATAGAAGTGAGATGCGATATCGCGTTTTAAAAAGCATTAGAGCACTATTGCCTCGATACGTAGACATCTGCAAACACTATTTCCTAGCAAGGAAGTGTCGCATTTACATTCTTTTGAAAGGAATACGAGGTATACATGACACATCGCAATAAATATTATATCTTATCATGAAACGTAGATATGAGATGCGATATGACGATTTAAGAAGCATTAGAAAACTATTGCTTCGATACGTAGACATCTTCAAACGCTATTTCCTTGCAAGGAAGTGTCGCATTTACATTCTTTTGAAGTGAATACGAGGTATTCGTAACACTGCACAATGAATATTATATCTCATCATATAACATAGAAATGAGATGTAATATGGCGATTTAAGATGTATTAGAATTCTATTGCTTCGATACGTAGACATCTGCAAACGCTATTTCCTAGCAAGGAAGTGTCGCATGTGCATTCAATTGAAGTGCATGCGAGGTATACATGACACTTCGCAGTGAATATTATATATTATCATGAAACATAGAAATGAGAAGCGATATCGCGATTTAAGAAGCATTAGATCCCTATTGCTTCGATACGTAGACATCTGCAAACGCTACTTCCTAGCAAGGAAGTGTCGTATGTACATACTTTTGAAGTGAATACGAGGTATACATAACATTCCACAATGAATATTATATACTATCATGAAACATAGAAATGAGATGCGATATGGTGATTTAGGAAGCATTGGATTTCTAGTGCTTCGATACGTAGACATCTGCAAACGCTACTTCCTAGCAAGGAAGTGTCGCATTTTCATTCTTTTGAAACGAATACGAGGTATACATGACACTTCGCAATGAATATTATATCTTATCAGGAAACGTAGATATGAGATGCGATATGACGATTTAAGGGGCATTAGAACTCTACTGCCTCGATACGTAGACATCTGCAAACGCTATTTCCTAGCAAGGAGGTGTCGCATCTACATTCTTGTGAAAGGAATACGAGGTATACATGACACTCCACAATGAGTATTATATATTATCATGAATCATAGTAATGAGTAGCGATATCGCGTTCTGAGAAGCATTAGAACTCTAATGCTACGATATGTAGTCATCTGCAAACGCTATTTCCTGGCAAGGAAGTGTCGCATTTACATTCATTTGAAGTGTAGACGAGGAATACATAACACTTCGCAATGAATATTATATCTTAACATGAGACATAGAAATGGGATGCGATATCACGTTATAAGAAGAATTGGAACTCCACTGCTTCGATACGTAGACATCTGCAAACTCTACTTCCTAGCAAGGCAGTGTCGCATTTACGTACTTTTGAAGTGAATACGAGGTATACATGACACTTTGCAATGAATATTATATCTTCTCATGATACATAGAAATGAGATGCGATATCTTGTTTTAAGAAGCATTAGAACTCTATTTCTACGATACATAGACGACACATCTACAGACGCTATTTCCTAGCAAGGAAGTATCGCATTTACATTCATTTGAGGTAAATGCGAGGTATAGATAACACTCAACAATGAATATTATATCTTATCACGAACCATAGAAATGAGATGCGATATGGCGTTTTAAGGGGCATTAGTACTCTATAGCTTCGATACAGAGATATCTGGGAACGTAATTTCCTAGACAGGAACCTCCTCGCAACCCCCAGCATCAACCCCTGGACGCATGCAACCAGCCAAACTCGCCTGCAGAACCAGCCACTGGAAGATTTCGCGCGCGCATACCTGCACGCGCTCACTCACACCGAGTTCCGCTGCCTCACTCGCACCGCCGAGTATACCTGTTTCGCTCGTACCGGGCACCAGTGTCTCACTCGCACCACCGAGTATACCTGTCTCGCCCGCACCAAGGACGGGCTGCCCTATCTCCCTCGCACCGAGGATTCCGTCCTGCAGGAAGACGTAGCCGCAGCTCATCACCTGAACGGGGTCTTTTCCAATTCCGGGAACAGGATCTGCTAGAACCTATATATTACTTCTAAGCTAGGACATACATACCATATCATGACGCATATATAAGAATTCCTAGATCTAAGTTACACTAAGTAAGATGCGTCCGGCCAGCGGCATGCGACGCTAGCCCCACTACGAGCCGCGAGTCCCCACTCGCTGGACCGCGCGCTCTCCGCCTCGAGACGCGAGTCCCCCACTCGCGGGACCGCGATCTCCCTACCGCGAGCCACCGCGACAGTAGCGCCCCGCAAACCGAGGAGGTCCAGTTCTTGTATACTTTAAACCTAGAATATATTTTATTTTTACTTTTACTATATCCAAGTACAAGTTCTTTTACCAAGTCTACTATTTCCACATCCATTAATTTTATCAAGTGTTAACAATACTAGTTCTACTTTTAACATTACATTTAACTACGAATTCTTCCACGGGTTCTTCCATACAACTGGGGTTGCTCTTCATCAAATTGAAGGTGTATAGAAATCGGCTTTGTGACGTTGACACCGCCGCATATCCTTCAGATCTTAGTCGAAAGTACAGAAAAACCTGGTGAATGAATCGTGCTTCCGGTTTGCGAAGAACGCGATGTGCGAGTAGGAATAATTTCTTACGATCACTTGTGCGTGAATATTTGGAAGGTGTTCCGAGAGTCCTCGTATACCAGCGACCTGCCTTCGCACCAGTCCAAACGCCGCTTTTCAAACGACCGTCGACGCTTCCGATCTAGACACCACGACGCATCACGCTGATTCTGCAACATTCAGCATCATCGCTGAATTCCGACCGCCGTTCTCGTCTTCGCTGGCGACTGATCGAGATTTCCGTAGCAGCCAACAGAACGAAATCCGCTACGATCCCAGCGAACGATCCTCCACGCCGTTTCTACGTACAAATCGAGAGAGAAGTCATCGAAAGGTAGGGTCATTCCCTTATTATCGCGAGTGTTTTCGCTAGTGTCGCGTCAGCCGAAATTGTCGGACCCGGTCTTAACGCGTTCCCGCGGACCGAATTACCGAAAAATAGGCTCGTGTCGTAAAGCCTCCGGAGCAACGGAAAATAGTTTCGCCGGACGTGACACCTCGAATTCACTTCAAAAGAATGTAAATGCGACACTTCCTTGCTAGGAAATAAGGTTTGCAGATATCTAAGTATCGAAGAAATAGAGTTTTAATGCTTCTTGAATCGCCATATCGCATCTCATTTCTATGTTTCATCATAAGATATAATATTCATTGCGAAGTGTCATGTATACATCGTATTCCTCTCAAGAGAATGTAAATGCGACACTTCCTTTCTAGGAAATTACGTTTCCAGATGTCTACGTACCGTAGCATTAGAGTTCTAATGCTTCTCAAACGCACATTACTATGTTACATGATAATATATAATATTCATTGTATGGTGCCATGTATACCTCGTGTTCCTTTCAAAAGAATGTAAATGCGACACTTCCTTGCTAGTAAATAATGTTTGCAGATTTCTACGTATCGTAGCAATAGAGTTCTAATGCACCTTAAATCGCGATATCGCATTTCATTTCAATATTTCATGATAAGATATAATACTCATTGCGAAGTGTCATGTATACATCGTATTCACTTCAACTGAATGTAAATGCGACACTTCCCTGCTAGGAAATAGCGTTTTCAGATGTCTATGTATCGTAGCAATAGTGTTCTAACGCTTCTTAAATCGCGATATCGCATCTAATTTCTATGTTTCATGAAAAGATATAATATTCATTGCGAAGTGTCATGTATACCTCGTACTCACTTCAAAAGAATGTAAATGCGACACTTCCTTGCTAGAAAATAGCGTTTGCAGATGTCTTGGTATCGAAGCAATAGAGTTCTATTGCTTCTCAAAACGCGATATCGCACCTCATTTCTATGTCTCATGATAAGATATAATATTCATTGCGAAGTGTTATGTATTCCTCGTCTACACTTCAAATGAATGTAAATGCGACACTTCCTTGCCAGGAAATAGCGTTTGCAGATGACTACATATCGTAGCATTAGAGTTCTAATGCTTCTCAGAACGCGATATCGCTACTCATTACTATGATTCATGATAATATATAATACTCATTGTGGAGTGTCATGTATACCTCGTATTCCTTTCACAAGAATGTAGATGCGACACCTCCTTGCTAGGAAGTAGCGTTTGCAGATGTCTACGTATCGTAGCATTAGAGTTCTAATGCTTCTCAAAACGCGATATCGCTACTCATTTCTATGTTTCATGATAATATATAATATTCACTGCGATGTGTCATGTATACCTCGCATACACTTCAACTGAATGTACATGCGACACTTCCTTGCTAGGAAATAGCGTTTGCAGATGTCTACGTATCGAAGCATTAGGATTCTAATGCATCTTATATCGCCATATTACATCTCATTTCTATGTTATATGATAAGATATAATATTCATTGTGGAGTGTTATGTATACCTCGTATTCACTTCAAAAGAATGTAAACGCTACACTTCCTTCCAAGGAAATAGCGTTTGCAGATGTCTACGTATCGAGGCAGTAGAGTTCTAATGCCCCTTAAATCGTCATATCGCATCTCATATCTACGTTTCCTGATAAGATATAATATTCATTGCGAAGTGTCATGTATACCTCGTATTCGTTTCAAAAGAATGAAAATGCGACACTTCCTTGCTAGGAAGTAGCGTTTGCAGATGTCTACGTATCGAAGCACTAGAAATCCAATGCTTCCTAAATCACCATATCGCATCTCATTTCTATGTTTCATGATAGTATATAATATTCATTGTGGAATGTTATGTATACCTCGTATTCACTTCAAAAGTATGTACATGCGACACTTCCTTGCTAGGAAGTAGCGTTTGCAGATGTCTACGTATCGAAGCAATAGGGATCTAATGCTTCTTAAATCGCGATATCGCTTCTCATTTCTATGTTTCATGATAATATATAATATTCACTGCGAAGTGTCATGTATACCTCGCATACACTTCAATTGAATGCACATGCGACACTTCCTTGCTAGGAAATAGCGTTTGCAGATGTCTACGTATCGAAGCAATAGAATTCTAATACATCTTAAATCGCCATATTACATCTCATTTCTATGTTATATGATGAGATATAATATTCATTGTGCAGTGTTACGAATACCTCGTATTCACTTCAAAAGAATGTAAATGCGACACTTCCTTGCAAGGAAATAGCGTTTGAAGATGTCTACGTATCGAAGCAATAGTTTTCTAATGCTTCTTAACACGCGATATCGCATCTCACTTCTATGTTTCATGATAAGATGTAATATTCATTGCGAAGTGTCATGTATACCTCGCATTCACTTCAAATGAATGCAAATGCGACACTTCCATGCTAGGAAATGGCGTTTGCAGATGTCTACGTATCGTAGCAATAGAGTTCTAGCTCTTCTTAAATCGCGATATCGCAACTCACTACTATGTTTCGTGATAAGATATAATATTCATTATGGAGTGTTAAGTATACCTCGTATTCACTTCAAAAGAATGTAAATGCGACACTTCCATGCTAGGAAACAGCGTTTGCAGATGTCTACTTATCGTAGCAATAGAGTTCTAATGCTTCTTAAAACGCGATATCGCATCTCACTTCTATGTTTCATGATAAGATATGAAATGCATTGCGAAGTGTCATGTGTACCTCGTATTCACTTCAAAAGAATGTAAATGCGACACTTCCATGCAAGGAAATAGCTTTTGCAGATGTCTACGTATCGTAGCAATAGAGATCTAATGCTTCTCAATACGCGATATCGCAACTCATTCCTATGTTTCATGAGAAGATATAATATTCATTGCGACGTGTCATGTATATCTCGTATTCACTTCAAAATAATGTTAATCCGAAACTTCCATGCTAGGAAATAGCGTTTGCAGATGTCTACGTATCGTAGCGATAGAGTTCTATTGCTTCTTAAAACGCGATATCGCATCTCACTTCTATGTTTCATGATAAGATGTAATATTCATTGCGAAGTGTCATGTATACCTCGCATTCACTTCAATAGAATGTAAATGCGACACTTCCATATTAGGAAACAGCGCTTGCAGATGTCTACGTATCGTAGCAATAGAGTTCTGATGCTTCTTAGAACGCGATATCGCATCTCACTTCTATGTTTCATGGTAAGATATAATATTCATTGCGAAGTGTCATGTATACCTCGTATTCACTTCAAATGAATGTAAATGCGACACTTCCATGCTAGGAAATAGCGTTTGCAGATGTCTACGTATCGTAGCAATAGAGTTCTAATGCTTCTCAAAACGCGATATAGCACCTCATTCCTATGTTTCATGTTAAGATATTATATTCATTGCGAAGTGTCATGTATATCTCGTATTCACTTCAAACGAATGTAAATGCGACACTTCCATGCTAGGAAATAGCGTTTGCAGATGTCTACGTATATT